>NW_028277047.1:1930833-2249166 GCF_059951505.1 Python bivittatus
TATTATCATTGGAACTCTCAAAATTCCAGGTCAGCATAGAATAATTGGCATTATTTCCTGCCAATTTTGAGAGCCATAATCCCGATACCCTTGGAAGGCACAAGCTTTGAGAAGCTAACAGGTTTCCAAAATTTCCAAAGGCCTGAAGAAAGTCTCAAGCCATCTCAGTTATAAGTCTATGGGCAGATAACTTTACATATACAGACAGCAAAAACTGTATTCTGGATAGGGTCTAGTTTTGTAGGTCCAAGCCTATGGTTATTTCATAAATATAATGTATTACTTTTTCCATTCTTCTAATAAATACACTTGATAGACTTGACTACTTAGAAGATTTTCATAGGTTTATAGATAAACAGACAGAAGGATGATCATATATAATTGTCAATTTCAGACCAACTTCTGATTCCTTTAAAATGTCCCGCTTCTTTGGGACTTGGTCTGTCCCACAAAAATAAAGAATCCAGAATTTAGGAGATGGATTTATTTTTCTCTCCACAGAAAAATAAATATAGATAGATAGCCATACCACCACCTACATTTACTATTAGAAAAACTGACACATAGCTTTCAAAAAGAAGCTATCTGCTTTTTCTCCAGAAAAGCACAAATTGTGTTGGGAAGAGAGGAAGAGAGAGAGAAAGAAGGATCATTTCAAGCCAAGCTATTCTTAATAAAATCCTAATACAAATAGGAACTTGAGACCTTGTTAAGGTTTACTGAATTGTAGATATTTAATAGATGACTGCTGTAGAGAAAGGGGGGTGTAAGAATAAATATCTTCCTCAGTAGACCTGTTTTTAATAAGAAAAAGATAAGGGAATATAAAAAGAATCTTGAAATCTTATCCTAATTGAGTAATTCTGACATAATGCTGACCTCATATTACCTACTTTTTTTAGACTAAGCTTTATGGAAGTGAATGGGATTTACTTTTGATTATACAAATATAGGATTGTATTATAGTCCCCATTATTGTTACTGTTTTGGTATATAAACATGCCATTAATTGGTTTTGGGATTTTTTCCCCCGATTTATTTATTCACTTACTTTTGTGGGCCCAGGCTCAATAAAATGCATGAAATTAGTCTGGGGGATGGTTTTCCCTCCTAATTAAAATAATTTGGTTTTGTGGAATACCTCCAGACCAAACAGTGCAATGCCAGAAGAAACATTGTCTCTTCAGATCAATTTTTAGAGCAATAAAATTCCAGGGTATAAGTCACATGCTGGAACTTGAAAATTGAGAATAATTGAAAGCAAATATATCCTTACAGTAAAATCATGGAGTCAGTAAAACTGATTCTGATTTTGTGAACAAGAAAGGTACTGTATGTTGGTGACAAGTCTGTACCCAGGCATAACTTTTCCATTCACAACCTTTAACTCAATAATGGGCAATCAAGGTTATTATCTTTTTTTTTTTTTGTCTGCGCTCAGTCATTGCTGACCCTGCAGTGACTGCTTGGACAAGTCCTTGCAGTTTTCAAGGCAACTGTTTTTCGGAAGTGGTTTGCCAGAGCCTCCTTCCTAGGGCAGAGCCCAGCTGGCGAGCGCAGGAGGCGGGGTTTCCATTGCTTCGCGCCCTTTTCGGGCACACACGGTTTTTCGCGCTTACCGGCAAGTGCTCCCAACTCCTTTTTTCCAAGGCGCCACCAGCATTTTTCCTCCCACCGGAGTGAGAGTCCCCATTTATCTACTCACGTAAGTTTTCGAACTGTTGGGTTGACAGGAACTGGGGAGGAAACAGGAGCCCACCCTGTTTAACGCGAAGGCTGGACTCGAACCGCTGAAGCGTCGACCATTTCTGGCCAGCAACTTTCAGCGTCATTAAGCCGCTGCGCCACCGCGTCCCCCTTTATTATCTATTACCTTTAGATAATAACAGGCTATGGCTACTCCCCATTCCAGAGAAATTTGCAGGACTCTATTTAAATATGAGGAATATTGGGCACTTGGATACTAAGTGGTCTGATGATCAGGTTTCACATAGCTGCTAATTCTAATTTATTACCCACCACATTCCCAATTAGCAAGTCTCTCATTTGCTTGAACAAGTAAGTTGATGTAGACCCAGCTTGTCAAAGGGACCTACAATTCAAGATTGTTTTAGCCTAATGCTCTTGATATCAGCTGTTACCCAATCTGCACTGCTTATTACTCTGGGTAACAGTAGAGAAGATACATGAATGAATTCTGAGTACAAGCACTGTAGCTTTTCACTTGGAAAGATTTATTTTGAATGGAGAACCAACTGACCTTTCCATACATATACACTCTGGAACCTTCATCTGCTGGACATCACATGTCCACAGTGCCAATTGAGATAACCCTGAGTGCGTATTTCAACAGCATGAAGAGGACTAGACATTTCTCAGATCTCTCTCCTTTTTCTCCTAATGCTGGACCATTTTACCTCCCCAAGGCCTCTTGCTCCCATTTGCATCTTAACCCATCCATGAAATGAAAAACATGTTGTGAAATGGTTCCTGCCAGTGACATCATATCATCACTAGATGGTCTCTTGAGACCCTCTGGAAGTTGGGGAGGCTGAGATGCAGCTCCTGAACCCTCAACCACTGCTCATTCCTGTGAGGCCAGCCAAAGACAGCCACCAATTCCTGGGAGCTCAGCCAATCAGAATTTGTAATTTCTAGCTCTTCTGCCACCAGCAGTGAGAATGCTTTTGGTCAGCCTTAACCTCCCTTGTAGTTGAACGGTACAGCCAATAACTCAATATCTCTCCTGACCATCAGCCATTTAATTCTATAAAAATACAGTCATAGTTGCCAGATATTGACTCCAAATTCTAGGAGGCAATGCTTTTATTAAGCCACTTCAAAGATCACCCAAACAATATGTAAGCAAGTTCAGATTACAAAAAAGGTTGGAAAAGAGGATGGAAGGTGGATGTAAAATTCTACCCAGGAAATCTTGATGCTCAGTCTTAAGTTGGAATGTTAAAGGCAGCTTCACACATTCAAATTAGAATCTACCTAATTCTGATTATGTGAGTTTCAGGCTCCTTCCAGCCTATTCAGTTGGAATCAGAAACAAATGGGCTATAGAGGGATGTTGCCTAGATAATTGGGGGGGGAAAAATTGTTCAAACCCTTCCTTCAGGAATTTTTCCTGCAATTAATGGAAGAAAACAGACAGGTGCAAAGTTTTAGGTATGTCACTTGGCAAGACAGATGCCCTAAAGTAAATCAAGATGGGAAATGATCAAGTTCCAGGTGTTGAGCCTGAAAGAGGGCACATGTCCAATTACCTCCCAAATTTTCCCTTTATTTCAATTGGCTTATTCATTAAGAAAAAAATGCAGCATTCAGGGAGGAAAGATTCAGAAAATAACAGCAAGGGGTACTGGGCATACAGAAATAAGTTTGGCTTAACATTTTTGCATGAAGGTCCCTCACTTCAAATGTTCAACCCAATACAAGTATCGCAACTCAAATTATGTTTTGAAATCCACATGCCTCTGCATGTTGAAATGCACACCACTAAGGGGAATGTGCATGTCCCCCTCTCGAAATGCACATTAGGAGAACAAGGTACAGAAATGGGCATTCTGTTCAGAAAAAAAGCTGTCAATTCTTCTGTGTGTATATAACAAAGGGACTCTGTCTGAAGAAATACACAAAAAAATAAAGATGAATCTGCCGGGGAACTTTTTAAAATCTATCATCCTGATAGGGAAGGAAGTTGAGCTGAACTTGAGGACCAAATGCAAAGGTGGGAGAAAGTACAACTGATGGATTCGACCTTCCCTAGGACAAGGCTAACAATAATGGAGGGAAACAATGCTAGAAATGACAGAGGTGGAAAGACTGCAGATGCAGAGAGCAGGCAGCAAAGATTACAAAAGCAGGAAAGAGGCCAAGGATCGACAGCGATGCACAAAGGAGATGGAGGCTAAATTCAGCACAGCAAGCATGATTTCTCTGGGCCAACCACTCCTCCCAGATCTAAAGCAGAGCAGCATGTAATTTTTCTTCATGGCACAGCAATTCAAAAGTCCTGGGAGCCGTTGTCAGCTTCACTTTAAGCACTGTTTACAGCATGGGGCACAGCAGCTGGATTGACCACAGCACGGAGAGCAGCAGGGCCTACAGCAGCACGGGCTACAGCAGCAGGGGCTACAGCAACACGGGGAGCAACAGCACGGGGAACAGCACGGGGGGCAGCAACAACCAGAACCACCGCCAGAAGGCACACAGATGACGTGCGAGTCAGATGATCCCCCGCCACAATTACAGTTGCAGCCGCAGCCGCCACCGCTGTCAGATTCCATGTTGCCCATTTCTGGAAAACAAAAAGGAATAATCTGGGCAGAAGGGGACAGGAATTGAGGTCTCAAGCCCCTCTGACCTCAAGACAACTCTTCTTTAAAATCCATGGTGTGTGGTGAAGTTCTAAGTCAATCTATTCTCTCAATACCCAATAGCAACATTCCCCATGTATCATTTGCACACTCCGTTCCTTAAATTAGCACACTAAAATCAAACACTTTATTTTTACAAGAAAATCACTCTGTTCAAGAGACCAATTTTTGGTCATCAAATCAGAGAACCGTAGATTCCTAGATTTGAAACCAGCCATTGAGACCACTGAGACCTATTTCCTCCTCCAATTTTTTTTTAAAAAAACTTGGACACAGGGCTTCTGCTGGTTTTCATCCACTGAAGGACAGCTCACTTCCTCTCCCAGTGATTAGTCCATAATCCTATTTTCAGAAGTAGCCTGTGAGATACTTCTTGTAAGCAAGAACGTTCCAGCTGTTTCTTTCGGTGTCAGGATCTCAAGATATCCTCCCATCAAACAGTATGTTTTGCCATCTTGTCTAATCAATAATGACAAGATCTAAGCTCTACATATTTGCCAATTCTGACATAAATCTATCTGAACCAGAGGTTCTGAATTCCAGACTGGTTCACATACAGCTTGTCTCCCCTTAACTGTTTAGAAAGCTCCAAACTATTTGTTCCTCTGTTCAGCAAACGATAGAGTTTCACAAAGGGCCCCCATTCTATTAAAACTAGTTTCCTATCTGAAGCTAAAGATTTTGTCATCTTCATAATGACCAGTCAAATTCAACTTACCTGCTAGAGAGGTTGACTGCTAACAAGGTACACAAAGGAGGTTATGGCATACTCTTGGGGATGGGGGGCCACCTTTTATACTGCTTCCTCAGCCTTCCCCCAGGAAGTGAGACAATGCCATGGAACGGCAGGTTCTTCACTCATCAAAAAAGCATGTTTCCTTCTACCTGGTTCTTTGACTCAATTCCATTTCTCATTAAAGGACATTTTTCTAGAAGTGTATGATTAGCATCATCTTCACTTAGTAATGCTATAATTCCAAGTCCAGAAGGCAGAAGGAAGACAGCTGTTAAAATGTGAGCACTAAAGTTGATACAAATTTCAATACATCACGGGGACCCCATGGTTGAGGGCATCATTACTAACCTCGTGCCTCTTCATTGACTTGACATGTAACTGAGTTGACTCTTTGTTGACTTAATCCTTCAGTAGCATAATCAAAATCATATGTAAGTAAAGTAGATTGAGGAACTGTGCCATGGTGACTATGAAGTCACAGTGGAACTACTGGGAAATGAGATTGTGGGTTCAAGGCAAAATTCATTGTTGACTGAAGTGGGGGAAATCCTTAAGAAAAAAACTCTAAAGGACAAAAAGATCAGCAATCCAAATGTCATAATCTATGGTCACAGAATGTGATGTGGGGAAAGATAGAATGCAATATTCAAGAAAAAACACAGGAATGCCATTCACACAACTTTTTATTTTTATTGGAAATCTGGAGCATTCCATAAGCATCTGAACTAATATGATTCCTGGGGTATGGTCCAAAGATGAGAGAAGGATGTGCAATGCTTTGAAAATTTGTTTCATTTCTATAAACTTCTTAGTCAAGCTTCCATCTGAAGCTGCTTCATGGAACAACGTGACCCTCTTCTAAAAAAGAAGCCAATGGGCCATTTCACTTCAGTTTGTCTCCTCCATCTGTTCCAATAGCCAGAAAAGACTCCTGCACAGGGACCTTTCCTGCCATTGAAAGGTTCAAGGGGACACAAAGCTCCTTGTCAAGGAGAAAACACTTCATCTCAATGAGAAAAACTGCATCAGCTTCATAGTGCAAAGCACATTACTAAGATGATGCCAAGCCAACTTTGCACGGTCCTTTGTACTTCCTCAATGTCACTTTCCTGGATTTTATGATGTGATTTTTATCAACAAAAAAGGGTAGAGAAAATGATGCATATGAGGGGAAACTGCACTGAAAAAATGCAAGTTGGTGGGAAAGTATCATAGGGAAAATCTATTAGAAGAGATGTAAGCCCAGAATGTGTACAAATGTTCATACTGATTTTTTTTTTTAATAAAAGGCGGCTCAAAAAATGAAGAACTGAAATTATCCATCTGAGTTGTGATGTCATGAGGTTGCATTTGATTCATCCACTGCACTTCGTAGTGTGGCCTTCGGATTACAGATGCAAAACAAACCTGGAATTGGCATTCTTGCAGTTTAGCCCTTCCTCGGGGGTTAAAGGTAACACTATAATTACAAGAAGTTATTTCCATGTGTGAGTTCCCATGTAACTTCCCACTATTAACATGGTGCTTAGAATATTTTGGGTTTTTAATCATCAAGCCCCTCATCGCAGGGTCACAATGAAAAGATTGCTCAGGGTCTTTGGGGTTCAGCTTTCCTCTTTCTTGTTCTTTGCTTCTGCTCCATTTTGTCTGTCTTTTATTCCATTGCCTCCTTTTCTTAATCCTCTAAATGCCTTCTGATGATAGGTAAGAATTATAGAGTTGAAACCTGGGTACAGCACAGATATATATTGAGTAAGGACCATGAGCCGGAAGATGACATGTTGGATGACCATCTGCTTTGATGGTTAATGAAGACTTCACCATTCCTTGTGCGTGTCTCACTTCCCATGGGTAGGGTGCATGGAGCTCTATAAAAGGTCCCCCCATTCCCCAAACCCTCCATTCAGCTGGATTAACTCTCCTGGCCACTTCCACTGCTTACAAAGGTAAGTTTTCCTTTGTTGATATTAGCTGGACCATTCATGGATTTTTTTTTAAAAAACCCAACATTTTATTGCTTTCTTTTCCATTTCATTTTTTCTGCAGCCGATGGTTTAATCTAAGATTGGGAAGAAAAACAAGAATATATAGAACCCATTTCTATATATACTTGTTAAGAGTAAGTCTTGTTGGATGTAATAAACTGACTTCCAAAGGAGAGGCTACAATTCAGTGTTGGAGCATAAGCTTTGCTTGAGGATGATCCCAAATTGAGTTTGTTGCATCTCCAATTAAAAATGAAGCAGTTGTCAACATGGAACAGATACGAGAAATTAAAAACAGAGGGCTGCTGGAACAGGCCAAAAACCTATTTTATCCAGCATATATATCGCTCACCAGCCAACCAGCTGCATTGGAGAAGCTCAAAAACATGGGCAGGAGGGCCATCACATTCTTCCATGGTTTCTCCTCGGTATACTCCCTTCAGCTTTGAAAGAGTTATTTACTAAACTGATAGCCCTTGGAAGCTCTTTCTCCTCCTCCCCCAAACTGTCTGATCTACTTTCTGAGCCATCCAAATTGGTGGCTGATGCTCTTTATAAAGCTAGTGAGTTCTGTAATCTTCCTGCTATATTCCATGTTACAAATACAAATTTTAACTCGGGGAAATTGTGGCTCAGAAAACAGCCTGTAGATCTTTTGAGATAAGTACCTCTAACATTCTCTTACTTCTTTTCAGCTAGACCTTCGCTACTCATTGCAAAGATGACCTGCTGCCCCATCTGTGGCTCTTCACCCTGCGGTTGTGCCCCTTGCTACTCTTGTTCCCCCTGTTGTGGTTGTGGGTCCTGCGGTTCACCCTGCTGTTCATCCTGCGGTTCACCCTGCTGTTCATCCTCCTGTTCTGCCCCTTGCTGCTCTTGTTCCCCCTGTTCTGGTTGCGGGTCCTGCGGGTCATCCTGCTCATGCCCCCAATGCTCCTCCTCTCCTCCCTGTTGTGCCTGTGGGTCCTGTTGCAACAGACAGTCAAGTGGATGCGGATGTGGATGTGGATGTTCCCCTTGCTCTTCTTGTTCTCCCTGCTGCGGTTGTGGGTCCTGCTGTTCACCCAGCTGCTCATCTTGCTGCGGCTCCCCTTGCTGCTCTTCTTGCGGTTCATCTTGCTGTGGTTCCGGATGCTGCTTTCCAAAACAGTGCTTTTCTTGAAGAACCCCCATGGAAACCTCAGTAGGAAAGCCGAATTGCGCAACCCAACCATCCAAGAAAGTGCCATCGTCATCACATGGCGGTTGATCTACTCCTTAACGAGACACGTTTAGTTTCTATAACTCTGCTCCTCCTTTAATTCTCACTAGATCCTTCCAACTTTTTCCTTCCGTTGCTTTCCTATTTAAAAAAAAAAAATTCTGTTTCTGAAATGTTGCTCTCATGACTCTCTCTCTTGCTCTGTTTTTTTCTTGCTTGTATGATAGATAATAAACATTCCAAACTGCTCTGCATTGTTTCAGTGGATTTCATTTTCTGACATTCCCCAATGAATAACTGCACCTTGGTTTCAATTCAGAGAATGCGTTATTGCACTTGATTTACTGCTTATGGAACAAATTGCATTGAAAATAACAATACAACATCAAATAGGATACATAAGAGTTGCTCATGATTATAATACTATTGTATCATCCTTCCCACTTCATCTAATCTCCTGCAATGTCTTTGTGGATAACTGGGCAGGAAAACATTCACTAAGCATGATGTCTGAAGCCAGCAATTTACAATCCAGATTTTGTACCTAACTAACCATTACTACTTGAAAAAGCTGGTTAATACTAACCAAAGAAACCAAGTTAGTACTTGGATGGAAGGGCATCAGGAAATCCCAGAAGGGAATGGCAAGCTACTTCTATACTGTTGTCAAGAAAACTACCCGGGTAAATCGGTCAAATCACCAGGAGTTGAGTTTGACTCAGTGGTATACTTATCTTTAACCTTGACTTGATGTCTAACTCTCATTCCCAATTCCATTTATGACTGTTGCTTTCTCCCCATGACAAATTGTAGGCCTGTTTCATACATTACATTAAGACAACACAAAATAAAGTACATTTTGGTTTAAATTGCTTAGACCATCATCATCATCACCAGAGCAATGTACAGTACATGTAATTCTACATGTAATTTCTTTTTTATAAGCTGTCCTTCCAGACATGTAGAAATGAACTCATAAATTCTCCTTAACTTTAAAATATTATTAACTATATTTCTAAACCCTTTAAACAGAATATTGGCACAAACCATCAAAGACATTTCTTCCCCATCCATAATTTTGATTTTATACCTATCGATAACACAAAGAGGGATATAGAACGCATAAAAGAAAAGCCAGGATTAAAGAAATCTGTCAAAATTCAAATGCTTGTTTTTGAAAATCAATGGAAGAGTCTAAAAGAATTGGTTTTATTTTGGAAATGAACCCTAAGATTTGGGAAGAAGAGATTTTCAGCTGCTCCATGTTGCACAGTCTTCAGATTTGAAAATGGAGAGTTGTATAACTTGACAACAGATGTTTCCTTGATGTTGTCACCTGGATCTTTCTCACCCAAAGGTAGTTTGTCTTCCTTAATTAATATAATTGGCCTAAATAGCCATGGTGGAATTTTATTTTTTTAGGGTGTGTGACAAAAAATGGAAAAACTCTAATCCAATGAAACCTAGCTAACAATCTCATGATAAGACTGGGGAGTGGATTCTGGTATGTAAGCCCATGGAGATCAACATTCTTCGCTGTAATTTCCTCATTGCCTTCTGGTGATATATACGGGGAAAAAACATTGTTATTAACCTTAATAATTCATTTTTGTAACTGAACTGTAAAAATGAAAGAGATGCCTCATTAGATAAATAGTGACAGATATATTGACGCAAGATAATAAAGAGTTCCCCATTTTTGTTGTGATGCCTCATTTCCTCTGGAAAATCTACGCTGAGTTGTATAAAAGGCCCACATCCCAGAACTGAGTTCCTGAACCATACAAGCCTCCATCTACCCTGCATAATGTAAGTTGTAATACATTTGGGATTATTTTTATTATTTGATATATATATATTCATTTCTGCTCTAATCCTTCTTCTTTCATAGAGAGGTGGCTCCTAGGTTCCAATTAGATATCTTCCAGAAAGAATGTCTCACTGAATTCAATGGAAATTGTTCTATGTATGGAATTGCACTGTTCATGATGTAACATCAGAAAAGTGAGAATTGTATGTCAGTTCAGTGTAAAAGTATCCAGTGATGCATTCCTACAGCTACCTCCACCTTCTGAAGTGAGATAGACCTTACCTGGCAAGATGTTTTGGTAACTTCTAGTTTTAAAATATCCTGTTCAGCAGAAGACTTGATACCTAGGTTGCTCATTCTTCAACGCTGGTCACTCAATTTTTTAACCTAAAGTCCGATGGATGCAACTACAAGTCTTAGAATAGTGTGTTTTGCTTCAGTGGATGCATTTCAAGTATCTTGGAATTTGAAGGTACAGAGGAAATCACTGTAGAATTGGCTTTCTCCCCAGATGGTGGATTATAACAGAGCAAGAGAGTTGCTGAAGATTTACAGATCAAAGTAGAATCACAGGAAATGCAGTAATTGGCATTTTATTTTAACTCTAACCCTAACCTTCCTTAGGTACCACACAACATTTACTATACCCACTTCATTATTTCATGGCAAGTAGCAAAATTTGGCAGCTTGTCAGATACACAGTCAAAACTGCAAGATGAATGAACCCATTTTTACTGGATTTTTACTCATTTTATGAACTCCTAATACTTTGCCATAATATTTATTGAGATTGGTTTTATAGTGTAGTATTTGAACAACATTCTTTTAGAATTTTAGTAGCTTAGATGTTTTAGTGTTTAGCACTAAAATAAATCTATTTTTGGTAATAGTTCATTATTAATACTTCTATTCCAGCTCTTAATTTTAGTATTGTTTGTATTCCTATCCATTTTTAGCTTATGTATTTGCACTTTTCTGTACTCATTTAGTAATTTCTTCCTTCTCCTCCACTTAGGGGCTCTCTTTGTGTTTATAGACTTTGATATAAAGTGCAAAATTCTGGTTAATTACTGTAATAAAGGATTTGGATTTGTTTAGGCTTAATCCTCATATGAGCTCAGCCATTGGGATTAATTCAATATGCAAACCACGGCTTGGTGTCAGGTTTAAACCCATTCTATAGCTTACCTTTGTTAATCTGTTCTTTTAAATGGTAAGTATTATCTGTTATCATAATTTAAAGTGATCTGCCCTGGGAACTCTTGAGTTTAATCAAGAAACATCCTATGGATGGATTTTTGTCTTTCAAAGATTTTGCAATGCACTGCAAAGCTCATTAAGTTGGCATCAGCAGCCAGCTTCATAAGGAATCCACCTCTAATGTAACTTCTGCTTTTATGTTTGTAACTAATTCCATTTTTAACTGTGCTTTTATGTTTTTCTTATACATTGCCAGTAACCTTCAATTGTAAGCGATCTAGCAAGTTCAATAAATATACTTCATTTTTTTTCTTGTACTCCATGGCTAGTTCTAGCTGGCATTTTAGTTTTCCCATGTGCATAAGAACATCACTATGATTAGGTTCAACACTACAACAGAACATGGGTTGTTTGCTAGGTGACTTTGCTTGTTGTATGATGTAGCTAATGCTATGGTCACTTCAGGAACATTAAAATGGTAGATTAGGAAAGTTGGTGTCACCTGGATCACTCCAATGGAGGAGAGAACTTTAGAACTGAACTCCAGAAAGATACCCTACTTATGATTATTCCCCTGCTCTTTTCATCTCTTCCAGCCTTCCATCCCTTAACATGGGCTGTTGTGACTGCTGCAACTCTGGTAGATCCACTATTATTATGTGTATGCCCTCCCATGGCTATCAGTCATGCTACCCCCCGGGTTACATGCAGTCCTATGGCTGTGCACCTTGTTGTTGCATGCCCATTTACTGCACTACCGTGAGGAGAAATAGATCGTGTTGTGGCTGTGGCTGTGGCTGTGGCTGTTAAAATTCGGGACTCCCCATTCCTGCCAAGATGTCAACTCTACAGCTGCAATAAAATCAACGCAAGACCACCGGCATCCATTTGAAGACCTGTTGGTTGACACCTTCTTTTCCTGTCTGCTGAGATAAAACCTGACGCCTTGCACCTGCCTCTTCTAAAACTGTTCAGATTCTTTTCTAACAATTGTGGAAGAAGCTCTGCTCATCAAGAGTGGATGACCTGATTGTGTAGAATAGCTAAACAGTTTTATTTTCTTCTTCCCTAAGCTACAGATTCTTTTTCCTTCTATTCTTTGCAAATAAAATGTGTATTGTTGCAATATTTACTTGCATAATTCTAACTTTTTGCTCTGGTGATGTTACCTAGTCAGATAATGAAATGTCTGCAAGCAAACAACCAAGCTCAAAGAGCACCAAGGACTCCACAGTTCAACCGAGCTACATATATTCTCTTCTATTGGAGTCTTATGTAATTTTGTCATCTGTCCTCCAGTTCATGTTTTCATTTCATTGAAGAAATCCAAATTAATTTTTCCAGGGAGATACCAACTCTTTATATCATGGAGTAGTTAACCTTTGATCTTCCCTTTCCAAATCTAGTAATCCTGCTGACTATCACATATGAACTAAGATATATGGAAACATAGTTCTAAATGAAGGCTTCAGGTTGGGGTAAACATCCATAAGCTCTCATTAAACAGAAATTTTGAACTGAGTCTGGAACCAACACAATTTTAATGTCAGTGTAGTATGTGCTATTTCAACCATGGATATACAGTTAAGACCCCACCTCCATCCTCATGAGATATTCTTGAAGTGGCATCATAGCTTGGCTCCAGTAAAACATAAAGATGATTTCAGGTCAAGTTTGATTCTTGGTGACTGCTTCCATACAGATTTCCCATCAATGTTACAGAAGTGGTTTGCCTTATCTTCAAATGTTTCTTCTTCACCAGTCAACTGCCCTGGAGTTTTCAGGCAGTTCCCATCCCAATCATTAACCAGCACAAATCCTGCTTAGCTTCCGAGATCAACCAAGTCCATCCAGGTGCTGCCAAAGCTAGACAGTGAGGATGTGTCAATTTCAGAGCCTGAGAATCTGAAACCGATTCGCAAAGCAACTTCCTACATTACAGTGATCCTACTGGGGATGATGGGAACTGAAATCCAGTTTGGTTGCTGGGTACAAGGTTGGGAACGGCTGGTTTATGGTACCTTGCAGTGGTTTCCTGCCGGAGTCTCCCCAGTTTTCTTCCTTCAAATGAGGACCTATTTTGACACTGCCCTGTCAAAATACCAAACTTCTGCCTACCAACCTCATCAGTGGAAAGAGATGCAGGAACTTTAGCCCAGAAACATCTGGAGGGCCATTTTGCCTGACCTGAATTACTGGGCCTCGCTCCTTTTTAAAGGAAAATAAATCCATAATGACTTAGGCATTAAGATTTGGAATTTTAATTAGTTCTCATCATAGACATACAGTAGTTGTGATATCAAAAGAAGACTGGCCAAAACTGTGGGGGGAAGGGGGAAGTGGTTCAGAAAAAGGGAACAGTCCCATCTTTTCTGAACAGCCTTAGTTCCTTCAGACAGAGGACAGAAAAGGAATGGGCACCCAAAGCAAGGCACCGCTAAATGGGATTCCATAAGGAGTTAACTGAAAATTTTGGTGATGGTGTTACTACACCCTCAAGGATGCAGAACTCTGCTTATACCATGAGGTTCCCCTTATACTCCTTCAACAGTTGTTTTGCTTGGAGTACCATCTTTGGCACCTCCACGGGAAGATTCACAGGGACTGCAACATGGCGAACAACAGAAGCAGGGGGAGCAGCTGCAACAACACCCATTGCAGCAGCCGGATTGGCCACAGCAGCAACGGTCACAGCCACACTGTAGGCTACTGCAGGGGGAGCAGCCAGACATCTCCAGAAAAAACCATGAGATTTGTCTCTGGGCCACCTTCAAAAGATTCTATATTTTGGGGTGCATTTGGTTTGGGAAGCTACACCCCAGCCTCACTCACACCCACCCAGCGTTCTATTTGCAGCCTTGCATATTCGGAGATATCCCACTAGGCATGGTAGGATTTATTTTTGAGTAAGCACGCATGGAATATATCTTACCTCGACAAGCAGATGAGGTATGTATTAGATTTATGAATGAGGCACTCTTGAAATGGGTAGGCCTTTTATATCATTTCATACACTCTTCCTTTAGGAAATGAGGCATTATCATCATAGAATAAAGCATTTACTAACTAACAGTTCAGTATCTGACGACTGTGTTTTCTTCCTGCTCGTGTCCCTGGACTTAACCCATCTCTAATCTTTAAAAAGTGTCTTGGATGATTAAAGCTATACATGTATGAAATGGTGAGGCTGTCATTAAACAAACAACATTCATGATCATCCACAACATCACCTTTTGGCTCATGAGCTTTGTTTAATCTGGATCCCCTTTTAAAAAGTCTCCCTATTCTAGAAAATTAAAAACTATATTGAAATAATTGCACAGTAATTCAACCAGACTCAACCAGAAGGCATGCAAAGGATTATAGTTTGAAAGTCATACACTGGGGAGCAGGGTGAAGCATTTGCAAAGAGTTTGCTAATCCATCATTTATGATTCCCCCATTAATTAAAATTTAAGGGATATCTGAAGATATGTGATATTTATGATTGATGGGTGCACCCAATAATGCCTTTGTGCTAGCAAAAGGTGCAAAATACAAAGCCCCTGTCAACCCCAGATTGCACTATTGAAATTTGACAGCCAAATGCAGGGCAATTTTTCAGATTTATTTTATATCAGTAACCAAACTGATGTCTTAAATCTCTTTATGTTATGAGTGTAAAGTCTATTTCACTTTAAACCTCTCCTTAAAACAAGACTGTGGCTGAATATTTTGGCCCAACCATCTCAGACAATATCATTCCTGTGGTTCTGGAATACCAGTTTTTGTTTTTTTTTAAACAGCTCCCAGTTACAAAACTGGAATCTCTGCACAAGGATTCCACGTATCTCCAGCCCAGAAATAAGATTGCCTCAATAGCCAAAAAAACTCCAAAGCTGTTTGAGTATTAGTTATTATGTTTATTAGCCATGGGGTCGCTTTGATGAGCATGTTTACGGCCTGAAAGAGCTCTTTTTAAGTTTTATTTTAAAATAAATCTTCAACACAGGATGTTTGATCTGAAGCTTACTCAACTGCAGTACCATTCTTTTATTTAATCATAGCCTTTATGGGATGCTTGCCATAAGGGATGGGTGTGTAAATCAAGAGAGATGCTAGAGCACCAGGGGCATTTCTTAGGGGGTGGGAATGAATTGACATTCTTTGGTGCTGACTCACCTCCTAGGGAAACGATGCAAGGAGCTGTATAAAAAAATAGACCAGATTTAAGATGCTGCTCATTCATATCTGGATTCACTGCCAGGGCTGGTTGTTTCAATCTGGTTTAAGGAGGTAAGGAGAATTCCATGGCTTTTAGTGGGTTAATTCGGGGCATGTTAACTCTTCTTTAAACTGAGCTGCATTGTGTAGATTATGGGGAAAACTCATCCCTATCAAAGCTCTAGAGTTGCGTTAACAATTTTAAACACAGGGGTAGAAGGCACATCGTACAATCAGGTTGACAACTTAGATGTCAGGAACACTTTGACTTCAAGAACAAAAAGATAAAAGAGAGAAATAGGAAAAAGGAAAGATAAGACCAAGTAGTGAATAGAACAATGGAAACCTGAATACAGTCAAAACCAGATTCTATTTTCCTCTTTTATTCCTCTTTCCTTGTATACTTTTTTTTAGCATTTAAACCTGGGAACAGGAGCTAATCACTGCCTTTCGCAAGCTATTTTAGGGAGCTTTGTCCTTCTTTTCTTTTCTGTTTTCTTTTCGGCAAACGAGCGAGGTAAAATATACTTCAAAAACATTATTTTGACCCCCATACATGCCAAAGAATTCTAAGTATTGCTTGAAAGCTTTAATGCCTCTGGGTCTGTTCCCACAACACATTTAACTGAGTGGATAAGGGAGTTAAGGTGCTTTGGGAACAAGAAAGAGAGATTGATTAATGTATTGTCGAAGGCTTTCACGGCCGGCATACAATGGCTGGTGTGGGTCTTCCGGGCTGTGTGGCCGTGTTCTGGAAGTTTTGTTTCCTAACGTTTCGCCAGCACCTGTATAGAAGAAAAAACCCTGCCTAATCCCCAGGAAGACACACAGATTCTGACACCAAAACAAGCAGCCACTCAGTAACCCAACCCCCTCCACACACACCCAATCCCCCCCTTCCCCCCCCCCTCAGATCTCTATAAATACCCACAAAAGGGTCACATCACCATGGGCACAGAGAGAACTGCTCCTGTCTGTGCTCCTGCACTCTGAAGATGCCGGTTACAGGTGCTGGCGAAACGTTAGGAAACAAAACTTCCAGAACACGGCCACACAGCCCGGAAGACCCACACCAGCCAGAGATTGATTAGTTCCATCAACTAACTCCTGGAGAGTTATACTGAATCCAGAAGACATCCAGTCAAATATAGGAATACACTGACCCTACACACTCAACTATGTTGTGGGAACAATTAAACTCAGTCAACTGCTACCTGCCTGGCCACTGAGGAAGGGACTTGTCATGTCACCTCACCAGTACTCTCCTGGTATAAGGGTGCTCAGGAGATTGGGCATTTCCTAGGGGATATAGATGGGGAGCCTGGATTCCCCAAATTATGACTGATAATCCAGTTAGAGGCAGAATCATTGGCAGCTGATCTCATAAATCCAATTCAGTCCAGGTGGCAAGTAACCCAGGAAGAAGCATTTCAAATCATTCAGAGACTGGTACTGAACTCATTGTAAATGAGAGTGAGAAAGCCCTCTTACAGTTCCTAGGATTCTATATCTACCACCAGGCTAGCATTAAAGATATCTTTCTGAAATTTGTGTAGTTCTCGTTTCCTTGATTTTCCCCAGGTGTGTGGATGTTCATACAGGAGAGAATACCTGGTTTCATTTTCTGGATCTAGGCCATGGCCATCAACTGACAAGCTAATCTGCTGATGGCAGAATAAGTTGCTGGTTTTTTGATAGGCTCCCAGTGGATTCACCTACTATCTCCCTTCCATTCCAATCCCTGAGTCCCCACAAATCTCTCACACTGAGTTACACATGTTGTGGAAATAGAGACTCAGAATACAGAAGGACCAAATTATCTCCAGGTTAGAAATGACCAACAGCAGTTTCTTCTTTCCTTCATAACCTCTTTCTCTTTCACTTTCTTCCTTCTCTTCACAAAGATGGACTGTGGTGATTATTGTGGTTCTTCATCTATTGGATCAACTATGCTTTGCATCCCCTCTGGTGGTTGCCAATACTGCTGCTCCCCTTGCTGCTTCCAGTCCAAGTGTTGTACCAAATCTTGCCGCATTCCCTGATATGCCCAGACCAAATGCTGTTCAAAAAAATGTTGCTGAAGAAACCCTAGAAGGGCATGCACGAAGCAGAGGATTGTCTCCACCACCTCCTCCAACTTCACAATTTCTTCCTTCATTTGATTTATAACTCTGAACCAATAAGCTCAAGCTGCATTCCTAATGACTCTACCCAGGTGATAAGTCCCAATAATCATGGTGGTACATTTTCAGGTCGGCAAGAATGGCACTGCATGGTTTTAAATCTGCTTCCTTTGAGTTGTACTTAGATTCCTCCCTCTCTTCCTTCCATCTTTTAAAAAAGTCTTGTCAATGGAGGGTGGATATTTATTTATTTGTCATATTTATATGGATAGATGATATATCCATGTTAGTTCAAGGTTTGGGATCTTCCCAGATGTTCTATCCATCCAATAAAATTCTGAAGCCATGAAAGGCAGTATTCAGTTGACTGTCTGTGGTTTTTTTTCCTCTGTGCCAATAAATTTCAGTGGAAGAATTTGCTAAAGAATGTCATACACATACACCTTGAGAAATCACTAGGTTTGCCCAATACGCTAGGCTAAAAGGGTTCAGCCTTTTGTGGGAAGCCGGCAGCTGTCTTAGCAGGCTGTGTTAACCAAACTAACCCACCAGAACTTCACCTAAACTCTCATTTGAAAGAACATTCAAAAGTACATGCTTTCATGAGGTTGAATAAGAATAGCTGCTCATCATCATCATTATCATCATGACAGTTTTTCAAAACAATGCTAAACAGTTAAGACTCAGGAAAAATCAGTTAGCTGCCTGGCTTTCTGTGTAAAGAAGGAAATAGAAAAATACACACAAACTTTCAAAACAGGGAAGAGGGAGAAGAAAATGTCAATAAGAAAGGGAGCAACAACTACTGCCAGAAATGAAGAAAGCATGCATCAGTAACAGAGTAAATGGTGACCCTAGCCATTGGTTGCTTAAACTCAGTTTTTTATCATATTCCCCCCGCCCATCATCCCTTTTTACAGATTATTTCCAAGCTGATGCAGCTACCATCAACAGAAAAGTGAGTTTCTGTTTTGGTCTCGGACAACGTCCCAGTTCTGTTAGCACAACATACTTGACTAAATTTAAGAGAAGGAGGGGGAAGAAAGTGTGTCTTGTGACCTCCAAAACAAAGTTAACTGAGCCAACTAACTGCAGGATCAGGTTTAACAATACAGAGGTCCAGTTTTGCTTGGAATACAATTACCTCTTCCCAGTCAATTAACTTTCCCAGATTGTGTTATCCAAACTCCTCACCCCAGGACTGATTGTCCCTCCCGACATCTATAATCAAGATGAAGACCTAGAGTCTCACTGAAATGAACCTTCCTAGGCACAGTGTTTCTGTAGTCATTCCAATTGTTATACACAAACACACATACACCTACAGCAACACTTAAGGGTGGGAAATTGGCCCAAATGTGTGAAGTGACCTGACTGCAACTTTAAAGCAGAAACAGGGAAGTAGTTAGGAAGCAACAGTCTTCTAGCCTGTCTTTCATAGGTTGGGAGGACCATAAATATGGCCAGCACACCCAAGCCACAGCCAACTATGTGATGTGTTACCGTGTACAAAGGCTAGATGATGGAGCAGGATTAGTGGGCCCATCTATCTTATGCAGACGTAAGTTCCTGTTACTATTTACAGCTTACTTTGAGAAAATAGGTGACCTTATTGCTCAAATAGACTCTCTCACTTTGATGATGCATACAATTTGGTAGGCCAATATGGGTAATAATTATTCAGAGGATAGCTGAGAAATCCAAGAAGGCAAGATGAGTGGACCGGTTCTGGGGAAGCTCAGGTCATACACCATATTAAATCTGGGCAGCCAATCATATGCTTTTGCACAGCAAGCCTATCATCTTGAACAACAGGCCTGCAAAATTCCTTCCAGGTTAGCATTAGAATTACATTGTGGTTATTATTCCAAGGTAGTCTTTAATTATCTACGAGACAATAACAACTTTTTTTCCTGTATTATAATGAGTCAAACAGAAGTGGAAGATGATGCAAAGATGAACATTTCCAGACATCTATGCTAATTCTTAGGCCATGTTTCCATACAATTGATATGAGGTCCTGTTTAATAGTAATGTGTATGGTTGCTAATATTATTATGATGAATAATAGTACAGACTAAATCAGAAGGAAGGCCCAAATCGCTGCCACAATTTACAAATTTAAGCACTGGTTGTGCACCATAGGATTTAGAACTATTTCTTCTTGATTGAACCTCTGAATGGTGATGGTTAAAACTCATACAGATAGTCCTTGTTTAGCAACCACAACTGGGACTGGCAACTTGGTCATTAAGTGAAGCAGTCACTAAGTGAAACTCTACTGTGCTTATGATCTTACTTCAGCTTTCCTTTGCTTTACAGACCTGCAGAAGTCATAAATGCAAGGATTGGTCATAAAGCTACTTTTTCTTCACCATCGAAACTGTGAATGGTCACTAAACAAGGCAGTCAATAGTTCATCCTTCATTTCTTCATTTCTCTCACCTTGATTCCTACTGACTATACTACAGATTTTCTTTCCACTTGCTCTGAAATATGGAACCCATCCAAAAACTAAAATCAAATTATGCTTGCAACTGAATAGCAAGACCACACCTTTGCCAGTTTTGCAAATGTTCAATCTAAGCCCATTCCAACTGTATACTGCACATTAAAAAAAAAACATTCCGCACATATGGCAATTCAGTTGTATGTATTTTTCACCTTAATGCAAAGCAAACTTTTTGAGGGTGCATTTTCCAAACCAAAAAATGTACTGCAAAATCTGGAAAATGTGCAGTCTCAAAATGACTGTACCCTTATTTGTTCACCCCAAAATGATCAAGTTGAATTGCTTAAAAATCCAGCCCAGCACTAAATTATCTTCCTTGAGAATAAGATCTATTAAACAGTACTTTTCACTCATTCCCTTGGGAGAGGGGACCATTCAGTACCGTTTTTCTGCTTTTGACTTTCTTACAACTTTTGCTCAAATGTAATTAAAGCTAAAAAGTAGGCATCTAACTGATGTATCTGTTTTATTAGATTAGCACAAAGTGATTTTTGCAGACAGGAATCATCACTATGGGTAGGGAGGTGATCTATGTGTTTCTGTGGGTTCATGCATCTATATAGGTGAGGATGGAACTCCCAACCAGCCATTATTGTGGCCTCAGTTACAAAAAGGCTGCCCATTTCTAACCTATCCTGAAGCTGGTTTGCTGGAATTACCACCTTGTAATCAAATAAATTTCCACTTCTCAGAGGAAAGGATAAACCATTGACTCCTGTCTCAGCCATGGAGTCCCCTAGGCAAACACTGTCATCAGAACACATGATGCTGACTTCTATGTATTCCAGTCCTGAGCCATCTCTGCCGATCTGGGCTGCAGGGTTCTTGTGATGATTACATTCTAAGTCTGTGAAAAGCTTCAGAGTGGAAACTCTCTGGATCAAATCACCTTTCTGAATCAGATCGTAAATTCAGAACAAATTGAAATTCCTTTGCATCAGTTCAGTGATTTGGAAGACCTTTTATACATGAGTCAACCCCCCTCCTTTTTTTCTCAAACTGATTCAGGAAATTCCATCAATTGGCACAATTGATAATATCAACTGACACTTCAAATTGGATTGGATCTGCTCATTCTTATTACATTATGTATGTGCAGTGCATTAAATCATTCAAAATCATTTTATAAATGCTGATGTGTACATTTATTTTTGAAATCTGCCTTCTTTCCACCTTGCTCCACAACACATTGCTAAAGACAGAAAAAACAAAAAAATATGGTTAAGAAATTGCCAATTGCAACAATAGTCCCAACTCTTGCCTTTCCTCTGTTATCATTATTCTTTGGGGAAGTAAAGTTAAAATTCTACCTGTTCACCAACTATCATCAAACAGCTGTATCATCACTTTGTATAGGAGGTGGAATCCAGTACCACTAGCTCACACTAAAAAAACCCAACCTATTTCAATTTCCTCTCTAAATGTTTCTATTACTTTCCTTCTTGTGCGTGCTGAATATATTTACACAATATGCCTGAAGGCAGAGGCAATCCTATTTTTGTTCCATTGTATGTCCTCTAGAAATCTTTCCAACCTGAGAGCAGTGCATGGGCTTTAATTCAAGTTCTTTAAAAGAGATTAATGAGGACAAAATATGCAGGAAGGGATTAAGAACCTATATGGCTTTGTAGATTCTCAAGTAGAAAATCACTGAATGAAGTGATAGAGGGTGAACTGCTAATCTGCTACAAAGATTAGCAGTTTGAATCATAGCAAGGGGAGTAAAAGATACAGGAACAGCTACATTTGAACAGCAACAGGGAGAACATCCAGAAGTCTTAGAACCACAAAACTGGGAACAGCAGCAGGGGAACACCCATATTTAGAAGAGCATGACTTCTTACAACAATAGAAAAGAGAAGATTGAGTTTGGCCACAACACTTGGAATAGTTCTTTCTACTGAAAGCAAAGCTATACAAAATAGAGATATTATTCTGTAGCTAACGCAATTCAAACTCAACAGGAAGTAAGAGAACTCTTGCAGGAAGTTAACAAATTGTCATCCTATAAGTCCATGGTTTTTGTTCCACAATGAAAAGGAAGATGTTCTTCTTGGGGCATCCTACTTAAAATGAATTAATACAAGTGAATATTTCCATATCTGTCAGACATCCCCTCCTTGGAAGGACTCGAGTTTGGAAAACGATTTTAAAGAAAATATAGAGTTTGGAAAGCAAGGTTGGCATAGATACTTTGCTGCCTGAAGCAAAGAACAAGATGGTACCTCTTTTGCCATAGAATGGGATACCATTCACAACCGCATCTTGTCCCACCAAATTTTTCATCTGAGACAACTGCCTTACTATGGTTTTGATAAACCCAACCCTGCTGAATAGTTCTCCAGGACAAAAACTCAGTTGAAAAGTCCTAATAATTGCATCAAGAATTCAGTTGAAAAGCCCAACATGTTCCAAACGTATGAGTTTCAGATTGCTATAAGGCAAATCCATAGAATGTGAACTTATCATTGGAAGATTTATTCCAATTGGAGGAAAATTAGCAGAATGTCAACATGGTCCATGCGCACTACCCATAGAAGCTACATCTTTTCAATTCATTACCAAAATGCACAGGTTTCCATCATGCCATCTCATACCTGATGTTCTCTGGCTCACTTGGGAAAAGAAGTGGGTGTGCAAAGCTACCTTCTGCTAATCGCAAACTTCAGACTTCCTCAGATGGTAGTTAGATGATTAAGTATCAATCTCTTTTAAAGGATCTCATGAATGGGAAATGGTAACTAAGAAGTCTACTTTGTTGATTCCCCATCACACTACTGAAGGTCATCCTTTTTCCCACTTCATAGCTATAATTTCTCTTCTGTTCTCATGGATGGAGACATACTTTTTCTTTCCTCCTAATCTGTCCTCATGAGGCTCCCATCATGTGACATACCATAGGAACACAGCTTGTGTTGTCCTGAGTCATTTAGTCCAGTGTTGCTGACTCTGACTGGCAGCAATTTTTCAATGTTTCAAGGTAGTGTTTTTTCCAGTCTAACTGGAATATGGCCAGGTAACAAAGCCAAAGCCTTCTGCATACAAGATAGATGTTCCCTCTATATCCCTGAGGCCAGTACATAATGTAGTTCAATCTCTTTTCCTTTGAGTTTTTGATTGTTTCAAATTAAAATGGACCAAAGTGTATATTTAAAAAGTAGCATGGAACATGTTTTAAGCAAATTCAGAACTAGTACTTGTTTGTGGGAGAGTAGATACAGAACCAAATTATATAATGTAGGAAATACTGCCATTCAATATCAATCTATCTTAATACAGCAAGCTGAGTATTCATCTATTCCATCATTTTTAACAATTAGAGAGACAGAAATCCACAAATAAATGCCATTTGTAAATATACAAAGTATCCATATTTGTACATAACTTTCTCAATATGTTTTTCTATATAATTTTGGACAAATTATTAATGCCACTTTTGAGTTCAAGATGGACGTCAGCAGTTTTCAATATTACATTCAAATTGCCACAAATTCCATTTTGATAGATCACAAAAGTCGCTCACGTAAAATGGGGAGAAGAGAAAAGATTGTAAAGGAAAATTCTGTGAAAAACTTACCCTTCTCCATATGAGCCTTACGCTCACTTTTTGTTAATTTGCTCGTTTTAAAATACACACATGGGAATTTCAGTCCCAAAACGAGAATGTGATGTTGCAAAAATCATCATCATCATCATCATCATCATCAAGATAATTCCTAAAAGTAACATTGTTAATTTGTTTAATGATAAGTCTTAAAGTACTGACAAATCTACTATGGCCAGCAGCTTCATGAAATAAAGCCCCTCCATCAAAGATACTTGAGAAGCCTTCAAACAGCCACAAGACCATTTGTTCTATTAATTACTAAAAGAAAATTAACAAGTATTTCTTTAATGGCCCCCGTTTTGTTTTGTGGATTTTATTATTAGAGCATTTTAGTCTAGGCTCCCTACTGATTTAATAACTTTTAATAGTTGTTTTTATGTCTTTTTTAGTTTTGTGTGCTGCCCAGAGTCCACTGGAGTTGGGTGGCCAATAAATTTAAATAAAGAAAAAAAGAAAAAGAAAATATTAAAGAAAAATACAATTTAATGAGGGAAGAAAAAGATCTAATCTATCATCATAACCTTATTGTTCCCCAAAAAGAGGCATTTGCACCATCTCCAAAAGCAGAAGATAGAAGGGAGCAAATTATTTTTCCTTTAGGAGCACCACAGCCAAACAGTGGGGACAAACAATGGAGACGAACAATGAAAAGGCCCTTAGCTTAGTTTCCAACAGAAGCGGAATGTGGAGCAATGTCCTGATTGGTCTGCTGAATATGTGGATAAGATGATGTACCCGCATGTAATGGAGTCACATGAACGGCTGACATCAGTCCAAAAGAGAGAGAGAAAAGGTAGCCTGAGCTGTCAGAGATACTGATTGTATCTTTTTCTTATCATGCTATAAATATGTATGTACATTACTAATTGCAACGATTAAGGGGGGAGGAAATTTTACTCTAGCAAGCAAAGTCATATGGATTTGCCAAAGGGTGAGCCATTATGTGCTATTGAGCAATCATGACCGTAATATTTGACCCACATGGATCCCAGCAAGGAACCGTTCTCATTCTCTCCCTTCTCGTTAACGTTCTTATTTAGGAAACAATTCATTTCAAGTGCCCTCTGGTGTTTTTGTGATGTAAGAATTATGATGAACCTCAGATGCCTCTAATTATATATTGTAGGAAAATTCTCTCGTAATGAAAGAACCAGAAAATCTCAAAAGACATGGGGTTGGGAGATGGCACAGCACTGACATGTGTTCTGGTGTAGGAAGAATTTTCCCGTTCTTCTGTGGTGCATCATCTCTTAGGGGCAGGTTCTATGGAGCTATATAAAACCATCTTCAATCTCGGAGTGGCTCATTCGTTCACTTTCATCTCCAGTGTGCTTACAAGTTCAGAGTGCTGAACAAGGTAAGTTGAATTAAGTTCCTTATTTAACAAGGATTAAGGTAGAGATTAACTTCTTCCTGGAACCCAATCCTGCTACTAGAATTAATGGGTGACTCGTCTGGAACTTCTTGCAGAACGAGATCCATCAGCTTCTCTTAACTTCTTACATTTTGATACTTCCAGTTCTATTTGCTACCAAAGCGTTACTCTAAGGTCAAATGTTTACCAGCTGTTTTGTGAACACTTGAGTATTGGCCTAATATACTCCAAATATTGGCTATTTAACATTCTAGGATTTGGGATTTACTTGATTTTTAAATTAAAATTTCTATCCCACAGTTTTGGCCTATAATGTACTCAGAGTGTTTACCTTAGAAAATGCGTTTGCGTTCTTGCAATGTACAAAAACTAAGAAAATGCAAAACAAGTATAATCTGATTTTGGATTACTACATCCAACAGTAGGAAACCAATCATATGTCTTAACTGACAACTCTTAATAACAGATATCTATCGCAGTTTTAGCAGCAGAAGTGATATGGCATTTCCCCATGACTAGCATGCAACATTTTCTTTAACTACAGTAATCAACAGGCCTATTTCACTGCAACCAAAAAAATCTTGGGATACTAAATATGGAACACCCAGATTTCAAATTTGGAGATAAATTTTCAAATTCAAAAAGCACACTTTTAATATTTAAAATTGTGCACTAAAATCTGCCACAGCAAACTGAACATTTTGAAGTTTTAATTTTACCTGAGGAGCTTACATGCCAATTAAAAAAGAAGTGTTCACTTTTGGGACTAAAAACATCATAAAGAAAGTAAGATCAAATAATCACTCTGTGCAAATTAAGACAGAGACCTATGCATAACAATGCATGCATATATATATGAATACGACGTTTGTTAACAAAAACTTTTTTTTCCCAGTTCATTGCAACAAAATGGCCTCTTCTGGAACCAAAACTCCTAAATGTTCCAAGTGTGGGTGTTCCCCTTGCTGCTGTCCTAAAGCTTCTTCAAGCACTAAGTGTTCCAAGTGCGGGTCCTCCCCCTGTTGCTGTTCTAAAACTTCTTCTTCCTCCAAGACTAAGTGTTCCAAGTGTGGATGTTCACCCTGCTGTTGTTCAAAGTCTCTCTGCTCCAAGTGCAGATGCTCCCCCTGCTGCTGCCCTCAGTCCCGATGCTCCAAGTGCGGATGCTCCCCCTGCTGCTGCCCTCAGTCCCAATGCTCCAAGTGCGGATGCTCCCCCTGCTGCTGCCCTCAGTCCCCTTGTTCTAAATGTGGATGCTCCCCCTGCTGCTGTTCTCAGTCCCAATGCTCCAAGTGCGGATGCTCCCCCTGCTGCTGCTCTCAGTCCCGATGCTCCAAGTGCGGATGCTCCCCTTGCCAGTGCTCTCAATCCCGATGCTCCAAGTGCGGATGTTCCCCCTGCTGCTGCCCTCACTCCCCTTGTTCTAAATGTGGATGCTCCCCCTGCTGCTGTTCTCAGTCCCGATGCTCCAAGTGCGGATGCTCCCCCTGCTGCTGCCCCCAGTCCCCTTGTTCTAAATGTGGATGCTCCCCCTGCTGCTGCTCTCAGTCCCGATGCTCCAAGTGTGGATGCTCCCCCTGCTGCTGTTCTCAGTCCCGATGCTCCAAGTGCGGATGCTCCCCTTGTTGCTGCTCTCAGTCCCGATGCTCCAAGTGCGGATGCTCCCCTTGCCGGTGCTCTCAGTCCCGATGCTCCAAGTGTCGATGCTCCCCTTGCTGCTGCCCCCAGTCCCCTTGTTCTAAATGTGGATGCTCCCCTTGCTGCTGTTCTCAGTCCCGATGTTCCAAGTGCGGATGCTCCCCTTGCCGGTGCTCTCAGTCCCGATGCTCCAAGTGCGGATGCTCCCCCTGCTGCTGCCCCCAGTCCCCTTGTTCTAAATGTGGATGCTCCCCTTGCTGCTGTTCTCAGTCCCGATGCTCCAAGTGCGGATGCTCCCCTTGCCAGTGCTCTCAGTCCCGATGCTCCAAGTGCGGATGCTCCCCTTGCCGGTGCTCTCAATCCCGATGCTCCAAGTGCGGATGCTCCCCCTGCTGCTGCCCCCAGTCCCCTTGTTCTAAATGTGGATGCTCCCCCTGCTGCTGCTCTCAGTCCCGATGCTCCAAGTGCAGATGCTCCCCTTGCCGGTGCTCTCAATCCCGATGCTCCAAGTGCGGATGCTCCCCCTGCTGCTGCCCTCAGTCCCGATGCTCCAAGTGCGGATGCTCCCCCTGCTGCTGTTCTCAGTCCCGATGCTCCAAGTGCGGATGCTCCCCCTGCTGCTGTTCTCAGTCCCGATGCTCCAAGTGCGGATGCTCCCCCTGCTGCTGCCCTCAGTCCCGATGCTCCAAGTGCGGATGCTCCCCTTGTCGGTGCTCTCAATCCCGATGCTCCAAGTGCGGATGCTCCCCCTGCTGCTGCCCTCAGTCCCCTTGTTCTAAATGTGGATGCTCCCCCTGCTGCTGTTCTCAGTCCCGATGCTCCAAGTGCAGATGCTCCCCCTGCTGCTGCTCTCAGTCCCGATGCTCCAAGTGCGGATGCTCCCCTTGCCGGTGCTCTCAATCCCGATGCTCCAAGTGCGGATGCTCCCCCTGCTGCTGCCCTCAGTCCCCTTGTTCTAAATGTGGATGCTCCCCCTGCTGCTGTTCTCAGTCCCAATGCTCCAAGTGTGGATGCTCCCCCTGTTGCTGCCCTCAGTCCCCTTGTTCTAAATGTGGATGTTCCCCCTGCTGCTGTTCTCAGTCTCGCTGCTCCAGATGTGGGTGCTCCCCATGCCGCTGTTCTCAATCCCGATGCTCCAAGTGCAGGTGTTCCCCATGCTGCTCTCAGTCTTGCTGTTCCAGGTGTGGGTGCTCCCCCTGCTGCTGTTCTCAGTCTCGCTGCTCCAGATGTAGGTGTTCCCCATGCTGCTGTTCTCAGTCTCGCTGCTCCAGATCTGGGTCCTCCCCATGCTGCTATTCTCAATCTCGCTGCTCCAGGTGTGGATGCTCCCCCTGCTGCTGTTCCCAGTCCCGATGCTCCAAGTGTGGATGCTCCCCGTGCTCCTGTTGCTCTCAATCTCGCTGCTGTTCCAAATGTGGATGCTTCCCATGCCGCTGTTCCCAGTCCCGGTGCTGCAGATGTGGTTGCTGTCCCTGCTGCTGCACCCCGTCTTGCTGCCCCAGATGCAACTGCCCCTACTGTCAACAGAACCAATCTTGCTGCTGTCCCTGTTGCTGTCGGTATAGTTGCTGTTGTCCCTGTTGCTACTGCTCCTGTTGCAATTCCTCCCCGCTCAAATGCCAGCCAAAATAATGCAACTGAGAGCTGCAGATATGAAAAAAAATCTGCAAGAGCTGCCAGTCCAGCAACCAGAAGATAAAGTTACTTGCCATCTGTCATCTTAGCACCTGGAATAGCAATCTTAATATCAACATGTTTTTTAAAAACCTACTGGTTATTATGCTAGGCTCACCTGCCTAGTTAAATGTCCAAGCTTTGTACCTACTTCCTATGCATAATGGAAGAGTCTTTAACGTAAACATTTTTGAAAGTATCTTAAGTAACAAAATCAGTTTGGCCTATTCTGTAAAAAAGGTTTTCATTTTTTCTTCTTGGTGTTCGGATTCTGTTATATCTCCTTACTTACATAGTAACTACTATAATTAAATTCTGAAATCATGCAAGTGACAAGTGTTGTTAGTTCATTTCAGTTGGGAGGAGGGGGAGGGGGGCATAATTTATAGAATGAATTTTCCCAGTATGTTTTTTTGCATTTATGAAAATGTTATCTTGAGTATGATTTTGAATAATCTATTTTGAGACACTAGCTACATTCACACAACTGAGATATCATTTGCTTTCACCATGATTTGCTGAACAAGCCACAATGGTTTGGTATATACATCTAGCTCAATTGTAGTTTGTTTTAATCATAGCTTGATTAAACAAGCCATAACTGTTACTTACTTCTGACTTCGGCCTTGGCACCATAGGCATGTATCCTTCCACACAAAACCCTAAAAGATAGGGCTAGTGAATTTATGGCTGGTGTGCTGTTGTATTACACTTCCAATAATCTGCAAATATTGGACATATTAAGTCTAAAAAGGGTTGGATTCTAAATTTAACTGGTGGCCACAAGTTCCCAATCATTTTCACCAGGAAGCTTCTTCTCTCCTATATTCAAAGTTGTGAGATATCCTCAATATCTGATACCAAAATTTACATAATTGTAAATACAGCTATCATTTACCAAAGGAATTCTGTGAGTTGCTACAAGGAATTTTTTTAGGTATCACTTAGGATCTTGAAAGCCTATTTCTGTTATCCTTTCTATAGTTCCTCTGTCATTGTGGACTATCATGTCAAAATAGACAAGAACTTCAGTCTATCAGCATTTTTAGACTGAATATACTTTCAGATTTGCAAAATCTATAGGAGAAATTCTAATACATCAATATCCATATTTTTTTCAGAATATTATAATACAATTTGCAGGTCATAAAGCCTGTCTCTACTAGATGGGGCAGAGAAATAGCTGAGGGGTTATTCAACAGAAATACAGGCCCCATTATTTGTGCATATTTTGACTACTTGTGTTAAGAGTATCTTTCATTTAATCATGAAATTATTAACTTGGACTAGGCAATTCAATCCTTGCTCAGTGCAGGAATTAAATGATCCCAAAAGATGCTATCCTGCATCTGATCATAAAAGGAACCCTACCACTTCTCTGGGTCCAATGCCAAATTGCTCTGTTAGAAAAACCGTATCCAAATTTCAACCTAAATCTGCCTTCTTTAAAGGCAATATTCCATGTGTTGCACTGGGATGACAGAGAACAGGTCCCAATTTCTTCTTTGGGATACTACTACTGGAACTTGAAAAAGGGCTACCATATTATAGCCACCCGCTCAGTCTCTCCTTGGAAGACTTACATTCCAGTCACTGATTATCTTTGTTGCCTTTCTCTTCATATGTTCCAGTGTTATCCAACCTTTCCTAAAATGTGATGCAGGTACTGAACACAGCATTCAAAATGGGAATCTGATCAATGTACTATATGGTAGAAATACTACATTCCTTAGTTGCACCTTCAGGACAAGGGACAGGGATTTGGCCAGACAAGCAGGAAGTTCCTCCAGTACCCTTAGATGCAATCCACCTAGCTCCAGAGGTCTGAACTAATCCCAGGTCAGTGTTCCCAGACTATGACTCTAGCAGTGTTCAGCTGGAATCTTACTTCTTCAACCAGCTCTTTAAAACTGGAGAAATGAATCATCTTAACTATGTAACATCTAGATAATGAGTTCTTTCAGATTATACACAACTGAGGTTTTAATCATTTAGTTACATGAAGTGATGGATCCGTAAATACATACTTAACCAAAAAAAAAAAGATATATAACCTAATTATCTGATCATGTGATGGTGATAAAATATGTTAATCAAATCACACCCAGAACCTGTTTTCTGAAGATGAATTGGTGCAGAATAACCACATAACACTCCCCAGCTATTTTGTGGTAGGCATCCATGTCAACAAAACTTTACATTAGATTATTGCTGTGGTTTCATGCATGGCATTTTCCAATACCCATTCAATTCAAATGATCTTACAAATGCAATAAGCAACATCGAAAAAATGTAAAGACAATGGGAAGCAAAGGCAGAAAAAAATGTAGAAGTGGTACAGAATCAAAATCCTTCAGGTTATAGACAAGATTCATAAATCACTAGATCTTGCTGAACTACTTGAACATTATAGAGGCACATTTAAGATACTTGATACCCAATGTTAAATGAGCTTTAGTAGCTTTAGCTCTGATATTCAAATAATCAGTGTCTTAAGCTATGATTTTGTTAATCATTTGCAATGTATAGCTATTTAATGATAGGAGTTGAATATCTCAAATAAGAAGCTGGTAAAACATGGATGTGAATTCTTGACTTCTGGAGAAGAAATTACAACCGCGGCAGAATGAAGAGCCAGCAAGTAGACTGGGTCTTTGTAATTCCAAGGAGAGGACTTGAGATAACCCACAAGTGCTCCAGACAGTTGCTCCTCGCAAGGAGACCACTAGACAGCAGTCTCCAGTTGGCTGAGAGCTCTGGGAGACAAGAGTATAGCCATCTTTTTGCTCAAACCACGGTCAGCACCTTCAAAAGGATGCTGGGTTTGCATACTTCCTTTACTAGTCACTTTTGGAAATTGCTTGTTAACTGCTTTTCAGCTATTAGGAATCTTTGGATTTTTTACAGCACCAGTGAATTTCCTTCAATCCTTAGCAAAAAAAAGTTTTAAATGCAAGTTTAAGGACTTTTTAAAAAATTCTTTTGGAATAAACAGCAAAAGAATGATTAGAACTTTGTTTTTGGAAACTTACAAATGGACTAAGGGTTCAGATGGATTCGAAATATGATTTTTGCAATTACAAGAATTCTTCTTGTAGGAAAAGGCTTTTCTTTGAATTCTTTAAAAAAGATGATAGGATGGGACTTTGAAGGTTGGACGCTAGAGGGAACCAGAAGAAACTAAAGATTACAATTAAAGGAGAAGAACACTTAAATTTGACTTAGAGCAAAATATTTTAACATTGGACATAGTGAAGTATAATTTCGAACTATGGACCCAGAAGTTAATTTTAAGAATATCTGCCTCTATAGATGTTATGGAACGGGAACAAATTTTACCGGACAAGTCTGAGACTGATCTGAAAGTGGATTTAAAAATGACAGGCTACAAGAAGGATATAGAAAAAGATGCTACACTGGACATACAAATGAGACCAGCTGATGTCTTAATAAATAAAAAGGATATACAAATAACAAACCAAAAGAATGACCTCAATAACTTTCCTATATTAGATTTACAAAACTTGTTAAAGTTTTGAAGAATTTTGTGAGAAGGGACAAAGAAAAACTGAAAATAAATCATGTTCTACAACATTATTTGAAGGGATTAAAGATCAAGATTGTTAAAAGTAAAAGGAAGGAATGTTTATTTATCATATTTATAACAATATAAAGTTGGTTTATTTGATCAAGGTTAAAATAGGTATGTTGCAATCGCTGGTAACCCTTAATGGACTTTTGCTGATCAGGACTCAGCAAGGATTTGTTTATAGGTAAGAGATGGGATATGGGAAGAAGAGATCATTTGTTGTATTTTAAGAGGAGATTGCTTTTCCTAGCATCCTCTTCAATGACTTCATTTCATCCGCCATGGAAGTAAGCCGGATCTCCATTTTATCCATACAGCCCTCCAGTACAGCAGCACGGGGTCCGGTTCCCCCTTCTCCTCCGGACTTTGAGCCATTCGTACATCTCCAGTGCCAATCGACCACTTTACCTTAGATTTTGAGGACGAGGCAATATCATACTCGTGCAAATCCCCAGACTCTTGCGATCAAGTCCAGTGCCTGCCCAACTGCCGTTCTTTATTCCTCACTACCAGTTTTGCTATTGGTTTCAACATCTCCATTTCCAATTCATATGCTGGATCTTCTACAATGCCGCCACTAGCTCCGGCCTCCACCTCGATAATTTCATCTGCCATCTCTAACTCATAACCAAATAATAGAAGCGGCAATAGTTGGAACTGAGTCCCGCACACACCAAAACTTAATTTTACTTCATTCCCATTTCACCCCTTCTGTTTTTGAAACTCTCTTGCGCATGTCAACGATGTCCTCAGGTTCTCAGGTTGGTTCAACCCTGGAAGTCTTGGGAGTCAGATAACAGCCCATCTGTGCCTAATGGTTAACATTCCATTCCACCACCACCACCCCACTATGATGGCAGAAACGAAGCAAGCGAACTAGCAGTGCTTGATTGTGAAGGTTCTGACATAGAGACTCGATTAAAGGGAAAGTTGGTATAGAGAGCAACAACATAGACTTATGTTGTTGCTTTTGTATAGGGAATAATGACATATACTTTGACAGAAAGCAGGAGGATATATTTAATCAATGAAGTGTGTATGCACTAGGATGTAAACAGCTATTAAAACAATGAATACAATGATTTCAGGTCACAGGGAACTTTATAAGAACAAGAATGGTGGATCACAAAGGAGAAATCTGCTCTATATTGATTCTGTATAACTGATAGTTCACCAAGCCAAATTAAGCTTGTTACTTAGCATAGCCTATTAGATCACAGACAAATAGATACATAACCTACATAAAAATGTGCAGTATTTTTGCAATTCCAATTGAGCAACAGCTTGATATGACTGCATTCAATTTGTACAAACCCGATATAGATGTGTGTGGGTACACTCTCATTTCTTTATCATCTCTATGTATTTTCATACACATTAATATTTCACCCTCTAATGATGAGTTATTATGACTACTGAGGTCATGGCTGCTTTTGCAACAGATACAGGCCAATTGTAGTTTATTATGAATGGAGCCCAACTGTTATCAGACCATTGCAGAGTCCAAGAATATTGCTACCACACTTGCTGTGCTCCTGCAGAAAGCTGATTTACTCTTAATTATTGCATCCTTTTCCAGCAGCGTTGCACCCAAGTGAAGAAATGCTAGCACAAACCTATGAAACAGGTCTGAAGAATTCCAATGTGACAGCTGTTAACAGAAGAGTGTTTTAACAATTTGGCTTTCAAAGCCTTCTGATTTATCACCTGAACTCATCACGTCAAATTAAAGGTTTGTCACTTTCCTTGCCTTCCCTTGTTAATTACATGTCTCACTTGTCTTCCTTCTGTACAGATCCTAGAAATTATTTTTAGCCACTCAAAGACATGTGAGCTATCTTTACCTTCTTTATGTCAGTTTTGTTTGCTGTTTCATGAGTCTTTTACTTGGAAGTATATACAACACAAACTGGTTTTATTATTCCTGTTCCCGGGGAACTATAATTTATGATTAACACCATGGTTTACGATCAAGAAATTCTCACATTTTTCTTATGCTATTAATAGAATTTCTCTGCTCTCCTCCAAATGGGATCAAATTACATTATTGTTTATCATACTTCTCAAGAAGCCACATGGCACCTTACTAATGAGTTGTCTAAGTAAGAAAGAAGTGGTGACTAAAGAGAAGTATTTAAAAAGTAATTCTGGCTTATACCTGAGGCAGAAATGAGAAATCAGCTAGGAGATACAATTTTTAAAAATGCAGTATCTTTAAATCTCATCCAGCATCTATCTTTTCATTAAAATGTAGAAAAATCCAAGTAAAAATTAAAAGGTCACTGAGAAACAAATGAGATTCAGTTGAGGAATAATTATGTCTTCTGATTCTAAAATATTTGAGTTTTTCATGGAAGAAAGAAGCCAATACATTAGCCATGCATTAGAATAATTGTTATTCAAACAGGTAAGCCTTTGGACCTGCTTAATCATAGAGTTCTTCCTAACTGAAGGAAGTCAAGAATAATATACCATGTGACAGCATCATGGAAGCTGATGCTGAGCCATCATAAAGATCCTGCCAATCTTGGGTGTGCTCACTGATCACAGAAGGATGTGCACTTCTGTATAAACAAGTCCACTATCAAAGACTTCTTCATGCACTCCTGCCTTCCACATCCACTTGTTTCTAAATTCAGTTTCAGACTCCAATGTTACAGTATTTTTGAAGATGGGAAGAAAAATATATTCAACAAACAAGTTCTAAATGACTTCCTTCTATGGAGAAAACTCCCTGCTTTCTTGCCATTCTTCATATTAAATTCTAAAGTAAATCCTAATCCAAGATTTTATACCAGGGTAGTGTTTTGTTTTGAATCTAAGACAACTAAAGACTCCAGTGAATAAAAGAGCCAATTGTGCCAGGTATCTTATAATTCAAACAAAGAATCAATCATTCCAAATCAGTCTGGGTCCTCTTAGCATCTAAACTTTAAACTTGACATAGTGCATCCCAACTTAAACCAATAATTAACATGGCCTACAGTGTACTGGATTTACCAAGCATAATGTTCAGAAAGGTAATAAAAACAGGCTATAAATTAACATACAGTGGTAATAAGTAAACTGTTGGAAGCCCTGAAAGATCAGGTTAGGGACAGATCATCATGGAGCAAATCTATCTATGTGGTCGCCAAGAGGTGATACCAACCTGATGGCACATAATCAATTAATCAATAGCTTCTTTCAAGAAATGTATATGGAATTATTAGGGTTCAAAACATTCAGTATTTCTATGGATGGTGCCATTCACTCAAACACTCTCTTGATTCTTTTTAGATCTATTCTCTGCAAACATGTCTTGCTGTCCCAAATGTTCTGCTACCTCTGCTGCGGCAAACAATGCTGTTGCTTCTCCTGCTGTGGTTCCACTGGCTGCTTTTCCAAGCAATTCAGGTGCCGAGAGCCCTAGGAGAGCTTCAAATGCAAGGAGGGACAAGGCTGCAATGCCAAATCTTCTTCCTTTCTTCCCCCATTGCCTTCCTCAAATGGGGTTTGAGGCTCCTGCGCTTCTCAGTTCTCTTGCTGAGCTACCTTTCTGAAATTTGGTCATGTTTGTGCCATTCTTGGACCATCTATTTGCTTTTCTTCCTTGAACGACAAGGAACAATTTCCTGAAGTAGACCAGAATTATCTTCCTTGGTGGAATATCTCCCTCTTTCTTCTAACTCTTGGAACAACTTCTACCATGGAGTCCTTGGGGTTCTCTGAGCTTGGTTCTTTTCTTGCAAATGTTTCATTACCAGGCTAGGTAACATCTTCAGTGCTAAAATGGGATGGGGTTTGCTCTCTATCTATGTGCTGTGGCCTGCTTTGCCAGTGCTGGTAAGGGTGGGGGTTTTGTTTTGCTCCTCTGGTAGTTCTTTGATTCACCTCTATTGGTGACAACTTCTCCCATCTTTCCTATAAACTTGCAAAAGAATTGAGGGACAAAGCCTCCAGCACCTGTAGAACTGAGACATATAGCTCCTGATTCTCTTCTCCTCAAACTCTTCCTAATGTATGATCATTTAAGAAAGCATTCAAATTGACTCAAAAGGAGAGCCTGCTGGATAACACCAACAGTCTTTCTCATATAGGCTGTTTCTGTATTGGCCAATCAAATGTCACAAGAGTGGAGGAAATGTCTTAGTGCTTGCAAAATGCAAACATTTTCCTTATTCCACTGGAGGAGAGCTCATTTATTTTCTTTCTTTTCCCATCCAGCAAGTCACATAATGTCACTGCAATTTATATTTCTTAAAGAAAGTATATGGCATTTTGTAAACCTGAATTGTCTATGTAAGACACAGGTGGGGACTGCATAGAAATATTAATGTAACAATCCTGGTTGATTGCATGGAAACTTCAAAGAAATAGAAACCGGAATGGACAGTCAGCAATGAGAGAATTCTTATAACTATTTTATGTGGACCCCACTGACCCTATCAAATGTCATCTCCTAATAATTGATATGATAAAGTATTTCTCCAATTTCATTCATAATGAAACCCTGCTTTCACATTTTAAAAGATCTAAACCATATTTCAATATTAACATCTCTCTCTTGCTGAAATTTTGAGCACAACATTCCAATTACAGGTAGTCCTCAACTTATGACAGTAATTGGGACCGGATTTCCATCACTAAGCAATGCGGCCATAAAGCACATCATATGACCGCACTATTTAGCCACGGCAATCCCAGCACTCCCCGTTGCAGTCATTAACCAAATTCCACCGGTTAGCTTCCACCCCAATCCAAGCCATTCTGGGCTTGGTCCCTCCCAGTCCCGACCCTTGGTAAGATAAGGGACTGCCTCCTCTTCAACTCCCCCAACCTGCCTATTTCCCCCACATCTCTGCCCTTTTGGCTGCCTTGCACTCCGCCTTGTGGGGTGGCAAGCAGCCCCAGAACCACACAGCTTTGCGGTTGCTTGCCACGCTGCAGCTCAGGGGCTTCTTGGGATGCTGCAGCTCAAGCTGCAAGAAGCCCAAGCTGCAGCACAAAGTCGCAGTCAACCCTGGAAGACCCAGCAGCGCAACATGAAGCTGCAGCACCCTGGGAAGCCCCAGCAGTGCAGTGCAATGCCACAGCACCCCAGGAAGCTCCGACAATGCGGCACAAAGCCACCACACCCTGGGAAGCCCCAGTAGCTTGGCACAAATCTGCAGCCATCCCAGCCCAGTCCCAGCCACAGTCACCCTGCACTCCGAGGCACCTGCCACCCTGCACTCTCTCCAACTCCCTACTTGAGCAGCACTGATGACATGTGAGGGTTTTGGGCTGGACAATCACAGATGGATGCATGGAATATAGCGAAGTGCAGAGCTGGATGAATTTGTTCTATTTTTAACTTTTCCACGTTCAATTTTTGTACATCTCGTTCTTTCTTCCTTATTTTAAGCTGAAAAAGTCAACTGAAAAAATTTCCACTTGAAAACAAATGCCAGCAGTGCCAAGTGGGAAATCAACAGGTCTTCTCATCCTAAAATATTTCATGGTAATAAGAAACTCATACATCAGCCATTCATCCACATAACTCATTTTAAAAGCAATCATTTAAGTAACCCTCTGGATCTGCCTTAATCATAGACTTTTTCTTAAATAAAGGAAATGAATAGTCAAGAATAGTACACCATGCAATAATTTCATGAAATCTGATGCTGAGCCATCATAACATTCCCATCATTCTTTAGTGTGCCCATTGCTCATGGAAGGATGCGCACACCTGTATAAAAAGGATCATCAAACACTTTGTCATTTACTACTGGGTTCCACATCCACATCATTTCTTGCTTCTTTTAAGGTAAGCTCTACCAACAGAAGAGAATATATGTAGCTCAGGTCTGAACACCAAGGACTCCACAGGGTAAGCTCTTTCAATTTTCTTAAAGATGGAGAAAATATCTTTGTACAACTGACTTCTGGATGTCTTGTCTACAGAGAGAACAGCCTCTGCCTTTTGCTATGGTTTGTACTGAATTAGGTAAAATCTCATCCAAGTTATTAGAGCTGTGTCCTTTTTGTTACATAAAAAGAATCAAAAATTTTAGTGAGTAAAAGAATTCCAGATGTGCAAAGTCTCTCACAACTGATTTGCAGAATCATTCCAAGTTAATTTGCATTTTCATAGTATCTGAACTTATATGGTGCATTTGGAACAATATGGCCTAAAGAGCACTTCTGGATTTACCTTGCATAAACTGATCTTGTTCAGCTAAGTAATAAAAACGAGTTACACAATCTTAAATTCATTTAAAAAATTACATGCAGAACTACAGGAACTCCACCTAGAACAGGAGGCTCTGGTTTGTTAATGTAGTATCATTTGATTCCTTTCAGATCTTTCTTTGCTTCACTCTCCACTGCAAACATGACTTGCTGCTCCAAATGTGGTTGCTCTCCCTGCTGCTGCAAGCAATCCTGCTGCTCCCCCTGCTGCTGCAATCAATCCTGCTGCTCCCCCTGCTGCTGCAAGCAATCCTGCTGCTCCCCCTGCTGCTGCAAGCAATCTTGTTGCTCCCCCTGCTGCTGCAAGCAAAGCTGCTGTTCTCCCTGCTGCGGCCAGCAAAGCTGTTGCTCCCCCTGCTGCGGCCAGCAAAGCTGTTGCTCCCAATGCAGTTGTGGAAAATCCTGCTGCTGCACCCCCTGTAGCTGCTGCTGCTCCAAGGGCTGCAGTTCCAAGGACTGCTGCTCCAAGGGCTGCAGTTCCAAGGGCTGCAGTTCCAAGGGCTGCTGTTCTAAGGGCAGCTGCTCCAAGGGCTGCTGTTCCAACCAGTGCAAGTGCTAAAAAACTTTAAGGAGAGCACTGAATGCAAGAAGGGCAGGGATGTAATGACAAATCTCCCTCTTGTCTCCCTCCAATTGTTCTCCTCAAGAAGACCTCAAGGTTCCTGCTTGTTTTCTTTTCTTGTTTCTGTATCTGAAATACCTGCCTGATGTCCATATCTAAGCCATTCCTGGATCAGCTCTTCTTTTCTATTTGCTTTTTTCCCCTCTTCATAGAGATGTTCACAATACAATAAAAAGTACTCTTACACATTCTTCTTGTTTTGTCTCTGTTTATGTGCCTATTCATACCCCATCTTCCTTCAAATTCGCCACAAAAGAGGAGTGGCAAAGCTTCCAGTGAAATTTATAATCCTAATTAATTCATAATCCTAATTGTCTTCTATCCATTCCTTGAGACATCTCCTAATGTACTGTAATGATCATTAGAGGCAGCAGACCAACTAAAGGAGAAGTCTTTCAGATAGTACTAAAGGTCCTTCTCATACAGCAGTTCAGTCCTATACTGGCCAAATCAAATGCCAGCAAACATCCTGCAAGAGTAGGAAAAAATGTTAAAGTGTCTTCCAGAATTCAAAGCAATTCCTTATGTTTCTTTAGAGCAGGACTTGGTTTATTTTCTCTTCCTTCCCACTCAGTGATGCACACTATGTTGCTGCAGTGCAAATTACATGTACAAAGACAACAAATGGCATTTTGCAAAGCTGTGTTTCTTAACCAAGACACAGGTGGAGACTAAGTAGAAATAATCTAGTACGTGGCATGGAAGACTTCTCTATTCCAAGCTTATTATGCCCTATTCCTTGAACTCCTTGTCAAAGGATTTCATTCCCAGATCTCTTATCATCCTGGTGATACTTCTCTGAATGAGCTTCAGCTTTTCCATTTCCCTTTCAAATTGTATTGGCAAAATTTGACACAGTTCTCCAAGTACAGTTTTAGAAGCTTAGATTCCAAAGGAAGTATTTTGTTTTGTAATTTAAATACTGTCCTTAAGTTACTGCAGCCCAATACCACAGTGGCCTTTTTCAATGATAAATCCCAGTGCTTGCTTGTTTTCAGCTGAAGATCTGCTAGCACACCTATACCCGTATCACATGCACTGGGTCTGAGCCAGGTCTCCATTCTTTTTCATCTATTTATTTACCTAGATGTGCACTAATGGATGTTTTTATTATGGAATTTCACCACTGAAAAGACAGGGTTCAATTTATTGGACCCAGAACTATTCTGTCTTTCACACTTCTGGGTGAAAATTAAGTATCTCAGAGAGAAAAGCATTCTGAATACTAGAGGCATTTAATCTTCACAAATTCTGATTTGAAAATTGATTAAGATCACTCAGATTAAAGCACAGAACACATATAAACACCCATCAGATGTCTCCTAATGTTGTGACACAGTCTTTGGCACTCAACAATAACTGCCTGACATGAACATACCATAGACAATACATTTAATCTGGATTCAACCATCTGTGAACAGAATTAAATCATCTGAAAACAAGACAAAGTTATGATGAATATGTCTAGGATTAATGGTATGCATCTTTCAAAATCACAAGCAGCACTCCCTAACTGCCTATTGCAAGAAAGCAAAAGTGGAAGAGTGTTACTACATATACCTCCTGTTTGTGAACCTCCCCAAAAGATCACATTCGTCAACAAAATTATGTACTTGATGCATGTTTGGCAGGGTATTTGTGTCCTTCTCCTGGTGTTCATCTGCTTGAAACTCAAGGTGGTATTTCTGCATTACACAGAACCCATAACATTATGTCCCTCAAAGTAACTCCGAGGCCTTATGTTCTTCATTCACTAGCAGTACCCACATAATACCCTCTTAGAGCTTAGAATTTCAGAAAGGAACAGAGGAAAACTTTCAGCTTAACATCCACCAATATGGCTCCCAAAGAGCTGATAACCCATTTTCCCCTCCTCAAAACTTCTGTTCACTCTCTTCTACAGTCGATGAGAGGAAAATATCACAGGTCTCTCAAACTTTGCTCTTCATATTTCATAATTAGAGCTGCAATAGAAACAAGTCAGGAATTCGATACTAGAGAAACTTTCCCCTGGTTCCTATCTGAGCAATTGTCAGGCCTAGCCCAAAGAACTCCTGGAGACCATGCAGGTTCAATCAGCAAGGTTTATTTGCCAGCACCTGTTTACAGAAATCTTCTCAGACTGACCAGCAGTTCCCAGGCACAAGTCTCTACTATCTTCTGGGATGTTTAGGGATGCGCCAGCTTTCTCCGCTTATCTCCAGAGCGTTGCTCTGGAGACGAGATCACCGTTTTCACCCCCCTTTCTCCATTCCAGTCCATCACAGCAATACAGGTGACATAAGAAGATTGATGAGTGGAATTTATGATCACAGATGGATGCATGGAACACAATGGGGTACAGAGCTGAGTGCATTTGCTCTTTTTTCCCCCCATGTTCAGCAATTCTACATATCTGGTTCTTTCTCTTTTCTTTAAGCTGAAAAGTCAAATCGAAAAAAACTTCCACTTGAAAACAAGTATTAGTGGTGCCGAGTCAAGTGGGAAATCAAGAGGTCTTCTCATGTTAAAATACTTTTGTGCTTCATGGTAGTAAAAATCTCATACATTAGCTATTTCCATGTAGCTCATATTAAAAGCAATTATTTAAATAACACTTTGGATTTGCATTAATCATACGCTTTTTCTTAAGTCAAGGAAATGATCATAGTCAAAAATAATGCACCATGTGATAATTTCAAGTAAGGTGACGCTGAGCCATCATAAAAATCCCAACATTTTTGGTGTGCTCATTATTCATGGCAAGATGCTTACACCTGTATAAAAAGGACCGTTAAACACTTCTTCATTCATTACTCGATTCCATATCCACACTATTTCTTGCTTCTAAATAAGGTAAGTTATTTCAGTATTCTTGAAGATGGAGGAAAAAATATCCAATTTCTGGATGTCTTATTTGCAAAGGGAAGGCCTCTGCCTTTTTGCTGTGGTTTATTTTCAAGTAGCCTGAAATTATGATAATTTAATTACAACCAAGGACTTATAATAAAAGAATTCCACTTGTGCAAAATATCCTGCAATTTACTTGCAGAATCATTCCAAGCGAATCTGGATCCTCTCAGCATCTGCTTTCCAAACTTTACATGGTATATCCCAATTTAGAGCAACAATAGTATTGCCTATACCAGGAGGTTTCAAGTTTTTTCAGGTTGTAGATCCTAAAGAGGCAAAGCGCTAGTGAAAGAAAAGTAGCTGCGTTCCACAGAACATAATTGGAAAAATCCTGGCCCACAGAGTCCTCCTGGATTAACCAAGGATAGTCTGAGCTTGTGCAGCAAGGTAATAAAAATAAGGTGCACTATCATAGTTCCATGTCTCAACTTGAGGAATTGCTTTCTTCTCTTGTTTTTACTGTTTAATTATTTTAACTGTGTACACCACCCAGAGTCTTATGCAGTTGGGAGGCCAACTAACCACTGAAACTCCACCAAGAAACACTTAGTACATCTGAAGATACTCTGGTTTATCGACACAATATCATTTGATTCCTTTCAGATCTTTCTTTGCTTCACTCTCCACTGCAAGCATGGCTCATTGCTCCAAATGTGGCTGCTCCCCCTGCTGCTGCAAAAAACATGGTCATTCCCATTGCCGCAAAAAATGCCGTTGCAATAAGTGTGGTTGCTCCCCCTGCTGCTGCAAAAAACATGGTCATTCCCATTGCCACAAAAAATGCCGTTGCAAGAAGTGTGGTTGCTCCCCCTGCTGCTGCCATCTGTGCAGTTGCTCCCCCTCCTGCTGTCAACAGTGTGGTTGCTCCCCCTGCTGCTGCCAGCAGTGTGGTTGCTCCCCCTCCTGCTCTCAACAGTGCGGTTGCTCCTCCTCCTGCTGCAAGAAGTGCGGTTGCTCCCCCTGCTGCTGCCAACAGTGTGGTTGCTCCCCCTCCTGCTGCAAGAAGTGCGGTTGCTCCCCCTGCTGCTGCCAACAGTGCGGTTGCTCCCCCTCCTGCTGCAAGAAGTGCGGTTGCTCCCCCTGCTGCTGCCAACAGTGCGGTTGTTCCCCCTCCTGCTGCAAGAAGTGCGGTTGCTCCCCCTGCTGCTGCCAACAGTGCGGTTCCTCCTCCTCCTGCTGCAAGAAGTGCGGTTGCTCCCCCTGCTGCTGCCAACAGTGCGGTTGCTCCCCCTCCTGCTGCAAGAAGTGCGGTTGCTCCCCCTGCTGCTGCCAACAGTGCGGTTGCTCCCCCTCCTGCTGCAAGAAGTGCGGTTGCTCCCCTGCTGCTGCCAACAGTGCGGTCGTTCCCCCTCCTGCTGCAAGAAGTGCGGTTGTTCCCCCTGCTGCTGCCAACAGTGCGGTTGTTCCCCCTCCTGCTGCAAGAAGTGCGGTTGTTCCCCCTGCTGCTGTCAACAGTGCGGTTGCTCCTCCTCCTGCTGCAAGAAGTGCGGTTGCTCCCCCTGCTGCTGCCAACAGAGCGGTTGCTCCCCTCCTGCTGCAAGAAGTGCGGTTGTTCCCCCTGCTGCTGTCAACAGTGCGGTTGTTCCCCCTCCTGCTGCAAGAAGTGCGGTTGCTCCCCCTGCTGCTGCCAACAGTGCGGTTGTTCCCCCTCCTGCTGCAAGAAGTGTGGTTGCTCCCCCTGCTGCTGCCAACAGTGCGGTTCCTCCTCCTCCTGCTGCAAGAAGTGCGGTTGCTCCCCCTGCTGCTGCCAACAGTGCGGTTGCTCCCCCTCCTGCTGCAAGAAGTGCGGTTGTTCCCCCTGCTGCTGCCAACAGTGCGGTTGTTCCCCCTCCTGCTGCAAGAAGTGCGGTTGCTCCCCCTGCTGCTGCCAACAGTGCGGTTGTTCCCCCTCCTGCTGCAAGAAGTGCGGTTGCTCCCCCTGCTGCTGCCAACAGTGCGGTTGCTCCTCCTCCTGCTGCAAGAAGTGCGGTTGTTCCCCCTGCTGCTGCCAACAGTGCAGTTGCTCCCAATGTTGTTGTGAAAAATCCTGCTGCTGCACCCCCTGTAGCTGTTGCTGCTCTCCTTGCTGTGGATCCAAGGGCTGCAGTGCCAAGGGTTGTGGTTCCACGGGCTGCTTTCCCCAGCAGTGCGAGTGCTGAAAAGCATTAAGGAAAGCATCAAATGCAAGAAGAGGGACGTATGTCCGATCTCCATCGTATCCCTCTCCAATCCTCCTTCTCAATGAGCACTCAAGGCTTCTGCTTGTTTTCTCACTCCTGTCCGAAATACCTGCCCAATACCTTATTTTTTTCTTCTGTGTCAGCTCTTGGAATAACTTTTCCTTTCATACAGAAATACATCATATAATAAAAAAAAAAATACCCTTGCACATTCTTGTTACGTCTTTGTTCAATTTATTTCCCACCTTCTCTAGAAAGTTGCAAAAAAAGTTGAGAGTCAAAGGCTTTCACACTCATAGGACTAGATGTGTAACTAATTATTCTCTCCATCCTTGCCTCCTTTCCTCTTCAAATTGTTTCTAATATACTATCATTTAAGGAAGCATTCAAGTTGATACAAAGCAGGACAACAGAGAGACCAGCTGGATAATTCCACAGGGCTTTTCCACACAGCAACTAATTCTTGCCGATCAAATGCCACAACTCTGTCTTAGCATCTGGTAGAATTCAAACAATCTCCTACTCCACTCGAGTTCATTTATTTTCATTTCATTTATTTTCTCTCCTTTTCCATACAGCAATCTACATGACATTTGTGCAAATTATATTTAAAGAAGGCATATTGTAACTTGCAAACTTGAGTTTTCTAAGACACAGATGGAGGCTCAGTCAAAATATTCAGATAGCAATCCTGGCTGATGGCATGGAAACTTCAAAGGAAGAGTCTGAAGCAGGAATGGACAACTGGCAATGAGATCCATCTCCTCTACCCAAAACTATTTCATACGGCCCCAAGGAACTTACCAAATTTTATCTCCTTTTAATTGACATTATGAAGTATTTGTCTAGTTTTATTCAGGAAAAAAAGGATGTTCTCATGTTGTAAAGGATATTAATACATACAGTATTTCAATGTCAATGTCTCTGTCTTTGATATTTTGAACTCAATAGCCCATCTATGAATCTCCCTGTGGCCTTCTTTATTGCAAGGTAAACATATCCAGCTCCTTGAACTCCTCTTCAAGGGATTTGGTTTTAATATCCTTCATTATCCTGACTCTGCTTCAGCTTCTCCATGTCCCTTTCAAATTGTAGCACCCAGAACTTCACACAGTACAATACTTAAATGTAGTCTAAGCAATTTAAAGTTCAATGGAACTTTTCTTTCCCTCCCATCATCTGAAGGGAAGGAGAAATGGCAACATCGTCAGACCTAAAGAAGGCATTACTCATATATGCTATGTGTATAGAGAGGTTGTACACATGAGTATTCACATACTATAAATACAACATGTACATATTGGAGGGATTCCTGCAACATACTTTAATGTGAATTAATCCTTTTTCTAGGTTTACAGAACACATTGACCATAAACTATCTGAAATATTTGGGTTTGATTTGAAGGGCAGGATTTACAGCTTAGTCCTATGTATATATTCAGTCAACTGTGATTTATTCAATGAATCATGGTTTATTGAATATGTTCACCTAGTTTATTAGCTGCTATTCTCTCTTACAATGGCTTTACTCCTCAGCACCCAACAAAAGTATACATGAAATTACACTTTCATTTACCAGTTTCCCTCTTCAAGGGTCAACAGTGGAATACAACTTACCTTGTCTGATAGTAAAAAAGCAACTGATGTGGATAATGGACTTAGTAAGTAATGGTGGACCTTTTAATGTAGCCCTGTGCAATCTTCTTTAGCCGTCATAGTACCGCATAAAATTGGCAAGTTTTTCCTTCAGCCTCAGTGTTGTCCTCCTCCATGTGATGCTTAGATCTTGGCTGGATTCATTTCCTTCATTTTAAACAACAGTATATTATTAAAGCAATTTTCACATAGCATAATTCTACACAATTGTAGAAGAAGCATTTATGTTGAGGTAACAGCCATCCTACAAGTTTTTGCTTGTGAACCACCAAATAAAAACTGAAGGAGGGAGGAATTCTGAAAATGTCCAGTTTCCACACCAGACTAATGAAATCAATATTTGTCTGCAGGTAATTCTTTTCTATCCTACTAAATATAATTAATACAGAACACAATTGAAATTCATGTTTCAGTAATAATACCAAAAAAAACCAAAATGGGCTTATCCATTGGATGACAAATCACTGAGGTATTATATTCTGGATTTAACATGTGGTTTTTAGAAATCAGTTAGAGAAATCTGATTTACTTGAAGATATTATAAGAACTCATGAGTTGCCCAAAGTTCTGGATTAATGCTTCAATTTTTGATGGCCCTTTACTTAACATTTTGTGTCATTTGTTTATCTATTACATTCATTAAATCTAGTATATATGGAAGAGGGCAAGGAGAACCTAGACAGGAGAGAAGGAACGAGAAAGAAGTAATTAGAGATTTTTTTAAAAATTTATGATGAACAGTTGATTTTTAAGAATTAGAATAACCTAATGGATTTTGATTGCCTCACTGCTAGTATAGATCACCTTTCTCCAATGTGGTGTCCCCTGAATGTACTGGACTACATGAACCCCTACTAGTATGCCACTTTTATGAGCTCCCTGAAGGCATCTGGTACACTGGACTTCCTTGAAACAACTGGCTGGCTACTGTAGGAATAATGATGCTGGACTGGATAGGTTTACTTTTCCAGACTCTAAAAAGAGGTTTCTTAAATTAAAGATTCTATGACACACATACACACACACTCCCAACCCCCCCATCTTTTTATTGGGATTCAGAAAAAAATCTTCCATCAGACCCTATGCAAGCATGAGTTCATCATGTCTGCTCTTCATTAAAGGACCCACATCATTTTTCAGGCTTCTGTATGAGCCTGCGTTCTGCTGCTTTATGGAGCTGACTCATTAAGAGACTCTACAAATAGGAGCATATTTTTTCAAGTTCTCATGGAAACCTGAAAGAAGATGTGGTTGCTTTAATGAAGAACAGAAAGATACTGGGTTCACACAAGATCCTAAGCAATCCTTCTGAATCATTTTCAAAGTGGACACAGTCCTAGTTTTTATACAACTTATTTTACCTTTCCTTAGGAAATGAAACATCATCAAAAAGCACCAAATTCATGATTACCCTGTAAAGGAGACATCCTTCTGCTCTATTTTCACCTTTCATTAAAGAGCTTTATCTGCAGTATATGATTAAAACCATCTTTAATTAATAGTCATGCTTGTCACGTATTTATAGTAGACTGCTGGATGCATGGATATTAAGATGCTTACTCATTACAGACTAGGACACTGGGCATTATTACTATAATTATTTAATGTCTCTTAATATTGCATCATTTCTGAAGTTACTGGTTTTATTTTACTTGTTTCTTTGTTGGTTGGTTATCAATGAATCCATCTCATCATTCTGCATTTGCTTTTAAATGAGAGAAAGGACTAAAGGGTTGTACCAAAGACTTGTCTAAGTTTGCCATCCTCTTTACTATAGTGCTTAAACAAATGGTTTTATTTTTATTTTATAATGTTCATGCCACTCATTCCCATTTTACGACTCTAAATGACTTACAAGTTAACATTCAATATAACAATGAAAACTATTAAAATATTCCTTGAAAACAAAGGGGATATATTATACTAAGATATATTTTAACCCCCGTTCTAAATTACAATAAGGAGAGGGCCACCCTCAACAAAGGCATCCATGGAGAGGGGCAAGGGGGCAAGTGATGAAATGTGTCATGACAAAGCAATGTTATGATGCAAACTCCACCTCTTGCATTCTTGTATGCAACTTCATGACACAAGGATGAAAGGGTGGAGCTTGTGTCATGATATTCCAATGCATATTTTGACATTGTGACATAACCATGGTTAAAAACAAATGCCTATGAGCCTCAACTCATGAACAGCTAGCTGTCTGTTAGATGTATCTATGGCAGGCCTTGCAAAAACTGACTAAGGATCTAAGAATTTTGGGTCAACTATATGAGAGCAGGTGATCTGGCATATAATTTGATCATGTCGTCGTCATCATCATCATCTTCATGCAATCTCTCACCGTAAAGGAGCCCAGAATAGCATACAAAAGAGTAACAATAGGTAACTGCAAATTCATCAAGCATTCTTCTGTTTTAATATTGACTAAGAAATTGGACCAGATGCAGCAACGTAGCCTTGAGGTACTGCAGTTTTCTAACTGGAATCACAAAAATTAGTTTATAGCATTTGCATCTAATCCCTCAATTCTTCCCTCAAATGACTGCCCAGGATTATTGTCTAATTGTTGCCATTTACTTTCCACTAGTGCAATACTTAATTTATATTGCTTGGTATATTTCATATTTAATAAGTGGTAAATGACACATGACTGTCTTCAGCAATAAGAGCATGATTAGCTGCCATAGCACGTGGAGCAGAACTAATGGCCCCTTACATATTTGGGGATATAAAGTGGGATATTCAGTAGTGAGTCCTTTTAACTCATAAATCAATGGTCTTCTCTCACTGACCTTCTACCTTAAGGGCACAGAAAACCATTCTATGAAATACGCACACCCTAAATATTCATCCTATATAGCAATCTTGAATGCCTATTAGATTCATGAGCAAATTACAATGTTCTCAGATGAAAGTAGTTTTAATAACAGACCAAACATAAATTAATCACAAATCCAAAAAATTCAAAATGGATGAAGGACCGGATGATGGCGAAATGACCAGAAATGTGCATCAGAGGCCAAGGCAGAATTGGCCATGCTTTAGTGATGTTTCATTTCCTTTTATACAAGGAGCTATATAAAAAGATTTCCATCCCTCAATAGTCACACACTTCTTCTCCTGCTCTTTCATTGCCTACCAATACTAAGGTAAGAAATATAGTACTATACTGAAATATATCTTCCAGTTTCTTCTAATGGGAAGATGCTGTGATTTATTTACTTAACTCTTGGGGGTACTTTATAATTTCTTTGTTGGCTTTTTGAGCTTATTCTTTGTTGCTGCAAAATAGAGGAGGGGCTGGAGTATACCTGCTTTTAGTTACACATCTCTCCATCACTCTGCAGCCTCCATAGCTGCAACATCTATTGATCAGAGAAAGTCCAATGGGAAATCTTCCATAATATCCTCTATTTGAGATTAACTGAAGTAGGGGCAACCAGGTAGGCTGAGAGAGGATGACACAGTAAAAGACAGGACTCTCATAAACTATGCCGCAGCCACCAGTACCTTCTAATTAACACAAATACCAATTTCACCAAAAGTCCCCCATACAAAATATTTAAAAGCAATTTTTGTGTCTATCCAACTGAAAGTTGCTGAGCTAAAGAAAATGTTTGAAAGGGGAAAATATGTGACAAAATGCAGAGACTTCCTTAAAATGTTGAAATATTTCAACAATTAAGTTCAGCATGGGATTATTTTAGTAATTATCTTTTGTTCCTTTAAAATACATGTTACGTATGTTATGTATGAATGATTGTCTTTGACAGCCACTCTGGTGTAGTGGTTAAGGCACTAGACTAAAAACTGGGAGATTATGAGTTTTAGTCCCACTTTAGGCATGAAGCCAGCTGAGACTGACTTTGGACCAGTCACTTTCAGCCCTAGAAAGAAAGTGGCAACGGCAAACCACTTCCAAAAATCTTGCCAAGAAAACTGCAGGCACTAGTCCAAGCAGTTGCCAGGAACCTAGAATGACTTGAAGCTTCCCCCCAATTCTTTACATCCATATATTTGTCTCATGCACATCTTACATAATCTATTTAATTTCTATTTCTTTCATAAGGGGTTTAAAACCCAAATCCCTTCTTGCGCTGAAAATGTTCACCCATAAAATAACAGTGTGTCTTGATTACGTATATATATTTTTTTTTAGTTTTGCCTGCAAAGATGACCTGTGGTGGTGGCTGTGGATCTTGTGGGGACAGCTGTGGAACTTGTGGGGCCATGCTTTTGTGTGTACCCTGCTGTGGATGCCAGGCGTGCTGCTCTCCCTGCTGCAGCCAGTCCTCTTGCTCCCCCTGCAGCTGTTCCAAATGCAGCTGCGGCCAGTCCTCTTGCTCCCCCTGTAGCTGTTCCAAATGCAGCTGCGGCCAGTCCTCTTGCTCCCCCTGCAGCAGTTCCAAATCTAGCTGTGGCCAGTCCTCTTGCTCCCCCTGCAGCAGTTCCAAATCTAGCTGCGGCCAGTCCTCTTGCTCCCCCTGCAGCTGTTCCAAATCTAGCTGCGGCCAGTCCTCTTGCTCCCCCTGCAGCTGTTCCAAATGCAGCTGCGGCCAGTCCTCTTGCTCCCCCTGCAGCTGTTCCAAATCTAGCTGCGGCCAGTCCTCTTGCTCCCCCTGCAGCTGTTCCAAATGCAGCTGCGGCCAGTCCTCTTGCTCCCCCTGCAGCTGTTCCAAATGCAGCTGCGGCCAGTCCTCTTGCTCTCCCTGCAGCAGTTCCAAATCTAGCTGCGGCCAGTCCTCTTGCTCCCCCTGCAGCTGTTCCAAATGCAGCTGCGGCCAGTCCTCTTGCTCCCCCTGCAGCTGTTCCAAATGCAGCTGCGGCCAGTCTTCTTGCTCCCCCTGCAGCAGTTCCAAATCCAGCTGCGGCCAGTCCTCTTGCTCCCCCTGCAGCTGTTCCAAATCCAGCTGCGGCCAGTCCTCTTGCTCCCCCTGCAGCAGTTCCAAATCCAGCTGCGGCCAGTCCTCTTGCTCCCCCTGCAGCAGTTCCAAATCCAGCTGCGGCCAGTCCTCTTGCTCCCCCTGCAGCAGTTCCAAATCCAGCTGCGGCCAGTCCTCTTGCTCCCCCTGCAGCTGTTCCAAATCCAGCTGCGGCCAGTCCTCTTGCTCCCCCTGCAGCAGTTCCAAATCCAGCTGCGGCCAATCCTGCTGCTCCCCTTGCAGCTGTTCCCAATCCAGCTGTGCCCAATCCTGCTGTTCCCCTTGCAGCAGTTCCCAATCCAGCTGTTCTCTTCCTTGCAGCCAGTCATGCTGCCCCATTACCTGCCCTCCATGCTGCAGCAAATAAGAAGCCAACCACCATACGAGAAAACGTAAAAGCTGCCAATACAACACCTGGGAAAACAGCACTACCGATAACAGCTCTATTTTCTAAGGCTGCTGAGTTACATCCCTTACCTGAATTCTTCTGTATCATTGTAAAGTTTTCTTTTCTTCTTCTTTTTTCCACTCTTCTATGAGCTGAATTCTCACAAGTAAAGGAACAAGCTTGCTTTGTATGTTAAGGTAAAAGGTGTTCTTATTTCCTCCTGAGTGTCTGGAACCTTCACTTATTCTGAAGATAGCTATGTAGACAAAAATAAAATTATGAATCATCAAAGCTGCTCTACTGGAACTTGTTTTTCTCTGTCCTTTAATGTCTAAGCTTGATTTATACAATGCAAACTATAGACTTGCTTTCCTAATCTTTGCACATCTGGAAAAAATTAAACCATACTTATGTTTTCTGGATTGTGCTATCCCAATACTGTAACTGACAATCTGGGCAGTGTTAGCAGCTATATGAGAAGTACATACTAACTTCCTTTCAAAGGCTTTACTGGAATAATTAAAACAAAAGCATATAATAAACAAAGGAAAGAATGGCCACGCTAATCAAATATTCCAGGTATTGGAGTCCCAACATATTGGGAAGACTAGCCTAACCAATCACTATTTGATTCTTTTAGTTGCCAGGAAATCAAAGCTTTACAGGATCCTCATACATGATGCTTAAGCCTCTGTAGATTACTCAAAATACTACAGCTAAACCACTGCTTATCATGATGCTATTAAGCCATGTTTGGATTTAGTTCAGTATGTTACCAGCCACTTTATTCATTCATTCATCCATTTGTTCACACTGTATGGCCATCTACTTGCCAAACAACTTCAGTTTGGAAGCCATATTTTACAGCATTGCATATGTCAGAAAGCCAGCCAATTACAGTTCATTTGATAAACCATTAAGCAAATTATGGTTTGAGTGGTTCTATCAACACAGTCATTTTAATTTGGAAGCCATGACTTCCAGTGGCATCTAGCCTGTTGGAGAGAAAACTCATGAGTACTACACTCCCTCTCCCTTCTGAACTGTTTTTACAGTGAGGTTGATCCTGGTCCATTCATCAACCATGAACCCAACACTCAGCCTCCAAATAGTTTATTTGGAAGTCTGCAAAACCTGGTCAATCACACAAATGTTAGAAACATTCCCAAGGTGAAAGACCCCCTCCCACTGCCAAATATAGGTTATATCTACTTTACAGAAATAAAGAGACTCAAATTACAAACAGGTCATTGGTTATGAGGCAGGTGTTAAGCAACTCTGTGCTTGGATACAGATGACGCCATGATAAGACAAGCACGTGTATCAGAGTTCACAAATATATGCACTAAGCAATTTCTTATCTCCACTGTGTTATGTGTCAGGCTGTACTAAGTGCACAAGCTTCTCTATTTTCCCACAAGCCCAAAGCCAATTTCAGTTGATTCAGTAAACCACAGCTGACCAAGCTTAGAGGTTGGGTCACCATGCTGTAGTTCTAAAGCTGTAGCACATGGCATAAATATTTATTATTAAACACATTTTGATCCCACTGCAATCAGACACTCAATAGCTTACCTAGGATACAAAAAGTCCACTGAAAACATACATGGTAAAACTTAAAAATCCCCCAACAGATTCAGTAACAATAAGCCCAAGCAAACTTTAGTTTACTCAATAAACCATAATTAAGCAAACCCTCTCTTGGGCTGGAAAGATATTCTCTCCTACTCCACAGCATTTGGTAAGAACCAACCTTCTGGGTGTTTTTTTTGTTTGTTTCAAGAAATTAAAAAAAAATACACCAATAGATTCAACCCTTGAGGGGGGCCTTTGCTCAAAGACAGTTAGGAATAGAAGTAATGAATGCAAAAATAAATAATTATAATAAATAAAATATTATGAAATATAATAAATTGTGAACTGTAGCAAATAAAATTATAATAAAAGGTTTATAAAGTATAATAAATTACAGCAAATAAAATTATAATAAATTGTAACAAATAGAATTATAATAGTCAACAAAAATTATGTTATAAAAAATAGTAAAAAATGTATGAGTGCATTACAATAAAGTATAAATAAATTATAATAGGTAAATAAATAATAAAACCAGCTTTTTCCGCATTATCACTGCAGCCAACTGGTATCTAAATGGTAGAGATTTCATTTCTTTCCATTGTAATTAATTCTAATAACCTGTGAGGTGAAGAAATACATACTCTTCACTTCTTTGAGCTCCTCCTGCCTAGAAAAATGTCCATTTTTCCTCCTCATAAACTTAATTAAGGGGCCCAATTTAAACAGGAAAAAAAAATGGGCAAAGAAAGGGGGGGAGGAAGAGTAAAAGTGTTATAAAAGAATAAATAAAATAGAAACCGCCAGTTTTTGATCAATAAATAAGGGATTCCCCCTAAATTGATTCTTCAAGTGTTCCTGAGAGGAAAAACAACCTTTCTCCTCAGATCCTCAAGAACGTTCTGGAAAGGACTTGGAGGGAAAAGGCGGGCAGGGAAGCCGAGCACCTGATTGGCTCTTGGAACTGCCATGTCAGCCCACTGTGCGCTGCGATTGGCGGTTGCGGGATGGACGCTCTGGGATTGGTGGCCCTCAGCGGGTGGGCGGGCGTTTTACTTTCGGCTTGCTGAGAGGAGAAGGCGAAAATGGCGCTTTTTATCTTAGGGAAGGGTTGAAGGCCAAGCCAAAAAAGCCTCTTTTTCCTGAGAGGAAGTTGTCAAAATACCTGTATAGGGATGGTGTGTGTCCCCCCCAGCCTAACCGTGGTTATTGAGGAATGGGGGGCAGAGAAGCCAAGTGTGGATAAATAAGCCATGAGGGGATTCAGCCTTTGAAGGCAAAAGTTAGGGATAGGAATAACAGCAATAAAACCAGCTTTTTCCACATCAAGGGCTAGCCATGGTTAATGCTAACCCAGCCTAAAGTGCGTCCAGGAGATCTGCCTCTGATTTGGTTTAACCCCACACCCACCCCATCACATCTGAACACAACATGGGTGTCAAAAGCAAAGGGTTACGGGAAGTCAATATTTTAATAAAGAGAGCTAGTCCTGGCTGCCTTTGAGTGTAGCTATTGCAGTAGGAATTATAAAGACACTGAAAGCTTCCGGAGGAATAAATGCAACTGGGGAGGGAAAACTTCTATAACTTCAGAATTTTATTGAAACGACAGGCTGATACAGTAACAAGGATTCCAAGAATTGCAATATGGCGACAGGGCTGAGCGTTGCTTTGCTGAAGAAAACTCGGTGCGTCACCCCAAACTGCCATTTTTAGAAAGAACAAATGGCTATAGAACCAGTTTGTAGAGCAGATCCAGGCCCAGAATGAAACACCCAAGAGTGACAAGAAAGAAAAAAAAATCCAGCACGAAAATAAGAACCGTGCCACTTGCCCTTTGGTTGCAAGGAAACGATTCTAATCTTTTCAAGAATAAAGCCAAGAGAAGATCAAACAGTATTGCATAATATATTTGAGTCAAGGCTTGTGTTCGTTAATTTGACGAGTCAGGGGTAATCCAGCCGCCTTGCAAGCAGAGCAAGTAACCTTCTCATATCCCTCTACCTGTCAAAAGGGAGGACGGCATCTAGTGATCATATCTGGGCTGCAATATTTCACATGGCCACTAGAGGGCAGTGAGGTAATACAGAAAGTCTCTGCTCTTTGCTGCCCTCTAGTGGACATTGCAGCTTCTGCAGCTGGAATCTGGTAGCTCTAACTTGCAGGTCTTGCTAACACCATCGATGTTCTCTTAGTATTTCTTCACTTGGTTGTAGTATTGCTGGTATGGAGCTCGATAACGTGGAGTACAGCAGCTCCGTGCATGGCCACAGCAAGAGGTGTAGGAATATCCACGAACACAACAGGGCCTGACAGAGATGGGCCTTCCTACGTAGTAAACCACTCTTGGCCTGTGTCTGTGGCAGCAGCCGCAGCCACGACCTCCACAACAGCAGCAGCAGCTCATGGTTACAGACTTAAACGCAAACCTGTAAAGGGAAAACAGATTGTGGAAGAGCAACTCTGACAATCTATCATGTTCCATTTTTTTCTCATTCCAATTTTCTTAAACTTAAACATAGCTTTAGTCACAGATCACATTAATCATTTTAACCTAACCTGGATGATGATATGCAACAATGGTTTGTGAAATAAGCCATACCTGGCTAGCCTCACACAACAGTAAGCCATAAACCTTGGCCTACCAATCATTTTTCACTTACAAGAGGATCTTTCTCCACTCATTGCTATCTTCACCTTAAAAATTTAGCCGACTTGAGAAATGCTGTTTACTGTCATTATTTTCCATAGAAGATGCTAAATATGTGGTACTTTTTCCTTTTTTCTATAGATTTGCAATTTCTAACTATCCTCATACAAAATGAATTCTAAGATGAGGAAGGAAGGAAGGAAAATGCCTATCTACTTTCTGTCTTATTGTAAGAACGAATAACAAAATACATCTTACCTTGGCTCAACAGAGGAAGCTTTCGAGGTTAGGAAGCTCCAGTGAATGGGTGATAATCTTTATGACCAGAGACCTTTTATACATGAACGTACACGTGTTCTCGAGGGAAGTGAGACATCCGTGAAGAGTAGCTGATCCCTATTAAGCACGAATCCTGTTCTGAATTTCTCCTTTCCAGTTTGTGCTGTTCGGCCCAATCCGCATCTCTCATTACATAAGTCATTTATAACATGTGGGTGTTTAATGCTATCTCCGGTTAATACACTGGTTATTCAGACACCATAGCTGAGGTCATTTAGAAAAGCGTTTAAGGAGGAATTCTATTGTGACATCCGCTGAGTTGCTCAATAGGATATCTCACGCAGCAGCTGAGGAATCTGGTTATGTTTTGAATACAGTCAATTCCATAACATATGTTTCTTCCTTTGGATTTAAGCCTTCCCATCAGTCACTGATTTTCACTCGTGGAGTTTACCGCATTTAAGAAATTACTCTGATTTTGTAATTCCAACCACAGAATTAATCTCCAAGTCTAAGGTTTCCTGAAAAAAGGACTACATACCTAGGATTCCCTGGGGACAGCTCCTTTGATGTCAACCAATTTCTCTTTCCCCATCTTAGTTTTTAATTTTTAAAAAATATTGTTTTCAATTTTAAATATAAATAAAAAGCAAGCTAAGATATTGCAGAGACCAGTGTCAGTTTCTAGTGACATCTTTATTTCGAACAGACATTCTTACGAAAAGAAAAGAATTAGGGGCTATAACCCAGTGGTTTGTTTGAAAAGTTGCCTATCTGCCCAAACAGTATGGGGTTACTCTGGAACTCTATGAGATTGTAGGACTCAACTTCATCTCGTGGTTTTCTGTCAACTGAAAATTTTGTGACTGGGCAAGTTTTTAATGAGATGGTGTGAGATTTGAATTAAAAATAGATTTGTATTAAAACTAACCTAACCACGAGGCCTTGTAACACAAGGTAATTGATGAGCTATGATATCTCTTTTTAAACCATGAATTCAGATTTTGGACAACTTACGGGTTTTTTGGAATGATGTACAATAACTGTATCATACTGTATTTAGAAAAGAATACATTAAATATAATAACCTCTTAATATTTTTGAAGAAGGTTCTGAAATATTAAAACAACAAAAATTAATTAAAATATTTAATACAGGCAAGAGACAACAGGTTGAACTTTGGCTGATACTTAAAGAATTGCAGTGTGGATAAAGAAAACAGGCAGAAATCATCAGTACCTGGATATTAGGAATGATGTTGGATCCCAAATCACTCCTAAACCACAAATATCAGGAATATCTTTCCTGCCACCCTACTAGAATAACACAAAGAATTTAGGTTTTGGAAGAAAACCATTTCTATCTAAGAAAGATAACTTCTTTTTTAGTTAAGAATGGCTGGCCAAATCAGCCTCACTTTGTTCAGCAAGTTAGGCAGAAAAACTGAAGGTAGTGAAAAATAAAAAACTAAACTAAACAAAGAGGGGCCTCCGTGAATTTTTGCTTAGGAAGCGAGGCATCTGTGAAGAATCATTATTCACTGTGAAAACATCTACCTCCAAGCAAATTTTGCCTAAAACGTCATAACAAACAAATATTCCAACTGCAGATGAATCCAAGTAATCTTATAATTATAACAGTATAATTCATGTGCCCAAACAGGTGATACTTTGGCACCCTGTGTTTCAAAGAACGATTGGATCATATTAACATTGTGTCAGACAAAATACCACCTTCCAGTGTTTTTTCTTGCAACGGGGATTTGAAAGGCAGCTCTCCCAAACCCCAGATCAACCTATCCTCCTCAAATGAATCCATTTCTTCTTTCAAAGCCATCCGAGTTAATAACCATCACTGTATCTTGTGATACCAAATTCTGCAGGTTAATTACACAATGTGTAAAGAACTACTTTATTTTTGCCTGTTCTAAATCTCCTTCCAGTCGGCAGCACTGGATGACCTAGTGTTTTGAAGGAAGTATTTTCTCCTCTGACCTCTTTCTCCAAGATATTGTGGAGGCTTTAAACAATTGGCAGATAGCTCCTTGTAGAGGAGTAGTCTAACTAGGATGTGACTAAGCCGTGTCTCACTCCAGCCATACCCTTCTCTAGAAAATAGTGCTGGGTAATGGTGCTCTTGGCTGTTGGAGACAACGCTGTAATCATCTATGTTATATCTTTCAATTAAAATATCTGAATGCTGTGTCAGGATCTGCCGGGCTGATCTACTTCTGTGCTCATTTTCAGGTGTCATTTTTATGTATTAAGCTCAGTGGGACCTGGGGAGCATTACAGTTTTCCCTAACGATTAGCAGAATCACTTCTAAGTTTCCCAATTAGTTCATTGGCAAGTTCTTTAGAAGATTTTCCCTCTTCTCCTCCTGAATTACTTACAAGGTAGCTGCCCAATTTCTGACTAAAGTAAACCCAGACCACGGCCTACATATTGGCTCAGTTTGTACAATCATCCTAACAACATCCCAGGAGGAGGGATTAGCATGAGATTCAACTCCAAACCCCAGCAACCTGATCCTGACTCAGTGCTGTCAGAAGTTAAAAGAACTCCCATCATCCAAATGGCTGATAGGGTTAACCATCCCATTCACCACTGATGATGAAAAAGAAATTCTAGAACAGTTAAACAAAAAATTGATTTTTGAAATCAAAGTGAGCTTTTGTATAAAGGTTCAGGCAAACTAATTGTTCCCTTCACCCTGTTTCTAACAGAACAAAACAACTGTTCAGACTGGCTATTACATTTTGCACTGATGCATAAACCTTATTGCTCAATAGCTGTGAGTGGAAGTGAAGCCAGGTCTGACTTCCTTTGCTTGTGGGTTCATGACTTTTGCTCCTCTCATCTTAGTGAATAAACATCTCATGCCCTTAAACTGCTTCCTTGGGGCCTTCTGGTCATAGAAGATAATTGCAGCATTCCTGCCAGCAAATGGTTTTAATCATATAATATTTTTTTTATTATTAAAGTTCTTCTTTAATGAAAGAGGTAAATGAAGCCATAGGACCTACACCAGACATTATCACATTCTGGGAAGTGTATGTTTTCATGGCTAATTTAAAGTTTGTGCTCCAGCGGATGTGACTTGTTCAGAGCGGAAAGGGTGCACGGAGCAGTATAAAAAGTCCACCACCACTGCAAATCCTTATCGTCTTACCTGCATTGGTTGTAAACTTGTCAGCTCCTACAGCTCAACCAGGTATGTTATGGCAGCCCATCTGAGCTTTTCTGTAATAGCAGTAAGAAGTTACAGTGGGAATAGTTAGAAGCTTCTGCTTTTGAACTTCTCTAGGGTGTACATTTAGTCACCACCAGACATAAGATGCTGGACTAGATGGATCCATCTAAAGAATTATACTAATTCTTGGTGGACTTGGTGATAAAAACAAAGTTAAGCTATTGAGAACCAGAAGCTGAAAGCCAACTGTGAGGAATGACCCACATTGGTTCTACTGAGTTCATGAGATTTCAGAAACATCAATCTGGTAGCTTTGGGAAGCGGAATAGCTGTGTCTGGTCCAGCCAGGTGGTGACCTGTTCATATGCACAGTGAGGGCACAGTGGTTAAGCATCAGCTTTACAGGAAGAAAATGAGAACAGGGGCTTTGTGTATGGCTGGAAAAATACCTACCTGAAACCTTGGAGAACTGCTGTCTGCCAGACTTGGCTAGACCAAAGATCCAACAATATAAGATAGTTTCTTGTATAGCTGTAGTCAAGAGGCAAAGGTGGACAGACGGGATTCATTGTTAGTTGAGTAAAGCATGCAACAATAAGGAATCATCCCCATCTTCCAGTTGAATTGGTGTGGGTGCAAAGGGGGTTGCTGATGCCAGTGGAAAACAGGGTATGTGACGTTCATTTTTTATCCATTTTCAGCTTCTCCCCCTTCTTCCACGATGACTTGCGGCTGTGGCAGTTCCGGCTCAGATTCACCAACCATCATTTGCATTCCATGTGGGGGTCAGCCCTGCTGCTCCCCATGCTGCTGCTGCCCCTGTTATGGTGGCATGCAGTCCTGCTGTTGTATGCCTTGCTGCGCTCCCTGCGGTTATGGTGGCTGCGGTGGTTGCTGTGGGATAACAGCATATCGTCTCCCCTCCAGAAGGCGTAGTAGTTGCTGTGGCTGCGGCTACTGAAGCAGCTGAAATCCTGGAAGTATGGATTAGTGACCTACCCACTCACTGAGATGTTTATTATCCTAACCAATGCTTTCGAAGGCATACCCTTTTCCAAACATCCTTTCCTCTTCTTCTCCATCAGTCTTTAAAAGCCTTTAGTGTTGAAAGAGGCAATTGTTTTTGCCTAGTACTGTATATTGTTGTTCTCCTGACCTGTCCAACTATTTCTTCTGCTGCTGCTCATCCTCCTCCTCTTTCTAGTTCTTCTTTAATGTAATATCCAAAATAAAATAATGAAATCACTGCATTTTCTTTGGTTCTGGTGCTTTATTCCTCCACCTCCCCCAAAATCCAAAATATGTCTGTTGCTTTGTAGATGGTGGTAAAGATATCTAATGCTGATGTAAGATATGGGTTGTACATACTAGAGGAATCCTAACATTGTAGAATCGGATAGGATAACATCATCTAACCCTCCTTTGCTTATGGGAGGAAAGTTGCTGTGAACTCATCCTTGATGGATGGCTTCTTCTGCTCAACTACAGGCAGTCCTCACTTAGCAATGGTAATTGGGACCAGCAACTCCGTTGCTAAGTGACGTAGTCATACAGCAAGATGTCACGTGTCCACGCTGACTTACAATGGCAGTTGCAGCCATTCCACTTGCCATTGTTAGGTGAAGCCCATGCAGTCACAGCATCACGTGATCATCCTTTGCGACCTCCTGCCAGCTTCCCCATTGACTTTGCTTGTCAGAAGTCGGCAGCCAAGGTCGTAAAGGGCAATTACGTAACCATGGATGCTGCGACCGTCATAACTGCGAGCCGGTTGCCAAGCACCCAAATCACAATCACATGACTACAGGGACGCTCCAATTTATATATTATAATTGATTGATGATTATAATTACAACAGTAAAAACAAATACAAACTGAAAAAAGGTAGGAGAATAAAAAGAAAGTAGAAACTGCAGAAAAGAAAGAAAAAAGGGAAAAAGAGAAAGAGAAATAGGTAAGAATATAGTAAAGAAAAAGAAAAGAAATATATAAAGAAGTGACTTCCCACCTTCATCACAAGCATAAACAATTTTAGCAACTCATCACCTCCTTTTAAAATACAACAAATGATCTCTTCTTCCCCCATCCCATCTTTTATCTATAAACAAATTGTTAAAGCGTCGTCGTTTCTGTCCTGGTGTCAGCAAAAGTCCATTAAGGGTTACCAATGATAACAACATATCTATTTTAACCTTGATCAAATAAACCAACTTTAGAAGTAAAAAGAAGGAATATAACTTTATAATATAATACATTATAACTATAAATATAACTAATAATAAACATAAATATAACTAATAATCTTTAGTCCATTCAAATAAAGTCATAGAACTTGATTTCTTTTCATTTTTTCTTTGTCCCTTCTCCCAAGATTCTTCAAAACTTTAACAAGCCCCTTTTGTAAATCCAATATAGGAAAATTATCCAGGTCACTCTCTTGGTTTATTGTTTGTATATCCCTTGTCATTATTAAGACATCAGTCTGTTGCTTTTGTATGTCCAGTGTAACATCTTTTTCCATGTCATTCTTGTAATAGTCATTTGTAAATCTACTTTCAACTCCATCTTGATCTTGTCAGGTAGAACTTGTTCCTCTTCCATAACATCTTTTAGACACAGTCACTCCATAGAGGCAGATGTCTCTGTTGACACTATTAAAATTGACTTCTGAGTCCATTGTTCCAAAATATCCTTCAGTATGTCCAATGTTAGAATATTTTGCTTCATTCGGTAATTGTAAGTCGAGTTTATGTGTTCTTCTCCTTTAGTTGAAATCTTAGTTCCCTCTAGTGTCCAATTTTTAAAATCTTATCTTATTATGTGTTTTTTTTTTTTTAAATCAGAACAAAAGCATTTGCCCACAGGAAGAATTCTTTATAATTAATTCCAAAATCTTACTTCAAATTTATCTGGACCCTTAGTCTGTTTGTAACTTTCCAACACCAAAGTTTTGATTAACTTTTTGCTGTTTATTCAAAAATAACAATAATAATAAAGTTCTATCAATTTTTTCAATCCAAAGGTTTCTAATAGATGAAAAGCAGTTAACAAGCAATTTCTGAAAGTGATTAGAAAAGGAAGTATGCAAACTTAGTGTACTTTCAAAGGCGCCAACCATGGTTTGAGCAAGATAGCTATTCCCTCATCTTCCAGAGCTGTAAACCCGCCAGAGACCGTTATCTCGTGGATGAACTCTCATTGTCATACCCTTAGACTGCTTTATACTTTGACTGCTTTTATTTTGAAGCAATTTGCTAGAAGAATGCCCTTTATCAGCCATGCCTCTCTGATATATTGTTTTCAAGCTATTCTCACCCTCTCTTTTACTGATTTTAATTATTACAACCTGCCATAAGTAGTATAGTGGGATTATGAAGACAGGATGGACTATTCAGCAAGTAAAGAAATAATCTGTGGAACTAAGAGTCTTTGATAGGAGTAGCAACATTCCCTGTTTCCTCAGGTCACCTACAGTAATTTCAGCTGGGTTCAGAGGCCTCCATTTGCAAAACTGTGAGTAGACTCAAAACACTAATAAAGCACAGATAGATTCAACACCATTGTTTGATCTGTACTTCAATTCAAGGCCAGTTTTGGATGCTGATGATGTTTGTGTGTGTGTGTGCGTGTGTACATACATAGATACGTTGGAGTCAGTCTTGGGTTCTGGCAACTCCATGGACAAGTTCATGCAGTTTTCTTGGCAACATTTTTGGGTGTAGTTTGCCATTACATTCTTCCTAGGACTGAGAGAATGACTGGCCAAAAGTCACCCAGTTAGTTTTTGTGCCTAAGGCTGGACTAGAAATGTAAGATTCTGCTCTTAGGAAAAAGCAGATGTACAGGTACAAGACAGGCAATACCTGGCTTGGCAATACTACTTGTGAGAAGACTCCAGGTGTCCTGGTAGACTATAGCTGAGCATGATCCAGCAGTGTGTTGCAGTTGCCAAAAAAGCCTCTGCAGTCTTGGGCTGCATCAACAGAAGTATAGTATCAAGATCACAGGACATGATACAGTGGTACCTCGGTTTACGAACTTAATTCGTTCCGCGACTCTGGTTGCAACCCGAATTGGTCGCACCCTGAAGCAAATTTTCCCATAAGGTTCAATGTAATTACTGTTAATCTGTTCTGGCGTGGAGGACAGGGAGGCGGCTATTGCTTGGAGGGAAAGTTCCCCTCCCTACGACCACGTGTCAGGGGCGGAAAAATGGCCACGGACCACGTGTCAGGGGCGGAAAAATGGCCACGGACCACGTGTTAGGGGTGGAAAAATGGCCGCGGACCACGTGTCGGGCGGAAAATGGCCGCGGACCACGTGTCAGGGGTGGAAAATGGCTGCAGACCACGTGTCAGGGGCGGAAAAATGGCCGCGGACTGTGTCACAGGAGGGAAAATGGCCGCGGATCCAGTTCGTAACCCGAGGCAGAGTTCGCAAACCGAGGTAAATTTTTGCAGCCGGAGCTGGTCGTAACCCGAAAAGTTCGTTAACAGAGGTGTTCGTAACCCGAGGTACCACTGTACTTCTGTTCTACCCTGCAGTGGTTAGGCCACACTTTGAATCCTGGGTCCAGCTATGGTTACCACAATACAAGGGGGACACTAAGGAAGTGGAAAGGGTGCAGAGAAGAACAACAAAGATGGTGAAGGAATTGAGGGTTATTCTCCAAGCACCCAAGGGTGGGATGAGAACCAATGGATGGAGACAAATCCAAACTCAAAATAAGGGGCAATGTCCTGACCATCAAAACCATTAAGTAGTGGGACTGCATTCCCCTTGAAATTGTGGGTGTTCCATCACTGGAGGTCTTTAAGCGAAGGCTGGACATCCGTTTGTATGGGATGGTCTGAGGATCCGTGCCCTTAGCAGGGAGTTGGACTAGATTACCTCCAAGGTCCCTTCCTACCTTATGATTCTATGAAAAAAAATGTGTTTCTCAGAGTGCCTATGTTATGACATGACTTCGTATCCAGTGGTCATCAGATGACCCATGACAGTACATGATTATAGAATATACTACATTGAACCAAACAACAATTGGCTGGAAATGATAATTTGAGAGAACCTGCCAGTTTACGTGCCTCAATAATCTCACCTGTAAATTAGGGCTAAAGATACCTCCTGGACTAATTTCCAGGCTATGTTTTGTAGCCTGTGACTCTGCTGAAATTATGTGCAGGCTATAATTGACAACAGGAGTTCTAAAACTGTTTCCTTTTTTTAATAAAAGGGGATATAACGACTGATTGCGTCAGTGCAATAATGTAATATAATATACTGATTGAGTCAAGCACAATAATAGGGCATTGAAGGCCAAATGGGAAATGAAAAACATATTTTGTCAGTAACACAAGTCAAAGTGCTATTTTTCTCTCCATGTGTCACATCCCGTGAAGGCTGGGCAGGGATTATTCTTAAGCGTCTTCTCCTATTAAATAGCCTCTGCTCCATCACTCTGCTTGACCTCACCACTCTGCTTGGACTGCCACACGGTGAAAGGTGAGTTGATACTTTTTATTGATTTTTTTTTAAAATTTGGTTGGCTTCTCCCTAAATCATTCCATGAAATTAGGACTTGCCTCTACAACTAGGAAGCTGGGTACCATCCCATGGTCCAAAAACTTCCACTGGTTCCAAAAATCGTTAATAGGAACTGGCCAATGTAACCCTGCTGGCTGAGGAATCCTGGGAGTTGAAGTCCACACATCTTGAAGGTGCCAAGGCTGAGCAACACTGCTCTAGAACATTGCAACCTGCAGTAGTTCCCAGTTTGTATAAAGATCTAGTTCAAAGTATAGGCATGGTTTGAGGATAGGTTGCCTAGTCTCTCTTCCTATAAACTTCCCTATATCTTAAAATTAACTTCCAAGTCTTTTCAGAGTCCTGCAAATCAGACTGATTCTTCAGTAAAATTCCTGGTTATGGAATTTCCTCCCTAGATGAACTCACCTAGTGCCTACATCGCCTAGTTCCCAGATAAAGAGAAAAGGCTTAAAAATAATTTGCTTTCCCAGATTTTCCAGTTTTAAACATACATTTTATCGCTGGTTTTATTATGATGTTTTTCACTCTTGAGTTTGCTTTATGTTTTTTACAATTTATCCATTTAATTTTTTTACCATTGCCCAGAGACTGTTTGGTTAAGACTGTACCCACATGACACACTTAGCTCATGGAAAGATTGAGTGACAGCCATTGCATACCATCACAATAAACAGCCACAATAGATAAATAATAAATACCACAATAAATGCCAGATTTCAATTCCACAGGAGTCATGGGTCCCAGACTTTAGATGCATTCTGTAAGTTAGCCCAGATGAGGTACCTTGGTTCAAAATCTGCTGGCCTATGATGCACCATTTTGCCCAGTTAAAGATTACAGATACAAGAGTTTTATAGTGTATAAATTATCATGGCTATTGCTGTTGATATAATTGGATATAACGTGTCAGCATACATATGTAGACCTATGTAGACTAATAAGGATTTAAGTAGCTGCGTTCTTTCTACCAAGAAGAAACTCAGTGATGTGTTTACATAGTAATGAGGAGTAAAAAGGTGTCATTTTCTTAACAAAAAAAAGTGGAGATTCAAACTTTTGAAAATGTTCTTACAACATTCTCAGATGTCACAGTGCTCAGATTAGATGGGGAAAAATAGAAGTTAAGATTCTTACACCGTTAGAAAATTAACCTGTAACCAGTAGTATGCTGTTCCGAGCTTGTCCCAACTTACAAAAGCCAATTGTTCAATTTTCTGGAATTTTGCGAGCTGGTTGAGAGCAGAGCTGAGCCACAGTGGCAAGTGTGCTATTAGATGTTGGCAGTTCATGGCGCGGCGGTGGCAATGGAACCAATGGAGCCTGTTGTTATACATTTATCAGCACACCACTGCCTGTAACCCTGTGACATTATGGATAGAATGAAGGAGAGAAGAACCATGTATATCACCTTGAGAGCGCTGGGGAAAGATGAGGTGTAAAGATCATCCTCAAAAGAATGCAAGGAAGATTTGATAGGATTAGAAAGATTTCTCATTAGTTCCTTAAAGATCGATGCATACAAGTGACTTTTTAAACATTCATCTCAGTCCTGAGGCATAGCAAAAACGAATAGGCACTTAGATGATTCTTCTAGATTGAAATCCTGCTGATATCTCACGACTATTCTGTTTCTTACAGCTATAACCCCAGCCTTCGAGAAAGATGGGTTGCACCAGCCCGAATACAGGAAATGAAGAAATCACAATGATGCGTTATATTCGTATTGAGCCTCTAGAGGAGCTTGGCCTTAGGAGTTGCCCCCATCCTAAACACCATGAAATGATGGATCTCTTTTGTGCACCAGACCTAGAAATCCTTTTGGAAGAGCCAGATTTACTGGAACTTATTTCCATTGAAGATACCTCTCCACACCCTGAATACTATAGAAGAACACGTATATATGACATGATAGAGCTACCACTTTCTGCAGGGGCTGGAAAGGATTCTGGATGTTCCTCCCACAAAAATGCAGATCCTGGAGCTGAGCATTCTCAAGAAGATTCTGAGAAGGCCACCTCTCCATCTTCCTGCGAGCCAAAGAATGGTGACACCAATAATTTGCCTGCTTCTAGGAATCCAAGTGACCCAGCCACTGTGATATACAGCTTTACAGTGGAATATCAATGTTCCCCTTTGCTGAAATATTGCACATTGGAAGAGATGGGCTATAGACCAATACAACTGATGTAAGAACAGAGGACGGGCTTCAGCAGAGCTGCCCAGAAAACCACCAATTTCAATCATTGCACAACTATAATGTGTCCCTAGGGTCCAGCCGAGAACAATGTTTCCCAACCTGAACAACTTCCAGATGTGTGGACCTCAACTCCCAGAATTCATAGCAATGGCCATGCTGTCTAGGGAATTTTGGGCGTTGAAGTCCACACATCCATGTTGGGAACCGTTGACATAGAAGGCGATTCTATTTCTCTAGATTATAGAAAACTGTAATCTTTCTTAGAGCATAAAATCATTTCTGATTAATAAATATTTGTTGTGCTTCTTGATTAGAAATGTTGGGCGTGTCCAGTCATTCCATAGCCCAGATTTTCTACTTTCATGGAACCAGAGCTCCAGTTGAAATGAAGCAGGGTTTGAACAGCTTTGCAGAGAACCTTTGGCCAATCAGAATGTGCCCTTCTTGGCCAATAGGTGAACAGCACTGTTTTAACCAGTCAGAGCTCAGCTGTTGGCCAGTAACCAAGATGTGATGGGGGGGATGGAGATCAAATAAACCCAAGTCATTCTGTGTGACCCTTGTTTGCAAAGGAAGCTACAACATTGCACAATTGGGGGGAGATCACCACACACCACAAACTGACTTTTCATCTGGAAGTGCTATTGCCTCTAACCTCAAGCATTGTTTAGGTTTATGGCAGAATATAAACAAGTAAATAAATATAATACTGCAGACTTTTGATCAGGAAATGGGGTGGCCTTGCCAACTGTTGCCAGCAAAACTCATATCAGGCTACTGGCTGTACAAATGTCCACTTCTTCTTAAATCTAGATTCCGATCCTCCCAGTCTCATACACATGAACCATAAATATAAATATATATGCAACATAATAACACTAAGTGGTGTTTTGACCTATTTTTAGGACACTGGAAGTTGTTGGGAAAAATGAAGTGGCTTAGATGCAACATTACAGCCTTGAAGTAGGGTGATTAGAGAAATGAATCTGTCCCTCCCGGATTTCGAATGGTACCTTGAAAGCTCCTATGCCTCCAGGATGCTTGATTTTCTTCATCCTAATTATTAACTCTGGGAAACTGTAGATACAAGCAAAAAAACTGGTGCCATTTTGCTGGAAGACACGGAAGTCTCTGCTTAAACTAAAATTACAGATATCATCTGAGGAGTGGAAGACCTTTATGGATTTGTCCTGAGCCTTTGGGCAAACCTGAAGGCCAAGAAGCTAGAAGTAGATCAAGACAAGGTTGGCCAAAGACTCCTTCACAAAGTTTATTGCCAATGAAATGACATAATCTAGCCACACCATCTGTAGCACATGATGGGGAAATGTAAATCATGCATGAGGGGGAAAGAAGGGTACAGAACAGGTGTCCACTTGGCAAAGCTTCATACACAAATCTGTACGTGTGGGTAAAGTGGCGTACAAAGATGCGTCTCCTAGGGAAACGATATGCAAGATGCATATCTTGGAAAAGTGCATTTAGAAACAAATGCGGCTCTTCTTATTTTAAGAAGAAAAAACCATTGCCGAGAGATGATGTAAAACCTGACAAACTGATACGGGCTGGATATATATCAGTTTATATAAATCCCTAATGAGAACATTGTCCTGGATAATAAAGAGATCCCACTATCTGTTGTGACCCTTTGACCAAGCAAGGGAGACCATCTTCCATTGTTTTGATCTGATCTCTACGGCAGACTCTTGGGCCACTTTCAGCTCTGATTTTTGGTTCTGCTTTTAGTCTGACCACCCTTGCTACCCAAAATGGTGGTCATACACAAGGGTGGGGAAAGCTGCATCAGTTACTGGCAATGTTGGTGGTGAGATAGATTCCCTAAAGAAGATGATTTCTTGAAGATATCTCGTTGAAGGACCCTCCAAAACCTGAAGCCCAGCTATGCCTAGATGCATGAATTGTTGAATGGTGCCTGACCTTTCTTGGTTTTTATCACACAGTAACCAAATGAACACAACAACAGAACACAACAACAGAACATTCATGCTTCCAAGGTTTATTATTCCCCCAAGGGACAACAGAGCAAAAAGTAGGCTACAAAGCCCAAGCAGTTGAAGAAAAAGGCATCGAGTATCTTTCCACATTCCCAGAATGGAGACACTTCCCCCGTGAGAAAGCTACACCACCTTCACAAATGGGTGATCAGGTTTTAGGCAAGCAGAGTCTAAGAAGATGGGAAAATGGTGGATGAGGCTTAACTTTGAGGAATGTATCTCAGCAAGATGAACTCAACAGGACCTCTGGAAGTTGAGCTTCAGTTCCCCTGAGTCTTCCTAGCAGCATTTCTTAGAGGGATAGCCACTCTGTTTGCACTGCAGAGATGGGGGGCATTGCTTCATCGGAGGACAGCAGTACTGCATGGGGCTGGTATAGACAATGTTGGAGGGGGGAGAGGAACAGCAGCTTCCACAGCAGCTCCCGCAACAGCTGCTCCCACAACAGCTACTCCCGCAGCAGCTCCCGCTGTATGAACCACAGCACGCCGATGGAGGCACGTAGTAAGAGTGTCCAGGAACACAAATAATCCTGTTGGTGCTGCCGCAACACGACGAACAACAGCTGCAGGTCATTTTGATGCTTTCTGGAATACAGACAGAAGGATGAAGTTCTCTCTCATGCTTATACACACACATACACACACACACCCCACACACACACCCCACACACAAGCCCAGAGAAGAAGGATCTTCTGTGGTAAAGGCTAATGAGCTGGAAAACCCACAAAAAGCAATGTGGCAGGACTGTGATGGAGAAAAGTCACCCTCCAGGGGAGATGGGCGGCATACAAATGTAATAAATACATAATATAAAATAAAATACAGTTTACAAATGTAAAAATATAAATATAAAATAAATAAAAGACAGTTCTTCACCCATTTCAGACTGACATGGGCAACCTGTGCCTTGCCTGAACTATTCCAGAAGGTAGCAAGCAGGTCACTTTAGTGGTTCTCCATCAAAAAAGAAAAGGAAATGACCCCCTCTAACACAACAGGAAAAAGGCCATATGTGAGATCATTCAGGCAACTCCTTTCCCCATCATTAAATGTTCTATAACTATTTTGATTCCGATCTTCAATGAATAGAATCTCCTTTCATCCATGGGATACAATCCCGCGTAGGAGCTATTTAGAGTAATCAAAAACTTTTCAGATTTTTGTCAAAAGAGTCCCATTGCTAAACACAAAGCAGTAGGTTTGCATCAGAGTTCCCATGCAAATATATAACCATATTTCCTGGTAGTGTAGTCATTGTGGTATGAAAGATGTGTGAGTGCCATTCCTCTTTTTACAGCCAAAAAGGACTATCCTTGGCAAGAGAAAAGTGCAGCAGATTTTATCTCCATGACTTACAACTTTTTCCGAGCATCCAACTCTGATCCATCAATAAACCACTAAATGTCTTTAAAGACAATGATTGTATTGGGTGAGTTCCAAAGCTTGTGCCTTTGGAATGATCTAATAACACTGTGTCTTAGTAGGTTCACTAGTAGATCAGAAGCAACAAAGGGCTTCTCTGGCCAAATTAGTAGAGTTAATTATTTGAATTATCCACATCTTCCAGTAAGAAATTGTATCAACTCCATTGCTTCCAAATCCCAACGTGAAGACATCAAGACTCCAACTTACCCTGACAACACACGGAAGAACAAATGAAGATCAGTCAAATTGGTTGGATGAAGAACTCTGGCCAAGGATGCCTTTTTATATAGTTCTGGATGATTCTAGCCCAGGAAATGAGATATTAACAGAGAATGGAGAATTCCTTCTTTGCCAGTCAAGAAACGTTCTGCCTGTTTTCTGTCTTCCGGCTGGAAATCCTTGATGTGATTTTGAGATCCACATTTTTTAGAGATACGGCAGCTAAACCTGGAATGATGACAGCTATCCTGCAAATAATGATCCAGAAAATCCAGTCTTAGTGCTGGGAGGTAGAACCTAGAAGAACATTTTTTGAGGATATTGCAATGCAAAGATCAGGACCATGATGTTCAAGGAATTCAGTTCATGATGCAACCAGCTCAAGGCTAGCCATTCTCAGTTGTGGCATCTAGTTTTATCTTGTTCCAACAGATTGCCAACAGATACTGCTATCATTTCTAAATCTCATCACTTTCCTCAATTTAATATAAAAAAATGAATGGCAATTGTGAAGCATTGAATGCGTAAGTCAAGGTAGGTAAGCCACACTAATAGGTATGGCTGGCTGGGTTTGCTTAATGGGGTAATGTCAAAATTCACTTCTCTGTGGGACTGTCAGAGCTGAGAATTCACAATTTTATTATAGTCCAGAGAAGCAGTGCTTTTGCACTGTTTTACATTCATCAGGCTACATTAGCCATGAGTTGAACTGGGGGTGCTGCATTTTAAGAAGTGTTTGGACATACCACAGGGGGCCAAAAGAAAGAATGGGGAGGAATCTGGAATATACATCACCTGAGGAGCCTTTGAAAGTTTCAAAAGCTCTCCATTTAAGATCGAGAAAAGTAGACAAGTGCCTTCAAGTTTCTGAAGGACTGTCACATAGCAAACAGAGTAGGCTTGTTCCTCATACCCTACAGGAGAAGGCTAGAAGAGTGTACAAGGAGAATGTTCTACCAAGCTTCTGGTAATAGATATGAAACCATGGAAACTTCCCAATGTATCTCTTCTATTTCCAGCATAAAGATTTTGGAAGAAAATTTTGGAAGCACCATCACGGCATGCGCTATACGAATCTGAAAGACAAGCTGGCACCTTAGTCTAGAGAGGTCTGCAGCCATTTTGAGAAACATCTTTATCAAACTTCTCCCTGTTTGAGAACCTGATATAGAGGTCAAAGAATCAGTTTCTTTCAGACTTTGCTCCAAATCATAAGCCTCCTCTTTCTAAGTCATTTTGCTTCCTGAGGCAGAATATATATATAAATAATATATAATTTAAAATATATATATTTTAAATATATATTTTATATATTTTTATATAAAATATTTATATATTTTAAAATATATAAATTAATATATAATATAATATATAAAGATAAAACTAAAAATATCTCACCATTCTTTTCCTCGTATCTGGCAGTTCCTGGCCCCCCAATTTACAGTTGAATACATAGGTCTAAATCCACTTTCAAATGCATTTTAATTTTAATTTGGGGACCAAGAACTCTGTTGGAACATTTGAAAAAGGCAAAAAAAAAGTTCACATTTTTTGGGAATGCAGATTGAGCTGAGAAATTCATTACATTATCATAATCCACATAGATGAAGATTCTTAACAACTCTGGTTTTAGAGTTCTTTATTATTCCTTGGCCAGTAAGGAACATTATATTAATGATGGTGGACAATTAGCACATTCTATCCCAAGGTTAGATAATCAGTTTTAAACACTGCTTTCTGGTGAGCTCAAGGATTCATAAAAATGTTTCCTTCCTTCCTTCCTTCCTTCCTTCCTTCCTTCCTTCCTTCCTTCCTTCCTTCCTTCCTTCCTTCCTTCCTTCCTTCCTTCCTTCCTTCCTTCCTTCCTCTGTCCACCCTTCAAGGTACTCCAGACAGGAAACCAAAACCATGAGTACTAACACTACCTTTATTGTAAGGTTACAATAACAATCTTGCAAGTCTGAAAGCATTTCTCCCTTCCCCTGCCTTTACTTTCCAGAGAACTAGGAAGGATCCCTTCTGAGACACTTTCCCCATCCCCAGTCCTTCTGTGGGCTGAGATATTTCTTATCTGACCATTGCCCCGGCTGTGGCTCTTCCTTCTGTCTCCCAAGGTTATTCTCACAGACCATTACAGGAACAATGGACCCATTTTTCTGAGCAAACATTTCAGTAAGGTGGCCTATGCTCATGTTCAGAAATCAGATGTCCCAGAAAAAAATGGTATCTCCACAATGATTCAGTTTTGAGCAACTGGGATAGGGGTGAGTGGTAAGCACAGGAATCTTTTCCACATTAAATGTTCTGCAGTTAATTACCCAGCTTAATGATTGTGATTCAACCAGTTTTCTCACTCCCTGGGATTATCCATCAGAACTGGTAGCTGGTTCCTTTCCTCTGGTTTGTTAATGGTTCCCTGCAGGGCACAATGTGGTACCTCTGTAGAGTATATCAGAAGGCAAAAATGAAATTTGGTTGGTCCATCAACATTCTTGGAAAGGCAACCTCATTTCCAGAAACCAGCAGACCACATCTATATAAGGTTTCCAGCATTCCATTTGTTTGTTCCTATTTTTTATCCTGATCTGCAATGAGCAGAGTAAGGTCGCTTATGGAACTCCCTGATGCAAGATATGTTCATGAGCCCTAATAAAGATGTTTTCAAAGAAGAGGACGAGAAGGAGGGAGAAACTTGGACTAATTCTGGGAGAATAAAAGGTCTGTTCAACAAGACTATACAAATACTTTCCTCTGAATTTTCCCCCCTGCTATTTAAGTGGGAATGGAATGATGAACATTCATGTATGGAGAAAGATAGATAGGCCACTGATTTGATCCAGGATGATGGCTCTTGTTGTTAGTAGTAGTAGTAATAGTGCTAGTAGTATCCTATCAGGGCTACAGGTGGCATTCATAATTCTTTCCACCCCATCCCTATTTTATCTTTTATTAGGTTAAGCTAAGGAATAGCTATTGGTCCAAGGTCAACCAAGGCTGAGTCCGGCTGGAACTTGGGTCTTCTCAGTCTTAAGCCAGCACTCTCATCATTACATCTAGTTTAGGAAGCTGAATGAATGAAAAACTCAAGCGGTGTATAGACATTTTTCTAGAATACAGAGTATAGATAGTTATTGAAAAACATCTGTTTAGAGTAGATGTTCCATTCTCACTGAAGAAATATCAGATGTCCAATTACATGCATCCTCTCCAAAGTTGGGATCTGTTCTGCTCAGTGGGGTGGCCCAATTTACTTAGCATCGATGCTCTCTAAGATGACCAAGCCTTCTGATGGCGTGGTCATTGTCAGATGATCAAAACACGAGGCAGATAATCAGAAGGCCTTTGTTGTATTCATAATCATATCTCAGTTACAGGTAGCCCTGGGCTAATCTCTTACATCATTTATCTTGGCTTTTGCCCATAGACAGCTATGCAGAACAGGTGGGTGGATAGCTTAGTCACCTCTTTGGATATGCAAAACGTTCCGTCCGTCAAGACACGAGAGAACACTTGCAGTGACAGATCAAGACATCAAGCAAACAATTGGGCGATGGGATATTCTTTCCTTTAGTTCCAAGAATGGAGTCACCCAGTCACAAGGGCTCTTTCCGAATATTATAAAGCCACCTCGCAGTCACTCCTCATTACCTTTAACTGCTGAACATCTCTGCATGAGAAGAGTAGGACCACTTGGTAAGTTACATTTCAACTTAGTATCTTTGACACCCAAGGCAATTTTTTTTTTTTTAGTTCAGTGCAAATGATTAAGCATCCTTTTCTTTATTGGAACATGTGAGTTATAAATTACCTCTATAAATCTATAAAGCAATCATCCTGATGGCTGTGATTGGCTTTCAACCTTCCAAGGAGATCAGGTTGGGGTGAGAAGGAAAGCGTGTGAATCCCATTACAATGGTAGGACTTCTGATTAAGGGATCAGTAGCAAGGTCCATCCATCTGGGCTATCCCTTGATTTGTCAAGCTGCCTCATGATTCTTTGGGGGCTAACCTATGGGTGGTGGGCAGATCAGAAGCAATTACATCTCCTACAATGTCCTTGATCACTGCATAGTGTTGTGAGCAGTGAAAATGGCAGGTAAATTGAGAAAACTTCCATGGTGGGCTGAAACACTTGTAAGGGGAATAGATGGGGGAAAAATGTGAACCTGGGCTCTGGTAGATGTTGCTATCACTGGCCTTCCTTCCTTCCTTTTATTCAGAAGGGTACGGTATATTTTTGTAATTTATTTGTGAGTCAAAAATATCAAGACTACATGGTGGCACCCATGTCTGGGAGCCTGGGAAGATACTCTGGGGGTGGGGGGCAGGCATTAGGTAATGTCTGAATGGAACTAGGAATGAAGTAGGGTAGAAATTAATCCAGCAGGAATGAGTCCTGACCCAAGTTATTTTTGTTCCATTTCATTCATAGCCAGGATCTTCATACATTGGGCTAAGCTATGGTTTGCTCAACCATGGTTCTGTGAATAAATCACAATTGGCTAAATTCACAAATATGCTGGGCTATATGCCATGATTTCTCACTGAAATTCATGAGTTCACAAGAGTTCACCTGAACTCCCCCCGGAAGTGAGATTAGCTCCATCCTTCTTAACATTCCATAAATCCCTCAAGACCTGGCTATGTGATCAGGCCTGGGGTTCCCAGGGGACCGGGGAGATTTTATGATGGCTCCCTTATTAATTTCAGCCCCTCCTGTTTTGTGTGTTTTTACAGTTTTTTATGCATAATTGTTTGTATGTATTTATTTTTTAATTGTTGTACGCCGTCCAAAGTCATCTTGTGTGAGATGGGCAGCTATATAAATATGATAAATAATAAATAAATAAAAATGATTTACAAGACATCATGGCTGAATAAGCTCCAGCCAAACAAAGCACAATAAGGCTTAATGTGTAGTATCACCAAGTCATAATTTTAGTGCCTCTTTAACTTATTCCCAAATACTGCATATTTGTGATAAATTCTTCACTCATTTAAGAAGGGAATGCTCTAGAAGTGGATTACAAAAAAGGTCCAGTCAGTCACCCAATTAATTCATCAATGGTGTGAAGCAATATGCTGTCTTGCTTCCAAATTTTTTTCACCCTATTTTGTAATCTAAAATAGTTTCATCCTTGTGTTCCTAACATACACTTTCTTCACAGATCAAGCCCAAGGTCTCAAGAGATGTATACTAAAGGATACGGGGATGGCGGAGGTTCATACCGTAATTATGGGAGATCTGCATGTTGTGAGCCATCTTGCCACTCAGTGAGACGGCGTTCTGAAGTGAAATGCTGTGATACATCTCCACAGTCATGCTGTCCTCCTGTGCAAAAGTGTTGTCTCCCAAGGCAAAAATACTGTCCTCCAGTTCAAAAATGCTGCCCACCCAAACGGAAATATTGTCCTCCAGTCCAAGACTACTGTCCTCCTGTCCAACCATGCTGTTCTCCAGTACAGAAATACTGTCCACCTGTTGAACCGTGTTATCCTCCGGTACAGAAGTACTGTCCACCTGTTCAACCATGTTGTCCTCCGGTACAGAAATACTGTCCACCTGTCCAACCGTGTTGTCCTCCGATAAAGAAGTACTGTCCACCTATCCAACCGTGTTGTCCTCCAGCGCAGAAGTACTGTCCACCTGTCCAACGATGCTATCCACCTCCACAAAGATATTGTCCACCAGTCCAACCATGCTGCCCAGCTCCACAAAGATATTGTCCACCAGTCCAACCATGCTGTCCACCTCCACAAAGGTATTGTCCACCAGTCCAACAATGCTCTCCACCTCCACAAAGATATTGTCCACCAGTCCAACCATGCTGTCCACCTCCACAAAGATATTGTCCACCAATCCAACCATGCTGTCCACCTCAACAAAGATATTGTCCACCAGTTGAACCATCCTGTCCACCACTTGAGATCTCCCAGGTCCAACAAGTATGCAGAGTGCCTCCCCATCTTCTGAAGTAGCTGCCGAGTTATACTGAATATGAATACCATAATCTAGCTTGAAATGTTATTTGTGCTATTTATTTAGTAGCTGATATGCTTGTGATTAATTATTCTGGTCATTTTGTCTATGTATGCAACGCAATAAAACTTACTAAAGCATCCATCACTCTCAGATTTCCCTTTTTTTTTTCCAAAAGACATCCATATTTCCTGACATAACAATTGTCTGAAGTTTTCTAGGAATAGATCATGAGATTTAGATGGACGTAACAAGGGCTCTGTGGACCTGATGCATTTGAAGGGGGAGGGGGGAATGGACCAAGGAGGACAAGGGACAAAACACGTATTGTGCCATTGTGCTACCATCCCTATTTTATGCATGTCATGAGATGCACGCATATATGAAATAGGCAGAGGTTATGTTGTGCTATCACAACATTCGTCTCAACATTTTGAATTCCTCGAACATTTTGAATTCCGCAAAGAATTGTCATATTTTGCTACCTTCCTCAGAACAATTGGATTGTGAATTCCCTTATGCCACAGCCTGGCTGGAGGGTTTCCAATGCACTCTGGCCAAATTAGTTCACGAAATAGGTGTATTTTCTACTTATCTCCTATATCTTTGCTTGTATTTATTTTCAACACAGAATTATCTAAAGGGGCTCTTCACCCCTCTTCCCATTTTCCACATTTTCTTTTTTTTATAGTAATTTTTATTAAAAATTACAGTTAAAAAGATAAAAACTAATACAAGCCAAAAAAAGACAGAAAAAACAAAGAGTAGAAGGTGCAGAAAAGAAAGAAAAAGGGGAAAGACAGAAAGAGAAATAGAAAAGAAAGAAAAGTAAGACTACAGTAAAGAAAAAGAAAAATATATAAAGAAGTGACTTCCCATCTTCATCACAAGTATAAACAATTTGAGCAACTTATCACCTCCTCTTAAAATACAACAAATGATCTCTTCTTCCCATAGCCCATCTCTTATCTATAAACAAATCCTTATAGCATCGTCATTTCAGTCCTGGTGTCAGCAAAAGTCCATTAAGGGTTACCAGAGATAACAAAATTAACAATCTTGATCTTTAGTCCCTTCAAATAATGTCCTAGAACTTGATTTCTTTTCTTTTCTTTTTTTTTAATCCCTTCTCACAAAATTCTTCAAAGCTTTAACAAGTCTCTTTTGTAAATCCAATATAGAAAAGTTACCCAGATCACTCTTTCGGTTTGACATTTGTATATCCCTTTTAATTATTAAGACATCAGCCATCAGTTTTAAATCCACACAGATCAGTCTCAATCTTGTCCAGTAAAACCTGTACCTCTTCCATAACATCTTTTAAACACAGTCTATCTATATAGGCAGACAGTTTTAAAGTTAACTTCTGGGTCCATTGTTCAAAAATATCCTTCAGTATGTCCAATGTTAAAATATTTTGCTTCATTCTGTATTTGTAAGTTGAATTTCTTTAACTGTAAGTGTTCTTCTTTAATTGTAATCTTTAGTTCCTTCTAGTTCCCTCTAGTGTCCAGGCTTCAAAGTCCCATCCTATCATGTTTTTTTTTTTTTTTTTAAGAATTCAAAAGAAAAGCATTTTCCCATACGATTAATTCCAAAATCTTATTTCAAATCCATCTGGACCTTTAGTCTGTTTGTAACTTTCCAAAATCAAAGTTCTCATCTAAAGTTATTGCCAGATAATCTCAGGGCTGTAGACTTAAGAAGACAATGGGAAGCCACTTCTATATTCTTGCAAAGAAAACTACATGGTTGTGATGTTGAACTCATCTAAAAGCTCTCCGTTCTTCTGCAACATCCAGTCTCTGTTGCCTCAGAGGGCAGGACCAGAACCAGTGAGACATTTATTTGACTCTAAATAAATCCTCATTTTGCATTTCTGGGATGTTCCCCTAGGCATTCCCCCCCCCCCCCAGTCTTCAAAATCTTGAAATTCCCCCCAACCCTTCTATCTCCTCCTTCCTAGGGGTTGATGGCATCATTCTGGCTTCAGAATGATCCTCATTCATTTCAGAATCATGGAAATAGAGGAGAAAGGTCCAATTTTAAAAAAAGCCACAAGAGCAAAAAGCAGCGAAGAGGAAATGCAACGTAACGAAGTGACTTCATGTGGATGAGTCTGATGTCATTGTGATCATACACTAAAGTATGGGAACTCTACATCTTTTTAGATAGTCACAGCCATGCATTGAAGTACATACTTCATTCATGCAAGAGTTGCTTCCATGCCAATATATTCTTGGAAGCATCCTAGCTATTAATTATCCAATCTAGAGTGGATGAGGGTTACATCTTGTGCAATTGATAATTGCTTGACTGCTCAGCTCTGCCACGCTCTTGGCATGTCCTCCTTCAGGTGACTCACAAGCCAGGCCGAGGAGTGATCCTGTGTGATCCAGGAGTCAACTTTGGAACCATATGTGTTAGTCCGCCAGAATTTTAGCTAGTGACAAGCAAGACATAACTTGAGTTTGGTTCGAGATATTCCAGGGGGAGTATCATTTACATGACCGCACATATTACCGGTAGTCCTCATTTAGTGTCTGCCTCAGATAGTGACCGTTCGCAATTACAACTGTGATGAAAAAATAACTTTGCGACCAGAATCTATGGAATGGGAAGAGGAAGATGTGGGCACAGAAGTGGACAGGGTGCTTTGGGGTGTTTTAGTAAAAGCTTCATCCAACTTCAAAGTGCTGCTTTGAAGTTCTGCCCATCCTTCATTATTACATTTTGCATTAAGGATACCAGAATAGATAGAAGAAACATTTGATACCCATGGTTGAGGTCCCTTTGCTGCATTACTCTGGCAGACTTCATTTTTGCAGGTTAGCTAATGTTGTCGACTGGCTGGCTTTTAACAACACACACAACTATAGGGCCCTAGCTTTCAGATGGCAATTAACATTCTGTACAATTGAGTAGTACATCTTCCTATTAAAAAAAAAAAAACCTGTCATCCATAGGCAGCCACACCTCCCCAACCATTGACCAGAGAACTCTCTTTTAAGCCATCCAAAAGAATGTTACAGCCAATTATTCACTGAGACATGAATTGCAATTTACAATACTCTCGTCACTGTGCATGGGGTACCATAAATTATTTTGTGTAAGAACCTGGCATGCAACTGGTTGACCTTATAGGGACATGGATTGATCATGGCTTCTTCCTTGATTCCTCTGAGCTGTCATCCAATCATCTTCTCTTTGTGGACCCACTGGAATTCTCAGAGTCTTTTATCTTCTGAAAGGCAACATGCCTTATCATCTACATCACAGCACCAGTTGTGACTGCTAATTCCATGTATCTCCATCCATTGAACCATAGATCAGGTGTCAAGGCTGTGGTCTCTCAGGCCCATGGTTTTGGACTTACCCACCATTCCCAAGATGTTGTATCATCTAGAGAGTTATTGGAACCATATATAAAGATCTTCTCTTTCTAAGGCACTTCATTCATCAGCATTTGCTTACCTCACTGGTCCTTTGGTAAGGTAAGTCTATATCTACATTTAATCTTGTATCTGTTTATCAGCGTAGATTGTCTAGAGGGATAGATATTCACTAGATATTTTGGGAGCAACACACATAATTTCTTATAATCACCCATGCCAAGTGGAACTTATGGAGAACTATCGTCCAAAATATTTGGAGGGTATAAGTTGTCTTCTTATACTGGAGTTTATAAACTGCCACAGCCAGCCTCAGGGAGAGAACCCATGGAACAAGAAGACAAATATGTAAACCCTTTTCAACTCTCTGAAGGTCTATCACAGATGAGAGAACAATTTTGTTTTCTCTTGCTGTAGAGAACAGGAAAGCCCAGCCTGATGAGTTCAGATTGAAAGGAATGGGATTACAAAAGAAGGATGGTATAATTTATAATAAAGATCATTCCTGGACAGGTTGAAGGTTAGGGATGGAAGAGCAAGAAAGCTAAGTGTATGTACCAAATTTGGTTTCAAGTGCCAGTGCCTACGATATTTAAAAGGGTTTAAAGATTACAAGTTTTATTAAAATTCAGTTGAAGGCGTATGTAAATGCACGAATAAAAAGTGTGTACACACCCACACACACTTGATGCTAATGGTTCACCAAATAGTTCTCCAAATGTTTCAGTATTATTTTGGAATATTGGAATATTTAATAAATAACTAGACTGGGGTCCTATTATATCCATTCTTTCTCATCAGTAAGATGGACACATCTAGCTTATTATATCTGAAATTTGTTCTCCAGTGAATCACATTCACACATTTCAGGTCAAGGACTGTTGAACAGAAGCCCATCCTGTTCTTTTGTGTTTTTCTGACTCAGTGTATTTTGGTCCCGCGCTTTCACTTCCATCAGCCATGTCAGAAGAAAGAATCTATTCTTCTGGGAGAGAGCCCTACTTCAACTTGAACTCAACATGGTATGACCCAGCAGGATCCTGGCTGGACAATCGTCGTAAACCCTTCTGCTATGTCGAAAATACCGCTTGCGTGACTTGTTGCAACCCCAGGACCAATGTCCCCCGAAGAGGTGGCCATAATTACCGATGCTACTGTTACCGCCGTTCAACCTGTAGGCCAGGGGGGAACCCCAGAGTTAGATGCTGTGTTCACAACCCTTCAGGAGGACCCCGAGATTATTGGGGGCGCCCAATAGGAGATGCATGCAATGGGTGTACTGGGGGATACTATTCGCATGGAGACTGTGGATCATGCTGTGGATCTTCAGGAGAATGTGGGACTGGAGGAGGGCTAGTGGCTTGTGCTCAACCATGTGTTTCATCAGGAGGAGTGTGTGCTGAACCAGGGTGCAGACCTGCAGGGAGAGGTGTCTGCGCAGAACCTTGTGTAATGTCTTCTGGAGGATGGGGCAGCGGAAGAGGAGTGTGTGCCGAGCCAGAGTGTTCAGCATCAGGATGTGGTAGTAGAAGGCGAGGGGTGTGCTCTGAGCCATGTGCAAGAGCATCAGGTGGATGTTGAATCACAGAATCAGAGAAGGGACCATAGTCCAACTCTCTGTTTAGGGCAAGATCTATAAGAACATATTTGATAGATAACCATCCAACCTCTGTTTGAAGACCTCCAATGAGGGACAACTCACTACTTCATGTGACAGCCTGTTGTACTGTTTGACCACTCATACAGTCACGAACTTCCTTCTGATGTCCAGCCTGAACCTTCTTCCTTGTAGTTTTGGCTCACTGGTTCTGGTCCTTCCCCTGGGGCAACAGAGAATAAGTCCACTCCCTCTTCTCTCTAACAATCCTTCCAAAGTTCAGTTTATTTCAAGCCCTGAGTCTGTTCCTAGAACCCAAGAACATTTCCGCAAGGCTGTGTGCCTGCCCTACTGTCTGATGGATCCAAAGCCCCAACTAAAATTTGATCTTACTTGTTTCTTCTTTTTATTTACTCTTTCTAATACACCACTTTTCAAACAAGGAAAGGCCTGAGGGCTCTCCCCAAATCCAAAGGCATGGAAGAAGTATGGTCGTTCTTATCGATTGTCATATTTGTTATATTTTTATCCTTACTTTCTTAATCCCTTGCAATAATAAAATCTTTTCAGTCAAAAATGGAGTTGTTGATGATGGATTCTCTTGCACCACTCTGGTTTCTGCTGCTTTCTCTTTCCACATAACTCTAAGCTTCCCTGAGCGTAATGTCACAGGGGTGCGCACACAGGGATGCACACACATGGCTGGCTGGGGAATTCTGGGAGTTGAAATCCACACATTTTCAAGTTGCCAAGGTTGAGAAACACTGGCCTAAACATTGGAATCAGAGAGCAGAATGTGGTGCTCATCATTATTTTTCCTGAACATTTTGCTGGTACAAACAGGAATGTCAGAATCTGCCAGACTCAGATCCCAATGAAGAAACTCTCAGCTGAACCCTTAGTTAGTTTCAGAACAGAAGAAGTCTTTATTAAGAAGTAATCTACAGTTCTAAGTCATTGCCAAGACTAAAAGCCTGTGCACGCCAAAACTCTTTTTCTTTCCCCTTTCTATGACCCTTCTTTTCCCAGTCCATCCCTTTCTTCTTGATGATCTCAGCTCTTCCTGGGCCTCATGCTGGTACGACCTTGGTTATCTCTGGGAACCCGATAACAGTCCACCTGCACTTAACAGTTCTCTCCCTCTCCCCCTTTTCAATAATGGCAGAAACCAAGCAAGCTGTTGTTGTTGTTCAGGAAGAAGCAGTGTACTACCATGGAAAAATCAGAAAGTTGGGGAAATTCCACTGGGAAAACTGCCTCTCTCCACCTAGTTCCTTTTCAACATTATAACTGTCAGGTTCAGCCCAAAGAACTCCACGAGACAGTACAGATACAGTTCTGTTGCATTTATTAGCTTCCACCTCAAAGACAGAAATTTCTCCAGACTGAATCTAAACTTCCCAAGCCAGCAAGCCAAAACACCATGAATTCCTTAGGGTGGTGCCAGTCTCATCTTCTTAACCTTCCCATGCTCCTGTTGGGGGCTAAGGAAATGCTTATCTCCCTGAGCGCGGCCTTCATCACAATAACCTTCTCCTCTTCCATAATTCCTAGACTTCTCCTAGGAGAACTTCTAATTGAACCATACAGGGCACTTTCCTTCTCAGTGTAATTCCCTCCTCCTAACCCTAACCCGTTGCTTTCCATTCTCTATCCATGCCTAGTGTCATGCACAGTTTGGCCACCAGATGACACTAGAACTAGCTGCATCTGGACAGACCCAAGAAATGTTCTCCATCTACCCAACCTCCAGGGTTCACTTAACGTGACTAACCAGATCAGATAAAGACCAAGCTATTGCATTCAACCGACTTAAGGAATGTGCTTGGTTAATGTTAACTTCAGTTAGGCAGTTGGGGGCTTGGTTTGTAGTGTCACCCAGCCAGTTTGGTTAATTTTCTGCTTTGGTTTCTGCAAATCTAGAACATTCAGCAAAAACAGGTGATGCATTCTGTGTCTGGCTGGGGAATCCTGGGAGTTGAAGTCCACACATCTTAAAGTTGCTAAGGATGAGAAACACTGGTCTAAGTCTTGATTCCAGTACTTCACACCATCAAAAGCTGGGGGAAGATAGTCCAACTTGAGCTTGGGCTTATAGAAGCAGAAGGTGGGATATTACTATTAACAATAGTAACAACAACAAGGGCAGAACTATACTTCAAAGCAACAAGATGGCAATCTACCTTTTCGGGTGGAGTCCAATCTGCCTACCCTAATTGCCAGGTATTATCTGAGCCCTGCCCTACTCCACCAGTGTCAGTTCAAAAGCAAGAAGGAAGGCAAGTCTTGCAAAGGAAGGGAAGGGCTGTTAAGGCAGCGAAGGAAAAGAGGGGGTGATCTCTTGCACAAACTCTCTTCTAAGAGACAATCAAAGGCTGTTCAAAGATGGTGGCTAGTTTTTTGACAAACTCAACTGCCATCATCTCCAAAAATTAGGTATGATGAGGAAGGAGATAGAGTTACAGTAGGCTATCTGGTTCTCCAGCTCTCCTGGTCTGGGCCAGCCTTTGTCCACCTGGTGCTCTTCCAAGTTGTGAGTTGACCATCATTCTTAAACGGTATTGATTTATTATGTGCCATCAAGTCAGTGTTGACCCTTAGCAACCACATAATTTTCTCCATGACAATGTCCCTAACCTGATCCTTAAGGTCTTCCAACAGTGCACCCATCACCACTGATGAATCCCTCCATCTTACTGCTGCTTATCCTTGTCTTCTTTTTCCTTCCACCAGCATTACAGTCTTCTCCAAAGAGTTAGGTCCTCACACTATGTGCCAAATATATGATAGTTTGAGCCTGGTCATTTGTGCCTCAAGTGAGAACTCTGGGTTCGTCTGTTTGATGATCTATGGTATTCTCAGGAGTCTTCTCCAACACCAAAGTTCAAAAGCATCAATACTCTTCTTATCCCGCTTCTTCAGAGTCCAACTTTTGCTTCCATAAAGTGTCACAGGAAAAAAACAACACATTGTTTGCATGATTCCAATCTTTGTAGCTCTATACACATCACAATGTCTGAATGTTTTTTTCCCCTAATTAGTACACCAAATGCCTAACCAATAACTTCAGATGATCCCAGAACTGGATAAGAGAACATCCACAGATGTTCCCCTACAAGAGTGTCTTCCACAAAAGGTGAGCAGGATTCTGCATGAGTCAAGACCTACTTGTGAGTAGGGGTTTTCTTCAGCCCAAGCAATTTCCAAAGGCCTTACTAACGTCTTGCAGCTGAACTCTGGGTGGGACCTGTAAGGCTCAAGCTTAAATCCTGGTAATTGTAAATAGCTGCTTGCTGATATCACATCTGTGTTTTTACTGCTATCATGCAAAAATTCTGCTCCATGTTAGTCTTTCATGTTCTGAACTTTAGGCTTCTTCTAAAATAATGCTTTAGCCAAAATAGACTTCTACTGAACTTCTAGCACTTCTGCTCCAGATATATCTCATTAGCTAATGATTTTAAGTAGACTATTGATTTCTATTTATTTATCAAGCACATTTCCATCCTGCTACAGTGAAAATGACTCTAAGCAGCTTACACAGAATATAGAGGGAAACAATGAAAAACATCCAGGATCACTTTTAAAACCCTACAGGAATATCATCAATAGATAACAACAGAAAGAACACTAAAAATAAAACAAAAAGCAAATTTATTACAAGAATGAAGTGCCCTGATCATTAAGAGGATGTGTCTGCCCTCTAATGGCCACAGAAATCACAACATGGCTCCAAATATTCTCTATTATTCAGAATATATTCTAGTGGCTGATACTCCTGGTCCTGGAATATCCCAGAACAGTCACTAAAAATAAATTATATTTCTAGGCCTCTCTAGTGAATTTTTTTTTTAAATTCATGCCCTGGTTTAAATGTAGAAAAATCCACTTTATTTCTCTACCCGTCCATGTGTATGGAGAATTATACTCCCTACTATTTCCCCTCGACTCCAGTTCCTTGAGGACTAGGAACTTTGACTGTCATAGTCTCTGGAGGGGTAAGAAAGAATTTCCTTTCTCCCTTCAAATGTTCTCTCAAGGTTTTAAGAGTCCTTTCTGGGTGGGGAAAGAAATGGTCATCATTTCTTAAGCCAAACAATGCAATTTCTTAGCATTTCTTAGGCCAAACAATTGAGCCACCCAGAGTCACCCGTTGGGGGGAGATGGGCGGCATACAAATTTAATAAATAAATAAATAAATAAATAAATAAATAAATATTAAAAATTGCACCCAATCCTTCTCAGATTAAAAGATTCATGCTGGGGTTTTCTGAGATGAGACTTTCACATATTTACTCCTTTGCTAACATTAAGACACTCTTCTAAAATGTCAGCTATGGATAGAGGGATCGAATGCCAGATGTGTGACTGACACAGTGTGCAACAGAAACACTTTGCATGACTAATTGGGGTTTAAATTCCTAAAGGTATAATTCTAGGCTACTGTCTTGCATATTTTCCTGTTTAAGTCATCCAAGTATATTATTATTACATTTCCTGCGGCTCCAGATAATCCATTCAGCTTTGCTAAAGGGTAACAACCAAACAAATCATATCTCAGATGAGGGTTCAAATTCTTATTTCTTCCTAAAACTGATGGGATAACCTTGCAGGTCCTTTGCATCCTCTCAGGCTGGCTGGCCTTCCTCGGAGGTTGCGGGGAAGGTAAAACGGGCCGAGAGAATCAGGCAAAGAAAAGAAAAAATGGGGTAATGTTTGGGGGAAAAGCCATTGGCTGGCCTCAGGGTTGCCAAATGCAACCTGTACAATCAGGAGTGCATCTATCTATCTATCTATCTATCTATCTATCTATCTATCTATCTATCTATCTATCATATTTATATAGCTGCCCGTTTCACACACGGTGACTCTGGGTGGCGTACAACAATTAAAAAGAATAAATACATAAAAACAATTACACATAAAAAACTGTAAAACCACACAAAATAGAAGGGGATAAAATTAATAAGGGAGCCATCGTAAAATCTCTCCAGTCCACTGGGAGCCCCAAGCCTGATCACATAGTCAGGTCTTGAGGGACTTGCAGAATATTAAGAGGGATGGAGCTAATCTTGCTTTAGGGCACAAGCAATCCAGGTCCAATTTTGTCCGAATTCACATCCTTGAACGTTCTCGAAGTGGCCCCCATTTATGGGTACCATCAGGCGACACATTACTTTCCCATCATCCAAAAGCACCTTTTCTTGGCATTTCTTTAGATATGCTCCTTTACCAATCCTAGATTTTGCAATGCAATCAAATGTTTTGATATATTTTTAGCTGGATTTTTTTTTAAATGAATCAGTGTCTCAGGAAGTCTATTTTAAATCTATGCGCATCTGAATAATTACAACAGTGGAAATTCCTGCTCCACACTCTAATTATTATGAATGTAATACCCTGTTTGTCCTGGAGAATCAATAGCTGTCTTTCCATTTTTCACACAAATGAAATATTTATACCTTTGTATATTAACTTTTGTATTAGGAACAGTGTGATTTTTTCCCCTATCCCTCCCTCCTCCTTGATAATCCATTAAATTAAATATTAACTCATGTGCTTCTTCATGATTATTCTTTCATCATCCACATGTTTGGAGGAATGACAAGTTTATCTGTCGTTCCTTTGGTTGCCAAGGTTATAATTAACACTAACACAATCATTTAATAGTCCTGGCTTGTGAAACTTGCTTTTTCATTTGATAACCAAGATCCCCAATAAGAATTTCATGAGACAAAAATCTGTATTCAAATTTCAGCCTTTTCTTTATTCATTAGATTGTTGTTTAATTACAGCTAACCTACTTCTCTCTAAATATGCTGGGACTATGTCTCTGAGAATGCCCAGCTTGAATGAGAATATGATTTTTCAGAATATGATTTTGTTTCAGATTCCAGAAAGGGTACAACTCATTTCAACTCTGCCTTTTTTACTAGGACTAGTAAAACAGAAATATTAACATTTGAAAGTGAAAAGTGTTGGCTTCTGCCTTCTTAAATACACATGTTTGCATTTTTGGAATTCGAATGTCAGAAAAATGCTATGGGAACTCCTTATGTTCTTTATCAAAGAGCATCCAGAGGGGATTCAGTTTGCCCACTGGTGAATGAATTTGATAGGCCATTGGGTTGATTCCTTCTAATGCAACTTCCTGAATTCCTTTTAGCCTATTTTGATGCAGGAATGAAAACACAGCAAGTTTTCTAACATCCAGTTTGGTTACCAGCCTCCTACACAACTAGATTACTCTTTATCCCGTGGCAAGCTTGTCAGCTGCACCTCACACCCATTTGCAACTGGCTCTAAGATGATGGGCTGAATCTTGCTCCTTATAATCTCCAAAGAATGTTTTATCTACTTGCCAAAGCCAGCCCAGAGTCCAAAATCCATTAATGCATATTTTTTTTAATAGCCATAAAAATAGAGAAAAAGAGAAAGAGGGAAGAAATCATATCTCTGTTCTTGACCAAACATACAAATGAGTAAATTCTACATTCAGCATAAGTTGAAAATAAATTCTCATCTTCAGCTTAGGGACAAATTAAAGTTTTTATGGGCTCCCAAGAAAAATATATAAATGAATATTTGCATTAATCTCGGGTCTATATAAAATATGATTAAAACTTATCAGGTATAAAGCAAGGATTTTCTTTCATTTTTAAATCATCTGCTATTTTATGGGAACTAGAAGTTTTCTGTAAGCTCTTAGAAGATTTGTGCCTTCAAGCCATTCTTGACTCCTGGCAACTTTCCTGGCAAGATTTTTCGAACTGATTTGCCCTTGTCTTCTTCTTCCTAGGGCTAAGAAAGACTCTCTGGCCCAAAGTCAGCTAATTGGCTTCCATGCTTAAGACAGGATTAGAATATGGGTTTCCCCACTTCTAGACCAGCAGTTTAACCACTTGACCAAACTGGCTGTCCTGTGTTTAAGACCAGGATCACTTGCTCAATGTGCCAAATCCTAAGATACAATTTATCAGGGATGGCTGAAATTTAATAAACATGATAACTCCAACCTGGACATCAGTGCCACCCACACATGTCTGCTCCCTCTGAAACCATCTGAACCTTCCATGGAAGAGGAGCAGGAATGCATCAGCTGGTGTATATATTGAGTGTTTCATACCATTTTTGTATTCATTAAAAAAGTACAAGAAAATTTACATTTGTATACCATTTGTTTATCACCCAAAATAGCTGAATGCTTCTTATCAAAAGGTCTCATCAACCCAGGTGATGATATGCCACTGAATCTTTGTCACAGCTCATTCATTACCATTCACCTGCATTTCCTTATACATAAAATATGAGTAGCTGAGATATACACACACATATCCTTGCTCAGGTATCTCATGGAGAAAAATCTCCTAGAGATCTCCCCCCAGTTTTTTCTTCCTAGGTGTGTCTAGCAATTACATCCATGATGTAAAGACAATATGAACTAAAAATGCACTCATATGCTCTTTGGTGCTATTTTAATATCCTGAGTCAATAGGAAGGTTGCAGATCTCTAACTAATTAGAATGGTCTTTTATTCAACACACAAAAGAAAAATATACAGAGACATAGCTGGGTGATGCCTCATTCCCCGATTGGCTAAGAAACCATATATAAGAAAGTCTCTTGGAAGGGGTGTCTATACCACAGCTTGACCTCTTTCAGAGATCTACTTGAGAACCAGGTAGGTTCCTTTCTTTCCCTCTGTCTGATCAAATTCATTTTTTTTCCTCCTTCATCTTCTAAGAAGATAGAAAAGGGCAAGCAGAAATGTTGAGGTGGCTAGGAAGACTAGGGAAGAGACCATGTTGGCTCCAAGAGATGGAAGCTAAAAGGGGATATCCTAGAGATACAGCATCCTGAATAGTTTGGGAGAATATGGATAGAGGTGGGGGGATCCTCCATTTCTATCAGGGAAATGCATTGGAGGACTGATTTTGGATCAAAAGGAAGCAATTCTTCAATCAACACATCGTTATCCTAGAGGTCTCGCTCACACCAGATGGAGGGACGGCCAATGAAAGTGATGATTTTTAAAGGGGGTTAGAAGATAAATTCATGGAAGATAAGAACTTATCTCAAGCTGCAAGTTGTTGATGGCAGAGTAGCTTCAGAATCAAAGGCTGCATGCTGTAAACCCAACAGTTGGAGAATGACAGTGAAAGGAGATCTAGAGTCTCCTTCCATACCTATAAACTTCCTGGAGGTATCTGGACAGCCATTGAAGGGGGCTGAATATTGGAATAGATGTTCCTCTGCACTGGTCAGACAGGATGGGGATGATGGTGATGATGATGGTGGCAGTGATTATGATTCCCCCCTCTGCCACTTCTGCCCTTCCACCAGTCTTTATGTTCACAGTTGACTAAGAAAGACAAATTCCAGACCAGAGATAAAGGTGATCTTTGAGTCTTTGCATTTAGTTTTTTCTCACCCTGTCTTTAGGAAATTGTTATTCCTCTCTATCCGGGAGCTATTACATCTCCATTGTAGAAGAGGATAGAGATAACCTTTAAAAAATAATGCAATGGTGGTTATGTATAGTTAGCCCTGAAAGAGAGGAAAGGGTCAGAAAGTAACTCAAGATTGCCCCGACTTGATTCTCTTGGGTATAAGATGAAACAAAGAGATACTCTGTCAGGCTTTCAAGATTCTTCACATGCTGACATATTTGTTGATGGCCTTGCATTTCCTATGGATGGGAATGCAAGCTCCCTAATGAAATATAATTTAAAAATAAGGAACTTCATCTCAAGTAGCTGATCTGAGTTCCTGGGAGGGGGTTCCCTGTTAGTCCCAGCTCCAACCAACTCCTTTATTTTCTCCCTTTTTTTCCCAGTGTTGCTTGTTCTTGGAGAACTAAGAAACATGTGCTCCCGTGAGGACAAAGATCAATGTTACAAGCAGGAAAAGGACGAAAGTCCATGCTGTTACAGCCACCGGTCTTCAGGTTGTGGGAACAAGCCCTCCTCTAGGGCCTGCAGTGGCAGCTACGGATGGGGACCTTCTTCACCCTATTGCCAAGGGAAGTCAGATCAGCCGCAACAACAACAGCAGAAGAAGCAAGGCTGTCAACTGCCTCCTCAGAAGTAGCAGCAAGAAGAATTCTTAGAAGGGGAATCTTCCACCAGAAGTTACCGGCCCTGCTTTCTGTCTTCCACCCATCCCTGAACTCATGGTTTTAGCTTGGGAAGTTCTTGAGAAGAATATCCAACTGTATCTTTGCTCTGCCAAAAGAGAATCTCTTGTGCGAAATATGAGAAAAGGAGATCATAACCTCCAGCTGTTTCCTCTTTTTTGGGGGGGGGGGTCCATGTGCAAGTGTGAATTAAGCTTCAATAAAAATATTAATCCTTGAATTAAGTATCTTTCATTCTCTCTTTTTTTAAAAAAAGTCTGTTCCCAAAGTATCTGATTCCCGTCGTATCTTGGATATGCAAACCGTCTTAGATTGAGTTTACACAACATGATAAATCCAGATGACCAAGTTGGAACACTAAGTGAAGTCCAGACACCTGATCCTTAATCAGCTCAACCGGATGCCACAGTTCATGTGAGGACAAGGGCTGGGTTTCCTACAATGTGCCAACATATCACTAGTATCATATATCAACTCAGTGGGCAACTTCACTGAGTTGAAGATAGTAGGCTTTGGAGAAGGACCAAAAGATGAAATCTTCATTTTTAAATTGAAAATTAAAGAGATAAAGGGCCATGTCTGCTCCTCATGTCCATGACGCTGACTAATTATCAGGGCCTCTTTCTAATTTGGTGACTTTATCATATGGATTCTACAACGGGGATGACAGCTCATTGACAGCTCTTTCCCTCCACCTTACCATGCCCAAGTAAATACTGATCAAAACATTAAGATATCTCTCAACTCTTGTTTTTACATACAGTATCAGATGGGGAAAAAAACTGTTAAGAGGCATTCAAGTAGGTGATCAAAAAATGCAAAGTGGAGCCCAACCCAAAGGAACGTGCAGGGCGTTTATTTCTTTTTTATCAGATTTCTCAACTAACTTATCTCTCCAGATGGTAATTAAGTAGAACAAGAATGTTGGAATGTGACTCACTGGGGTGTTTTTGTTAATCAGCTAGGGCAGCGGAAGTGATAGAAGGCTTCTCAGATCCTCTGAAACGAGGTTGGGTCCAAGTGGGGCAAAATAGTAGAGAATAAAAATCCAGAAAATCCAGGATTCTATGTTTCAGATGACGTGCCATAGGAGGTTCAAGGCTGGGCCCAGAATGTGTCTGAAAATGGGCCAACCTGCTTTCCATTTTATCTCTATGTGAGACAGAAGGAGTTCACCCTTTCACGGACCACAGAACTCAGAAGAAAAGTTCTCTCCTTGGGATAGGGCATAATTCAGAGTGCAGAGGAACACATTTATTGCAACGGACTGCCATTTTTTCCCCAGAATGCTCTGTTTCAAGGATCTCAAGGGTTCCTTGCCACACTTTGAAAAATGAGCTGTCATTTTTAACAAAAACAGTTTAACTGAAACTGAGACAGTCCAACTCAAATTGAGAAAAATGAGGAGAACGAATGGCTTTCATATACCAACGAGGGCTTGAACATGGATGTCCCCCTTTCTTTAAAAGAAGTCCTCCCCCAGCATGAAAAAGTAGGAGTCTTTTCTGTCCTGCAACTGCCCACCTTTGGATCAAAATGTTAACTTCTTAGACGTTTATCCCAACTTGACTTAAATCCTGTTGCTGTTGGAATATGACACTAAGATATACTTTTGAGTCTGGTTTTAGAATATAAATGTTATTGTCTTTCCTCAAGCATATTTTAGGATGCATGGAAGGTGTTTGAAAAGACAAAGAAATAAGATGCTTGCTAGATTATTTCAATATGAATTATGGGTGGGCAGTAACCAGATGGCATTTGGGGAATGTATAAAATATTAATATACATCATTGAACAAGAGTTACAAGTTCTATTGCCCCAGGCAACGTGACTTGATTTAGACTTCAGAGAATGTGTGAATACTTGGGGTGTGTATTTTGATACACAGGACAAAAAATCCTAGGTTCAAATTCCTGGCATCTCCAGAGAAATCAGTGACGTTCCCTCAGCTAGTCAGATGGACCATATCCTATATTCCGTCTTAATGGAGAACCATAAAGCCTAGAATGTTTTTATGGATTTTAGGGGTAGAATTGTGCTGTGTGGTAGAACACATGTTTTGCATCGAGATCAGAGGTAGGAATGGTCTTCATCTGGAATCAAGAGAACCAATGGCCAGTTGGACTACATAACGCTGCCCTAGGTTGTGTCATAATCTGACCTGGGAAGAGGCATCTTCCATGTATGTATTATGTATACATGGTTCAGTGGAGACATGAAAAGAATACTATGATGCTGGGTGTCTTGCATACAAGGAAGTTTTAATACCTTCACAGGGATGTCCGAACTCAAAGGATGAAAGAAGATATTATCCAAGGCCACCTGGAGATGTTAAACCATAGTTGGTTTACAAGGAGAAAAGGGATGCATTGCTGCCAAATAGCCCATTTGTATTGGAGCTGCTTCTTTTCTAAATACATCTACTTCATCTTCTGCTGAGAAGATCCTCCACCGCCACAGCATCTGCCACTGCTATGGGTTTGTTGGGAAGATCCTCCACTACTTCTCCCACAGCAGCCACCACCACTGCTGTGGCTTTGTTGAGAAGATCCTCCACTACTTCTCCCACAGCAGCCACCACCACTGCTGCGGCTGACTTGAGATCCACCACCACTGTGGCATCCACAGCCGCCACCTCCTCCTCCTCCACAGCACCTACAACAGCAGCATCCTCCTCTTTGCTGTTGTTGGCTCATGTTGTCTGGGTCTCTGAGAACGAGGAAAGAAGAAAGACAATGATGTTAGCATTGTGATGAGATTGCTGAGGTCTCAAAGCTGCTGGATCCAGATCTGTAGAGAAGAACTCTCTACATTCCATTCATCGCTGTCTCTCATTTTTATTTGGTGTTTTTTGGAGCATCTCTTTCTCTTTAATCTCCAATGTAACTTTAGGAAGGCTCCTCAATCTTGACTGGTCCATGAAAAACCCAAGAACCAAAGAGGCTTAGTTTGGGGAAAACTGCTTTGTAATAATTGTCAGGAACTTTGGATGATGAAGCATCTGAGATGTCACTCTCAAGAAGCTTTGTTCCCACCCTCTGCTACTCCTATTTTTTCCTGTAAGTATTCCACAAACCTCTTTAAACCCAAAAGTGTACAGCCAGATACTTCGTGTTCCTTCCCACCCAAAGTCTTGGGTGACACCACTTCCCAACCCTTCCAGATTTGTCATCTAATTCTAATGTTCAATGAGACATATGAGGGACACTTTAACTTACATGGAGAGCCATTGTACTTTCATTAATTCATTTCATGAAATTTTACATTTACATTAGAGGAAAGTTTTTGTCCTGAAGCCACCCATTTCTTTATACTGGTCTCTCATCAATACTTCAGTTCAGGTTTCAGCCTTCAGTTAAGGAGGAAATATAAATCTCAGCCACCCCAAAGTTGTTTATTGCTGCCTTAGACCAACTTTAGGAACGTGTGATCCTAAGCAATAACTTTTAAAAACAAACACATCTACACACTTCTAAGTTTCTACCAAATTCTGCTTCTGCAGCCCTGCAGACAACCATCAAGCTTCCTCAAAATGTTGTTCCCTTTATGGAGAAGATACAATATTTAGAGGTATAATATCTACTCTGTATGCTATTGCATTCACATCAGAGGTCCTCAGAGGATTTCAGCTAAAAGACTGGGGAGAAAAATCAGCATATTTTCAGGTGATGAACGTCCAAGGAGAAGAAATCATTCTGCATTAGGGGGTCTGATGATCGGCCCTCATAGAAGGTAGAGCAAGCATCTTTTTGAGATGAAGCTCATGGTAACATCTTAGAAACTTGTCAGTGGCAAATCTGAGAAGATATCAGTGCTCCTTGACAAGATTTTGAGGAAGACCCTTGATGGATCCATCAAGGGGAGAAGACTTCTGATACTCACCCAACTGATCACCAAGTTTTCTCAACAGACGTCTTGGAGCTGATGAGGTTCCTTGGGGATGCTGGGCCTTTTATACAATGTTCCCACCACCGAGATTGGAAGTCATCTCCGGATACACCTAAGACTTCACCGGCCCACTATCTTTGGCATTTGTTTATTTTGACTCATTCTTGCATTAGATACATACCTCCCATTTTACCATATTCTACACCTGCCCCTTCCTGGGGATGTGGGCTCATTTGTCACCCCAGAATTATGTAAAGAGTTGGGTTTGTAGGAGTTAGAGATGGTTTAGCAAGACAAGTGGAATTCATGTTTTGTTCCCGGCATTCTTGCATTCTGCCAAAGATGCAGAAATATGAAAAATAACATTTGCAACCCCGAAAACCATTGAATACCTGAATCAAATCTTTGTAGTCAGTCAGTCATTTTATTTCAGTCATTGACCAGCAGAAACTTTGTATACCCCTAGAAGAATTTAATTTTCAAGGCTCCTCTGAGCATAAAACGGGGGTGAAGAGGAAAACTCCCTTTAATGGCTTGGAAGAAATACAGGATAGAGAGGAACTATAAATAAGTAAGAAACAGTACTCTAAAAACATTGGCATTTTTTAGACTTCTAATGAGGGACGTCAAACGAAACAGAACAGATTTGGTGGGAAGAAAAAGCAAATCGTTTCCAAAAACAGACTCCAACCTATTCTTAAAATGTACCCATGCAGCCAAGGTGGGGTATGTAGAAATGTTGGTTCATTGAGCAAAAAATCCACAAGATAGAAACCCCATTGGGTGTTTTTGCAATATGGCCTATAAAAATCCACTCTTGGCCTTTTAAATTCTCATTTCTTCTGACCACCATATGTTCTCCATTAGATCTTCAGCTTGGTAGACAAGTGAGTATGACTATACCAGATGGGGTGGGTTTGACTGGACCAAAGGGTGATCTCCCCAGATTTTCTATTAAGTTTCTTTTTCAATTGTATGGGGAAATTTCCGAGCAGAAGTTGTCATTTTCTCAGAGGAGTGTCTTCCCTAGCCTTTAACTCTCCATCTTTTGAATTGTCCCCATCTTTTAAAGACATGTAACAGATTTATTTGTTTGTTTATCAAATTGATATGGCGGCCTATCTCAAAAGTGACTCAGGGCGGCATACAACAATTAATTAAAAGAATAATTTCATAAAAACAGTCATTAAAAATTTTACTCAGATCATTTCTTCTCCCTCTTTTTTCCCCTTCATTAGAGTCATTCATGGGTATTCATTACCTTAATTACTACTGTTCTTCATAAAAATCTTGGGCAGCAAGAATTACCACTATCACTCCCGGTTCTTTTAAAAAAATGACTTTTTAAAATTCTGTCGCTGATGAAAAATGCAAGTTCTGATTTCTAAAAGAAAAGCCCAGGAGCAAAGATTCACCCATCTCAATATTCAAATTGTGATCCATGAAAGTCAAAGACATGATTCATTCACAGGTCGCTCAGTTGCATGGATCAGTTGGGTCTTAGTCTACCCCAACAATGTTCCTCCATCCTTATTCTCCTGAGATGTTCTACCTCTTCCTTTCCAGCTTCAGCTAAGCAGTCCAAAGATGTCTACTCCAAAAAGGGACTTCAGATCAAGTCTGCAACCAAAGGAGAAGCCATGTTCTCCCAGAGTCCCAGAAACAGCCTCCATCTCAGGTTGAAAAACCTTCAGCTTCTGTATCAGAACAACTGTTCCAGAAGCCCACCTGCCTTTCATCTGGAGAGAAATAGCCACTGGCTTTATTCCACTGCGTTAACTAGCCCACAAAGTCCTGGAGATGTATTTTGGGGCCAATGAATAGAACACAACAGTGACCCATTTTGCAGAGATTGGGGTTCTGCTTAGACAAATGACATTCCACGAATGTTTCCGCTTGGTTCTTTCCTATTTCTATTGCAATAAACCAGTGCACGTGTTGAAAAAAATAATAACTGGGCTCAGAGTGTGTATTTATTCAAAGCTCTGACTTGGTTTTCATCTCCCTTCCGACCCTCATATGGAGAAAACGGGGGCAGGAAGACATCGAATCGCTTTATGAAATAGAAATAAAAATTGAGAATTGGTTGTAATTTTGTTTAGACCGTACTAGTGCTTGGATTTTTTTTTCCTGCACAACTAGAATTTTCTGTGTTACACGTGGGAACCATCACATGTGAAATGGCTCGCTCACATTCCAATCTCCAGTTGCAGCGCTGATTAGCAGAGATTTGAAAAAGTTATCCCTGTGCAGAGGCTGGAAAGCAATTAAAATGAAATTGGATCAAACGTATTTTTTCAGGTCACAGACAATCTTTGTGGGCAAGCTGGCCAGCCAGCAACCAGAAGTTCTAAGTTCCAAAGGCTGTAGTCTCTCATCAGAGTAAATGCCAAAGAGATGTTGTTAAGCATAGCTTAAGGGAGTTACTGAACCAAAATTTAGTGTATGTTCCTCAAGACCCCCAAGAACAATAGTGGACAGATGCCCCACTGATGTCTGGCTTGTCAAGACCCCCAAGAACAATAGTGGACAGATGCCCCACTGATGTCTGGGTCTTCTGCTCTACTCCATAGTTCAAAATGTTGGGGTCACTTGCCATCTTTTATGTATTTCAGACTTTGGGTCATAAATAATCCATCCAGGATCATAAATCAGCCAACAGCTGGTTTGATGGTATGTCGTAGTGGTGACTGGGATGAAACCCAAACAGCTAAATAACTGCAGAAGACATTCCAACCAAGATATTGTCCTTGGCAGAAATTTCCAGATCCTCCTCCTTCCCAGGATAAACATTCTCTCTCTCTCTCTGGATCCAGCTTTCATGCAGATCCAGAGGTCAACACTGGCCTGGTGAACTGTCCTGAAGATGTTTGAAGGACAGGCCATCCTTCCCATTTCAGAAGAACCTCAGCTCTCCACTCCAGAGCAATCGTGTTTGGGCTGGAAAAAAGCCAGATGACCATTAGAGGGCGACAGAGCTTAAGACTGAGATTTCAACATCTCTCAGTGGCCCCCTAGTGGCCACCAGAAGCTTTTGCAGTCCAGATCTGCTCCTCACCAAATAAAGGGAATATTAAAAGCTTCATGTACCAGTTTGCTGATTGTCAGATATCTTTAGTACCCCAGCAAGTTATGTCCCTATAAAATGGGTGGAATCCAGTTAATATTAGGGGAACAAAAGCAAGCTCCGGGTCTACAAGCCAGAAGCCGTTGGTCCTTCATTGCTTTCATTTGAGCTATTCTTTTCACACGTCTTGACATGATCTGCTTCTTCCCAAGAATCTAGATGGCCTTTATCCAAACCCCTTCTTCACAATCCTGTCCCTTTTCCACTCCCTTCCATCCTGAATTATCCCTTTACCAATATTTGGTCCACCTCTCCCACCATGACTGGCCAAACCTTGGGGGTTCCCCAGTCTTTTGCACCATTTCTTTGGATTTTTAAGAACCAACCAGTGGAGGGATCCTGAAACTAGTCAAAAGTGACCTAGATGTGAAATTCCTAGTCTGGAAATCCCATTTCTCTTTGGATCAAGGAGGAAAGAACAACTGGCTTAAAGAATCCAGAAATGGATTTCCACCTGGGGAATCTAACATCATTGAGTCTCCAGTTCCAAATTAATGTGATCCACAAAAGGAACCCAGTCTTTAAAAGGTGGGGATAATACCCAAGAGAGGCCGCAGAAACAGAAAAAAACCTTCTGTTTAATTGCCCTTTGTCCCATGTCAAAGATGAAGACACATGTTTTGCACTAGAGATGGAAAGCATCATCATTTTGGAGCTGTTCTTCTATCATTATTCATTACCTCATTATTTTTATATGGAGACAGGTGCACTTATGATTACCTCAGAGCTAGGAGGATTTGACAGATGTGACAAACGCCCAATTTGTTGCATTACCATTTAATGTCATGACATGCTACTTAGCATTGAGTTGAATGGATCTCGTGGCATCTTCCCAAGTTTCCAGCTGGAGTTTTCAGAGCATTCCTGGGAGGGGTCAGGACTCCTTAAAACCTTCTGTGTGCAAAGTAGGGCAACGCCCCTGGAGATGTGAGGATTAAGCTAAAACCTTCTTGGATGCAAAGCAGGAGATCTCCCCTTGAACTACAAGCTACATGAACTCACTACACCTCGCACAATTGGATGTATCTCCTGGTTGAAGTCTCATGGCCCAATCTCTCTATTACCCTATCGATGGAAGTTCTCAATTGCCTGGACCATCCAAGGACTGCGTTGAGATGCCACCTCAGCCATCAGGATTTTTCAGAGATAGCTCTCCAACGCTGATCATCTCACCCACAGAAACATGTGGGCCTTCTAATTGCATAGGAAGTGACACAGTGAGAGATTTCTTTTAGATACACTCATCTCTGGGTGGAATCCGGGGAACTCAACCGCTCTCCGATGATCGTAGTGGCCCTGTCTTGAAATTCCTTGACTTCCATCACTGCTTTTCAGAGTGCATAACTGTACAGATCATTGTCCAGATTAGTATAACAGCTCAATTGCATGTGTACACCATATCATTGACTGATTTATTTTATTTTGGTTCCAGAAAGCATGGCATGATCTCTAGAGCATCTTAAGCTAAGCCTGGGGAGATCTGAGGGACATTCTAGTAAATAAATTCACCAGGTCCCCGGCCATATTCCTAAGCTAACCTACTTTATAGGTCTGTGGTGAAGACACTCCCAATTAAGCTACTATGCATGTCCTCAGATGCCCATCTCCTAAAAGTAACTCCTCTGGAGAAAAAAATATATTAAAAAAAAATTCATCCCCATATGGGATGAAATCTAAGCAGGTTAAGGGACAGGATGAAATCTAAGCAGGTTAAGTTACAGAAGTACTTTGGGGTTGAACATTAAGAATTGGACAGTGGAAGATTAGAGAACGATTCAGTTCCACCCCATGTCTTAGATACACACCTATACACACCTGCCAATTTCTGGACATCAAACTTGTGCAAATCCTCATGGTTTAGAATTTCCTGACAGAAGGTTGAAACTCAGAGAAGAAGGCAGAGATGTCATCTCTTGTCAATGCTGTCTCTCCCTGAAGGACAGGGGAAACCTTTAGCCTCATTTTGAATAAACACACCCCAAAAGAAGAAATATATGTAAAATCTCTATTTTAGTAGGGCATCTTTTGCAACTGCAATTATGCTTGTCTTGGCAAAGCTAGTGGGAAAATGAATTGCTAGTGCTTGTAAATTACTATGAAGTTTTGAATGTTCCCTGGAGCTATCCTCTAAGGAAGGTGATGTTGGTGGGATTAAATTACTTGTAATTCCCTTATCAGATGTCCAAGCAGGTAGTCGAGGAGAACAAGGGGACTTATTGAATGAGATGTGAAATTTCTGGACATTTTCAAGCCAGGAGGAGCAAGGGAAATGGAGAAGGGGATGAAAGGGAAGGGAAGAGATTTTTTTTCTGAACTTTTCTGTTCCCACTGAACCTCAGGGCTTCACAGCTGGAATTGAAATAGAAGACACAACCCTATTCAGAAGTTGAGTGCCAATCCTTGGCTGAAACATATCCACCCACATGAGACCCCATCTGCCTTTTGAAAGACCCACAGTTGTACAACATCCTACTGTTAATTAGTCTTATCCCTGATGTGTTGTGTGAGTGTGTGTCTTCGTGTGGTTTAGCATAGCAGGCGAGTTCCACTAGGTTAGTTAAAACCCAGATCTGAGCTTTAACTGTACCCTGAAAATGGGTTCATTCAGTTCTCAGGGTGAGCCCTGTGAACATATATTTTTCAAAAGAGATCTCCTTATGAGAAAACAAGAACATTTTTTAATACAGACACTGATAAATATTGACATGTTGTTAATACATTTTTTAAAAGAAACGTGCAGGGGAATGAGGAATGGAATAGGAGTTAGGGGAAATACATTTGAAAATAACATGGATTCAGTGGTTGAAACAAGCTGACCTTTACCTCCCCCTATCCAAAATTGGGAAATTCTACAGCAGTGGCCAAGGATAAAGGATGCTACATGTTGTAATTTAGAAACCTCAAAAGACCAATGGTTCCTTAGCCCCATCTACAGAATTGGCGACAGCCCTAACTCATATTGCACTGAACTATAATATATTAACCATGGTTTGTTGGTTTATCCATAACTGGCTAGGTTTGGACCTTCTACCATTCAACAAACCATGATAGTTGGGTTTGCCAACACACAGCTCCAAATCAAACAACGTTTGTGTCTCAGTGTGATCCAGCAAATGTTCTGTAGAGGACACAGGATCCATATTCACCTTGAGAAAGCTCGTGGCACCTTCTTTCTCAAGAATAACATCGACGTTCATGGGTTTTAAGGGAACAGCTAGGTGGGAGCATGGACCACAGTTTTTTCTCTTTTTCCCCCAGAGTCCTAGAATATTCAGACTGGAAAGATTAGGAAACCTCTGCTCTACTTCCTAAGCTGTGACATCATTTCTGGGTTCACAAGGATGCCACACACAAGTCATAGTAGAATCGTATGCTTTTTCTAGCCTTATCCGTAGATTAGGATCACAAGCAACAATGAATCACCTAAGTTATGTAAATCAGTATGTGCCTTAAGGTCGGGTATTGGATGCCACAACAGCCAATGGTTTTCTCAGAACATGCTTTGGGTTCTGAGATGGGACAGTGGAAGATGGTATAAAAAGACTGCTTTGCCCAGAGCTTCCTCATTCGCTTGAGAGAACTTGACTCAACCAAGTCCACGGTTCCTCTACCTGATAACCAGCTTGTAAGTATGAGAAAGCCTTTCTTTAATAATCAAGCGTAGGGTTGAGCTGGATGTCAAGTCCACTCTTGGAGATGCCAAGAATGGAACATAGGATTTTCTCTGGGCAAAGGGGTTGCCTCTGGTCAAGAGATGGTCTTTCTCTGTTGACCCTTTGGCTTGGTGGAACGACAGGAGCAGAAATGTAATGTTCCTTGTTGGATTTGATTAGATATTTGATCAGAGAGATCAGATTGATTCTTTGCTGGTTCTGCTGAAAGTTATTGAAAGTGGGACATTTACAGGGATTGCTCTGAGAGATACCAACAAGAATTCGATTGTACTGAAGTTCACTTTGGTACTGAGACTGAACGTTGCCTTCACGTACCATGAGTGATTCCAACCCTAGATGAGAAGAGCTGTCCTCTTCAAGATAGACGAAGGGATTCTGGAGATCCCTAGACTAATTCAGGCAACCTTCTCCAACGTGGCGCCCTCCGACGTCTTGGCCTTCAACTCCCATAACCTCCAACCAACATATCACTTCTGCAAACCTTGAATTTTGCTAAGCTCAGCTTCCAGAAGCCTGGGGATACCTCCTCCATGGCTCTTTCAAAGTCGATATCTAACTAAATTAAGGTAGATAGCAAGAGAGACACATCCGGATGGTAACCAAGAGAGAAACATCCTTAATATATATTTAATAGCAGAATTGCCCATCATCTGAAGCCACAACAGGATGCCAGTCGCTCCATCACTTCTCCTCAAGGGTTACCGAAACCAAAACCACAGGAAGCGTGAGTCAACCACTAGAAACAGAGGGGGTGATAGGGTGATAGATAAGTCAGAACTCTTCTTCTGTTGAAATGCACATCTGTACTCACATTCTTCTCTGGCCTGAAAATGATGCCCGTGTCTCTGTCTTTCACCCTGCAGATTTTGTGGTAAACATGAGCCAGCAGATACAACAAGGAAGCTCCTGCTGCTGCTGTTGTGGATCTAGTGGAGGGTGCTGCAGCCGAGGCAGTGGTGGTGGGTGCTGTGGTTCCAGCGGTGGTGTCGTCTACGTTCAGCAGAGCCAGCAGAGCAGCAGAGGCTGTTGTATCAACCGAACAGGCGCCTGTTGCGGTCGGTGCTGTGGCCGGCGCTGTGGCGGTGGGTGCTGCAGGCGAGGCAGCGGCGGTGGCTGCTGCAGCCGAGGCACTGGCGGTGGGTGCTGTGGTTCCAGCGGTGGTGCCATCTACGTTCAACAGAGTAGCAGATGTTGTTGTATCAACCGAACGGGCCCCTGTTGCGGTCGGTGCTGCGGCCGGCGCTGCGGTGGTGGGTGCTGCAGTGGAGGATCTTCCCAACAGAAGCTGAAGTAGATGCCTTCAAAGAACCCATGCAACCAGCCGCTACCTTGAGCACCTCCTTCTTCTTGCCAGAAACCAAAAGGGTAGACCTGAGAAAGGTTCACCTTCTGGACTTCCCTGCTTTTGAACCCCTGCAAAGCTATTAAAAGTGCCTTGCCTGCAAACGAATTGAGGTGATGTCCTTATTGAAGCTGTGTCTTGGGGAAGAATGGGGTGAATTGGGGAGGTTCGCCAACGTTCTTAGACCCTTTTTTAGAATTAACAAGGGGGTCGTTGATTTTCCCGATTTGTATACTATGTCATACCACGGGCTGGGTTTACACAACACGACAAAGAAAGACATCAAGTTGTGGGAAGCGAGGGGTGAGGTTATTAGCTTCTCTTGTTGAAGAGGGTTATGGGAGTGAAGTCAATAAAAATAATATCGTTCACAGGGAAGAGGGTAGGGGTGGGGTAAATGTGTGGGAATCCAAGTGGACAAACCAAGGTTTTGAAGATGTTCAGGTGTTTAATTCACATCAAGCTCCATCCCCAAAGGAAAGGGATTGTGGGAGTTGTAGTACAAATGTCTGGAGGAGACCAGATTACACCCTCCTATTTTAGAACCAGTAAACTTCTAAACCCATCACCTACCGTTCCAATCCCCAATTCCAGGGCACTGTTCCCACAGCTTCCTTCACTGGGTCAAAAAAGGTTCAATTGACCTGGAAGTAACTCACCTGGTCTTCTGGGAATACCTAACCCCAATTAAAAAAACAGGGTTAAACAACCACAGTTTAAAAAATGATTAGAAGCAAAGCCGCATTTCTCATTAAGAAGACAGGAGGTACTTTCCTACAAACATTGTGTGCAACCACTAAGCCACTAAAAACACTTCTGATGAGGGACAGCAAATGAAGCAGAACAGATTTAGTGAGAGGAAAAAGCAGATAGTTTCCAAAAACAGAATCCAACCTAGTCTTAATATGTACCCTCGCAGCCAACGTGCGGTACAATAAATTTTGGTTCATTGAGCAATGGAGACTCATGTATTTAAAAATGCACAAGATAGAAACCCCATTGGGTGTTTTTGCAATACGGCCTATAAAAATCCACTCCTGGCCTTTTAAATTCTCATTTCTTCTGACCACCATATGTTCTCCATTAGATCTTCAGCTCGGTAGACAAGTGAATATGACTATACCAGATGGGGTGGGTTTGACTGGACCAGAGGGTGATCTTCCCAGATTTTCTATCAAGTTTATTTTTCAACTGTATGGGAAAATTTCCAAGCAGAAGTTATCATTTTCTCAGGGAGTAGGAGTCTTCCCTAGCCATTAACTCTCCATTTTTTGAATTATAATAATAAGTGGTCCTTCTGGTTTGGAGAAGACACGCTTTGTGCAGTTCATCTGTGACCACGGAGGTGGCTCTGCGGTCCCAATCTGGAAGTGCAGAGTCTAACACAATGGGGGCACTGGAAGTGCATTGTTACAATAGCTGTGGGTGTTATTCTGCGACACCACTCATGGTTTTCCATCAGTTTTTGGTGGCACCTGTCTTCAAAGCCGGTGGAGGCTTCATAGCACAGGGCTCGCCCGTGGGTTCGGTCAGCAGCCACATTTTCTCGTTCCCTTGGCTGGATATCACAGTGGCGTGGGGTTTCCTTCACAGCGTCTTCGTAGCGCTTGCGTGGACAACCTCAAAATCTCTTTCCAGGTTCCCGTTCACCATAGAGCAACTGGCGAGGCATACGTGTCCCACCCACTACATTTGGACTCTGATAATCAGGGACTCATCGCTGGTGGAGTCCACATGATCTAAGATCTCCAGGTTGGAGATATAGTCTTGCCAACGAATGCCAAGGATGGAGTGGAGGGTGTGCATGTGAAATGTCTTCAGCTGTTTGATGTGTCATTGGTACAAAGTCCAGGACTCACATCCATATAGGAGAAATGGGATAACCACAGCTCTGTAGACTTTCGTCTTTGAGGAGATACAGATGTTGTGTTGATTGAGCACTCTAGTACGCAGCTTCCCCTGAGCCTGGCTGGCCTTACAGATCCTGGAGTCAGTTTCTTTATCCAAAGACACATTGCTCAAGATGATGCTTCTCAAGTATTGAAGCTGTTTACATTTGTCAGCTGAGTGTTATCAACAGTGATTTTTGGTTCTGTGGAGTTGATATTTGGCACAGACTACTTCAGTCTTGTTCTGGCTGATAGTCAGATCGAAGAGCGTAGCAGCATCTGAGAAGGTGTTCAGCATCAACTGTAGAACACTGTCTTTGTGTGCCAGGAATGCACAGTCATCAGCAAAGAGAGTTTCCTGAATGACTGTATGGAGGCACTTTGTCCGTGCATTCAAGCGGCGAAGGTCAAAGAGAGAGCCGTCCAATCAGTACCTGATGTACACTCCCTCCTTCAGACCTTGGACAGCATGTGGCAACATGCGAGCGATGAACAGATTGAATAGGACTGGGGCTAGTACCCAACCCTGCTTCACCCCATTGGAAGTGGCAAACGCAGCTGACATATCACCCTTGTAAAGGACCTGTCCTGTCATTCCATTGTGGAGCAGCTGAATCAACTTCACACATTTTTTTGGGCATCCATAACATGATGATCCAGAGAGCCTCCTTGTTTACATTGTCCAATGTCTTGGTCAGGTCAATGAAGATGGAGTAAAGAGGCTTGTTCTGCTCAATGCACTTCTCCTGGACTTGCCTCGTGGCAAATATCACGTCTACTGTACTCCATTCTGGCCGAAAGCCACATTGCGCCTCCGGGAGGTTCCTTTCCAAGACAGGGAAAAGTCTGTCCAGGAGAATGGGGGCAAAAATCTTGGTGGACAGCAGTGAGATACCCCTGTAATTTCCGTAGTCTAATTTCCTTCCCTTATTTTTATAGACAGCCACAATGAGGGCATCACAAAGTCGTCAGGCGTCTCCTCTGTGAACCAACTGTCTTCCAAGTTCTCTTTAAACATCTGTAAGGCGTTTGGGTGTAGTGCTGTATAGATCTCAGCAGGAATGCCATCCTGCCCTGTTGCTTTATTTGAGTTCATCTACGAGATCACTTTCTTAATCTCATCAGTAGAAGGAGGCAGATCTAGGGCATCCAAGACTGGCTGCTGAGGAATCTGCTGTGGATGGCCTTCTGTAGGTTGGAAAAGTGTTCAGCTCAGTGGTTTAACTCCCAAAAGACCCAGCAGAAATAGAAAAAGACCTTCTCCTGTTTACTTGCCCTTTGTCCCAAGTCAGAGATGAAGACTCATGTTTTGCATTAGAGGTGGAAAACATCTTGGCAGAAGTCCTTGTGAATATTACTTTGGGGCTGTTCTTCTGTTATTATTCATTACCTCATTATTTTTATATGGAGACAGGTTGGATTATGATTACCTCAGAGCTAGGAGGATTTGACAGATGTGACAAACGCCCAATTTGTTGCATTACCGTTTAATTTCATGACATGCTACTTAGCATTGAGTTGAATGGATCTCGTGGCATCTTCCCAAGTTTCCAGCTGGAGTTTTCAGAGCATTCCTGGGAGGGGTCAGGACTCCTTAAAACCTTCTGTGTGCAAAGTAGGGCAACACCCCTCGAGGTGTGAGGATTAAGCTAAAACCTTCTTGGATGCAAAGCAGGAGATCTCCCCTTGAACTACAAGCTACATGAACTCACTACACCTCGCACAATTGGATGTATCTCCTGGTTGAGGTCTCATGGCCCAATCTCTCTATTACCCTATCGATGGAAGTTCTCAATTGCCTGGACCATCCAAGGACTGCGTTGAGATGCCACCTCAGCCATCAGGATTTTTCAGAGATAGCTCTCCAACGCTGATCATCTCACCCACAGAAACATGTGGGCCTTCTAATTGCATAGGAAGTGACACAGTGAGAGATTTCTTTTAGATACACTCATCTCTGGGTGGAATCCGGGGAACTCAACCGCTCTCCGATGATCGTAGTGGCCCTGTCTTGAAATTCCTTGACTTCCATCACTGCTTTTCAGAGTGCATAACTGTACAGATCATTGTCCAGATTAGTATAACAGCTCAATTGCATGTGTACACCATATCATTGACTGATTTATTTTATTTTGGTTCCAGAAAGCATGGCATGATCTCTAGAGCATCTTAAGCTAAGCCTGGGGAGATCTGAGGGACATTCTAGTAAATAAATTCACCAGGTCCCCGGCCATATTCCTAAGCTAACCTACTTTATAGGTCTGTGGTGAAGACACTCCCAATTAAGCTACTATGCATGTCCTCAGATGCCCATCTCCTAAAAGTAACTCCTCTGGAGAAAAAAATATATTAAAAAAATTCATCCCCATATGGGATGAAATCTAAGCAGGTTAAGGGACAGGATGAAATCTAAGCAGGTTAAGTTACAGAAGTACTTTGGGGTTGAACATTAAGAATTGGACAGTGGAAGATTAGAGAACGATTCAGTTCCACCCCATGTCTTAGATACACACCTATACACACCTGCCAATTTCTGGACATCAAACTTGTGCAAATCCTCATGGTTTAGAATTTCCTGACAGAAGGTTGAAACTCAGAGAAGAAGGCAGAGATGTCATCTCTTGTCAATGCTGTCTCTCCCTGAAGGACAGGGGAAACCTTTAGCCTCATTTTGAATAAACACACCCCAAAAGAAGAAATATATGTAAAATCTCTATTTTAGTAGGGCATCTTTTGCAACTGCAATTATGCTTGTCTTGGCAAAGCTAGTGGGAAAATGAATTGCTAGTGCTTGTAAATTACTATGAAGTTTTGAATGTTCCCTGGAGCTATCCTCTAAGGAAGGTGATGTTGGTGGGATTAAATTACTTGTAATTCCCTTATCAGATGTCCAAGCAGGTAGTCGAGGAGAACAAGGGGACTTATTGAATGAGATGTGAAATTTCTGGACATTTTCAAGCCAGGAGGAGCAAGGGAAATGGAGAAGGGGATGAAAGGGAAGGGAAGAGATTTTTCTTCTGAACTTTTCTGTTCCCACTGAACCTCAGGGCTTCACAGCTGGAATTGAAATAGAAGACACAACCCTATTCAGAAGTTGAGTGCCAATCCTTGGCTGAAACATATCCACCCACATGAGACCCCATCTGCCTTTTGAAAGACCCACAGTTGTACAACATCCTACTGTTAATTAGTCTTATCCCTGATGTGTTGTGTGAGTGTGTGTCTTCGTGTGGTTTAGCATAGCAGGCGAGTTCCACTAGGTTAGTTAAAACCCAGATCTGAGCTTTAACTGTACCCTGAAAATGGGTTCATTCAGTTCTCAGGGTGAGCCCTGTGAACATATATTTTTCAAAAGAGATCTCCTTATGAGAAAACAAGAACATTTTTTAATACAGACACTGATAAATATTGACATGTTGTTAATACATTTTTTAAAAGAAACGTGCAGGGGAATGAGGAATGGAATAGGAGTTAGGGGAAATACATTTGAAAATAACATGGATTCAGTGGTTGAAACAAGCTGACCTTTACCTCCCCCTATCCAAAATTGGGAAATTCTACAGCAGTGGCCAAGGATAAAGGATGCTACATGTTGTAATTTAGAAACCTCAAAAGACCAATGGTTCCTTAGCCCCATCTACAGAATTGGCGACAGCCCTAACTCATATTGCACTGAACTATAATATATTAACCATGGTTTGTTGGTTTATCCATAACTGGCTAGGTTTGGACCTTCTACCATTCAACAAACCATGATAGTTGGGTTTGCCAACACACAGCTCCAAATCAAACAACGTTTGTGTCTCAGTGTGATCCAGCAAATGTTCTGTAGAGGACACAGGATCCATATTCACCTTGAGAAAGCTCGTGGCACCTTCTTTCTCAAGAATAACATCGATGTTCATGGGTTTTAAGGGAACAGCTAGGTGGGAGCATGGACCACAGTTTTTTCTCTTTTTCCCCCAGAGTCCTAGAATATTCAGACTGGAAAGATTAGGAAACCTCTGCTCTACTTCCTAAGCCGTGACATCATTTCTGGGTTCACAAGGATGCCACACACAAGTCATAGTAGAATCGTATGCTTTTTCTAGCCTTATCCGTAGATTAGGATCACAAGCAACAATGAATCACCTAAGTTATGTAAATCAGTATGTGCCTTAAGGTCGGGTATTGGATGCCACAACAGCCAATGGTTTTCTCAGAACATGCTTTGGGTTCTGAGATGGGACAGTGGAAGATGGTATAAAAAGACTGCTTTGCCCAGAGCTTCCTCATTCGCTTGAGAGAACTTGACTCAACCAAGTCCACGGTTCCTCTACCTGATAACCAGCTTGTAAGTATGAGAAAGCCTTTCTTTAATAATCAAGCGTAGGGTTGAGCTGGATGTCAAGTCCACTCTTGGAGATGCCAAGAATGGAACATAGGATTTTCTCTGGGCAAAGGGGTTGCCTCTGGTCAAGAGATGGTCTTTCTCTGTTGACCCTTTGGCTTGGTGGAACGACAGGAGCAGAAATGTAATGTTCCTTGTTGGATTTGATTAGATATTTGATCAGAGAGATCAGATTGATTCTTTGCTGGTTCTGCTGAAAGTTATTGAAAGTGGGACATTTACAGGGATTGCTCTGAGAGATACCAACAAGAATTCGATTGTACTGAAGTTCACTTTGGTACTGAGACTGAACGTTGCCTTCACGTACCATGAGTGATTCCAACCCTAGATGAGAAGAGCTGTCCTCTTCAAGATAGACGAAGGGATTCTGGAGATCCCTAGACTAATTCAGGCAACCTTCTCCAACGTGGCGCCCTCCGACGTCTTGGCCTTCAACTCCCATAACCTCCAACCAACATATCACTTCTGCAAACCTTGAATTTTGCTAAGCTCAGCTTCCAGAAGCCTGGGGATACCTCCTCCATGGCTCTTTCGAAGTCGATATCTAACTAAATTAAGGTAGATAGCAAGAGAGACGCATCCGGATGGTAACCAAGAGAGAAACATCCTTAATATATATTTAATAGCAGAATTGCCCATCATCTGAAGCCACAACAGGATGCCAGTCGCTCCATCACTTCTCCTCAAGGGTTACCGAAACCAAAACCACAGGAAGCGTGAGTCAACCACTAGAAACAGAGGGGGTGATAGGGTGATAGATAAGTCAGAACTCTTCTTCTGTTGAAATGCACATCTGTACTCACATTCTTCTCTGGCCTGAAAATGATGCCCGTGTCTCTGTCTTTCACCCTGCAGATTTTGTGGTAAACATGAGCCAGCAGATACAACAAGGAAGCTCCTGCTGCTGCTGTTGTGGATCTAGTGGAGGGTGCTGCAGCCGAGGCAGTGGTGGTGGGTGCTGTGGTTCCAGCGGTGGTGTCGTCTACGTTCAGCAGAGCCAGCAGAGCAGCAGAGGCTGTTGTATCAACCGAACAGGCGCCTGTTGCGGTCGGTGCTGTGGCCGGCGCTGTGGCGGTGGGTGCTGCAGGCGAGGCAGCGGCGGTGGCTGCTGCAGCCGAGGCACTGGCGGTGGGTGCTGTGGTTCCAGCGGTGGTGCCATCTACGTTCAACAGAGTAGCAGATGTTGTTGTATCAACCGAACGGGCCCCTGTTGCGGTCGGTGCTGCGGCCGGCGCTGCGGTGGTGGGTGCTGCAGTGGAGGATCTTCCCAACAGAAGCTGAAGTAGATGCCTTCAAAGAACCCATGCAACCAGCCGCTACCTTGAGCACCTCCTTCTTCTTGCCAGAAACCAAAAGGGTAGACCTGAGAAAGGTTCACCTTCTGGACTTCCCTGCTTTTGAACCCCTGCAAAGCTATTAAAAGTGCCTTGCCTGCAAACGAATTGAGGTGATGTCCTTATTGAAGCTGTGTCTTGGGGAAGAATGGGGTGAATTGGGGAGGTTCGCCAACGTTCTTAGACCCTTTTTTAGAATTAACAAGGGGGTCGTTGATTTTCCCGATTTGTATACTATGTCATACCACGGGCTGGGTTTACACAACACGACAAAGAAAGACATCAAGTTGTGGGAAGCGAGGGGTGAGGTTATTAGCTCCTCTTGTTGAAGAGGGTTATGGGAGTGAAGTCAATAAAAATAATATCGTTCACAGGGAAGAGGGTAGGGGTGGGGTAAATGTGTGGGAATCCAGGTGGACAAACCAAGGTTTTGAAGATGTTCAGGTGTTTAATTCACATCAAGCTCCATCCCCAAAGGAAAGGATTGTGGGAGTTGTAGTACAAATGTCTGGAGGAGACAATTCCAGGGCACTGTTCCCATAGCTTCCTTCACTGGGTCAAAAAAGGTTCAATTGACCTGGAAGTAACTCACCTGGTCTTCTGGGAATACCTAACCCCAATTAAAAAAACAGGGTTAAACAACCAGAGTTTAAAAAATGATTAGAAGCAAAGCCACATTTCTCATTAAGATGACAGGAGGTACTTTTCCCCAAACATTGAGTGCAACCACTAAGCCGCACCTATTTCAACCTTCCTGGCCAATGGGGAAGAGGTTGGTGATGTCATGAAGTCTTGCCAGTAGTGATGTCATGAAGTCTTGCCAGTACTCTCTGGGCTCAAGGGCTCCCAGGGGGAACTAGAAAATGTGGATGGGGTCTCCATGCTTTTAAATTGGTGGCTTTGGACTCAAACAACTTAACTATGTGAAGAGATTTAACTGGGTTAATGACTAACCAGGTTAACCATGGATCTGAATAAGGTCCCAAGCCTAGTTAGATTGAAGACAGTCCCACTAAAGGCAGACAAACTACCCCATAATGTGGCGCATGGATTTGGACTTAGTGCGGGAGTCACCTCAGCTAATGTGCCTTGTGATGCTTGAAGTTCTGCCTACGGTAATGTTCACACAACACATTTAACTTGATTACTGATCTTCTGGGATTCCGTAACATGTGGAATCCTAAACCAACCCAACAGGCTAGGTTGGCACGAGAAACCCAGCCATGAAAGAAAACTAACCAAGTTCAACCCTAACCAAGCATTGCATGTTGTACAGTTGCATCCTGCGTGTGTTGTGTGAACACCTTCATAGAATACCAAGAGATGTACCTCTCATATGGATGAAAATCGGTTACTCAGTTTCCACCAGTTTGTTGGGACCAGGGAAACTGCGTTTAAGTCTACAGGATTCAATCAATGTCTACCTACAACCGGGGACAGAATCAGGCCCCTGGTTCCTCTAACATGTCCACAGAGGCAGTGCTTGTCTGATACAACTGTAAAATAGCCAACCGCATCTTAGTTGAGTGTGTCATTCAGATCCAACCAGCATGAAGAACGTTCATGGGCCCCTGCTTGGAAACTCTTCCTGAGGTCAATGATTTTCATCAGCAGGTCTAGGTTAACTTCTCACCAGCAAATGCTGCATGGAGGACCCAGTCCAGTTGAAGTGGGAGAGCCCCAGGATGAGCCGCAAGGAAAATTGGTGCCCGCTTCTCCTACCCTACCCATTGTTGTACACACTTCCTGGTATGAATGGCTCTTCCATCTCTGCATTGCATTCCCTGGTTGGAGAGAAACCATGAAGACGAAAGATTTGGATCTAAAGCTGGGATAAGGCAGGCTAAAATCATCAACTTCCTGATTAGCAAAAGGGGATCCAAGCCACTCCCTCGCACAGCTCTTTCCAGTCACTGATAAACCAGATCAGGTACACGTGGCTCACACTCACAAGGCTACAACCACACATTCCAATATCAGGAGGCACCTATGGAAAATATGTGCAGGTGCTGCTGCGTTCACACAACGTGTTTCCCCAGGTGGCAATCCAATCTATAACTGACCTGGTTCAACTGGGATCATGTTTTGTCTAGGTTTGGGGACTTCAGATGTCATGGAAGCCCCTGTAATTGAGTAACAAGATAAGCATGGCGGGTGTGCCTCTGGGTGGCCCTGTTCCTCAACATACACGATCCACATCAACCCCTAACCCAGACCCAACCCCTTATTGGGGAATGTGGGCAGCACCCTATTATGCCAACTGGGTCAAAACATCACCATTCGGGGAATACAGAAGCCCTGCCCGCTTTCTCCAAGAAGCATCTGCTATCCCATGAGCCTGTGCACCAAGGGAGCATTGACATGGCCTCTTCTTCTTGGCCAAGTAATTAAGAGTTGTCAAGTTCAGCCCCAAGAACTCCAAGAGGCAATGCAAATACAGTTCTGTTGCATTTATTAGCTTCAACCTCCAGACAGAAATCACCCCAGACTGGACCCTAGTTCCCAGGCCAGCCAGCCACAACACCGTGAATTCCTTAGGGAGGTGTCAGCCTCCTCTTCTTGAACTTCCCACACTCCTGTTGGGGGCTAAGACCACGCTTATCTCCCTGAGCCTGGCCTTCATAAGTCCATTCCATCACAGAGTTGACTTAGCAAGACTGCTGCCCTGTTTGGAGCAAAGGGTGGTTTTCTTAGTCACTCTGTCCCACCAGCTCTTTTCCTTGGAGGACTAAGTAGGCCAAAAGAGTTGATGGATTGGATTGAGGTGTTCCTACAACACGTCCAACTCCCTCGGTGGAGGGAACTGAACTCTCTGGACAACTGGTTCTGCTCTAGGTTGAATGGAACCTCCCGGGAGGTTCCATGACTGGGTCTGTCCCCTTTTTGGCGTTCCCATAACCCATTATTCCCCTTATTGACCCACTTAAGTGTGTGATCCAAACAGGACCATCCGGTGCGTTCATCTGCTGTGTCTCTTAAGTATGCAATTAACTGTATTGGGTGGATCTGACAAGTTGGATCCAACCTTCAGTGTGTCACGATCATAATAACAGGATAATCAGTTTATCAAGATCTAGTATCTGATATAGTACTGAAGTTGTTGTTCCTGTTGTTACGTTTATTATTCTTGGACTCTGTGTTGATGGTAGTCACTGCTTCTGGTTTCAGCCTTTTCGCCGAGGAATTCTCTCTGCCCTTCAGTGTTGGCCTATAAAACTGGTCAAGATTTCACACGATGCATTGTTTTTAGCTAGTTTGCGGAAGGCACCATTGCTTTCTACATCGCGACAACGCCTTGTAATTTTGTACAAAAGATTATGACCTTCTTCTTCCAGATTAATTTTTCCAGCAGGTCCCTGGCTCTGAGATCTTATCTGGGTTTAGCATCCTTCCCTTTTCCTAAAGCCGAAGAGATCTGGGCATTTCTGAGGGCTACCTGCTTAAATCCTCCTTCGGGTCCATTTCTCCAAAGAAGGCTTTTCGACTTTACTAAATCCTTGTGGATCGAGAGGCCAAATATATTAATATACTTCCATTTCCTTTCTCCTCCCCCCCCCCCGCCTTTAAGTTTTCGTTTAGGTTAAGCACAGTATTTTAATTCCTACAATTTTTTGTAATTGTGCAATGGCTTTCCCTGCATTGCTTTCCCTGATATTTCAGTGATTATTATTTTCTTAAACCAAGTTCCACTTTGTTTCCAGTTGATTATTATTTTTTTCAACCAAGTTCCACTTTGTTTCCAGATGATTATTATTTTTTTCAACCAAGTTCCACTTTGTTTCAAGTTGATTATTTTTTTTAAAGCAAGTTCCACTTTGTTTCAAGTTGATTATTCTCTTTTTTAACTTGTTTCAAGTTGATTATTATTTTTTTAAACCAAGTTCCACTTTGTTTCCAGTTGATTATTCTTTTTTTTCTTATATACTAAGTTGAACAAAGCAAGGCAGGGGATCCAACAATTACCTTATTGCTTTGTTTAGATGGAGAAGGCCAATCAGCTCCTTGGGACTTCGGGCAGCTTACCTAGTTAAAAAGAGAAAAAGGCAATTTAACAAGAGATGAACATGTGTGGCCAGGCAAAATTACCCGCTGCATTATAAAGAAAACCATCAAGGGCTTAACAGGCAGTCTAACTTCAGGCTTGGGAACAAACCATGTTTATGGAAGCTTGTAGGATGGAAACACATGCTCAGAGGTTCTCTGGTTTGTTGTTCTTATTAGCCTGGCACACTTTCCAGGGATTAACACTCCAGCTGGAGGCTTGAAAATCCCACTGGTTTTCCAGTTGTTCTCTTTGAGAGCTTTCAGCTTTGCTTCTAAGTGTCTTTTCATTCTGTTTTTTTCCTCTAGATCAGTGTTTCTCAACCTTGGCAGCTTGACGATGCGTGGACTTCAACTCCCAGAATTCCCCAGCCAGCCAGGCTGGCTGGGGAATTCTGGGAGTTGAAGTCCACGCATCGTCAAGCTGCCAAGGTTGAGAAACACTGTCCTAGAGGATTGCACCAGTTTTGGGAGGTGGAGAGAAGCAGACCAGTCTTGCTTCCTCGCCCAGAAGCAACCAGCTTTTCCACACTGGCACCGGTGCATGCCCGCCTCTGGAACAAGAGATGAGCCCGAGGCACGAATCTGATCTGTCGGCTGCAAATTGTCTCGTGCTTCCACCAGAGGTTGCAATGAATAAAATAGGAAAAAAAAAATCTTCTTTAAGTTGACCCCTGGAGACATCTGGGTATAGCCAAGAAGAGGTCTTTTTTTTCTATATATGCCGGTATCCTGTCTCCCTGCTTCCCGAGCTTCCACCATTATTGAAATATACGGGGTTTAAAAGGGGCAAAGGCGTCTCTGTGTAAGGATCTGCTTTGCCCCCATCTTGGGACTCTCTGAGGTAGACTGTCTTGAGCCATGGAGGTTCTGCTGGGAGGCTCAAGCCGCGGTTTCGCTGGCAAGTCGGACTGATCAGCAAAGCAGCAGCGCCCTCTGCTGGCGACGCAAGCCCCTGCTGTTTCAGGACCGCGAAATGAGAGAAGAAGTTTATTCTGCTCCCATTTCTGCATGATCGTTTTTAAAAATGCACAGATTTGGGGGGGGCTTTTTCCCCCCTCTATCACCCCTAAGGGATGTGCAGTTTAAAAAAAAAAAAGAACATGTATGTTTTCTTTATTTAAACGAGTTTCATCGTGTATTAAATGCATTTCCTCTTTAATGGTGACCCTGCTGTTTCTCAGAGCCGCCACAAGGGGGCGGCAGGCATCAAGCGATGGAATCTTCACAAACATTTCCAGAGATTTTTAAGCAGTGAAATTTAGGAACTCCCTAAATCCTGCCTGCCTCTTAATTTACCTTAATTATCCTTTCCCTGACTTGCCTGCTCAAGTCTATTTCCCTCCAAAAGATTTCAAAACGGACTTGATTTAATTTCAAAACTGACTTGAGGCAAACGGGGCCGTGCCCTTAGCAAAGGCGTTCCTTTCTTACATTTTTTAAGGTAGTTTCTCTCTCGTTATTTATATTGTGTCATTTCCTTATTGGCCTGGGTAAACCACTGCCCCAAAAAAGTGATTTATAAGGGGGGGAAAAAAAGAGTAGTAAAGCCGAACAAACATTTCCTTTGGCAATTTGACTTGAAGCCAACTGGAACAAATCTCCGAATAGAATCAATTTGCTGAGTTTTGATCTGAAACACGCCAATTCTGTTTTCTGGCCTGGAGCATTCCACATTTAAAAACAATCCGGCAGCTTTGCTTTGCTTTGCTTTGCTTTGCTTTGCTTTGCTTTGCTTTGCTTTGCTGAGCTTCCATGGACAGACACAGTCTACCTTGGAGATTCGAATGAGTCACGCTACCCCTCTCTGCCACAGCCCCCCCTTCATTCAGCAATCTGCTAAGCATTCCAGGGGAAATCGAAGCGCGGGTTAACCCAATCCTCGAGCAAACTTTCCTTTTCTCTCAATCAGGATGTTTTGCCAAATCCAGGCCCGCTGGAACAATTCAAATAACCCCCCAAATCACCGAAATCTAAATAGAATTGCACGGAAAACTGCATCAGCGGGCAGTGAATTTCAGCGCTGGTCTGTTTGGGTTACAAGACCCCGAAAAGGAAGACTGAAAAGTAATCTCGATTCTCCCCTCCATGGACCGAAGGGCCAAACGTTGTGTCACTCCAGATCCAGTCAAGGGAATCATGTACAGGGTGCCCCAGATGTGCCAGGGCGGTCAAAATTTGGCAGGAAATCAAGGGGGAAAATTAAGAATGAAATGTTAAGCCTTCTTCCAAAAAGCCGAACGTTTCACTCCCGTTTCCTGTTTTCTCCACAAAGACGTGTGGTGGATTTGAATAATGCTGCCAGCTGCAATTCCCCAGAGTCCTAACCCTGCGCTCAATCTAAAATTAAAATAATTATTGGGTTAGAACCCCACGCAAAACTTAATTAACCTTTGAGACATATGGCTACGGCGACTTCGAATAACCATGATGATGAAGACGATGACAACAATAAATTTGCCAGGGCAGAAATTTATTTCGGAGATGGCTCTATTCCACTGGGGAGAGCCCGTGTATTGAAATCAGGAATAAAAATGCTCTCGGTCATAAAAGGGGCAAAAAACTAGAATTACGTCGCTTGCCGCTGTGACGAGGCCCAGGCTGGTGGCCTTTGGAGTCCACATTTTGGGGCCGATATTGCTGAACTGTCACATTATCCTCCCCAATTAAACCCGCACTCAAAGAATTGCAAAGTGGGGAGAGACTCAACCCCAAATTAACACTTCAAAGAAACCCCAGCGAAGGCGGCCCAGTCCAGCGTGGCATTCTTGCCCTCTGCCAATCCTCCAACGATGGAAAAATCAAGCTGAGAGGCTTGGCAATAAATTAGCCCCAGTAAAAAAGGACGCAGAGTGAATGGGAAAGCCTCGCTGCTTAATCCAGATTATATGGTGACATGATGAGCTGAGCTTTTCACCTTTAAGCACGCTCCTGTAGAGCTTGGCCCGACGTATAAACTAGTTTGAGCTTGGATTTTATTTTATTTTATTTTTTTCCCAATGAAAACTCAGATTTTTCACAGATACGCGTCTGGATCCTGGTTAAATACCCTTGGGGGATGTCATTGGGAAAGTTAGAGAAGTATTGCGGGCCACGTTGAGCTGTTTACTCAGAGCCATGAGGACTGGGTACTTGGTTTATTTTTAAAAGAAGTGCCCTGGCTTAGCTGGCACTTGCGTGGTTGGCATGCCAGTGTTGACATAGCATCTCCAGGTGGGGTTGGGAAAATGCCTTATCTGAGATCCCAAAGATCTGCTCCCAATTAGCCTTGGCAAGCTTGCAACGTTGGAAAATATTGTCCCCAGCGCCTGTTGTGGCAGTTGGGGTTGACAGGCTAGAATCGTGGGAAGTTTGATTGAGAAACGAACACGGAACGCCCTTGCTTTCAAGTTGGCATCCAACGCTCCTTTTAAAAAGCTTCTTTCCTTCCTGGATAGACCCCCAACAAGCATGTCTACAGACCCAGGTGTGGAAAGAATGAGTCATCCGGCCCACGATTCGGGACGGCAAGCCCCCTCGAGAGAGGACAGGGTCGCATCTCGCTATCGGAAAAACGATTTGACGCCCAGCCGAAGGGGCAGAGGGGGGAAGACCCTTGCTCAAGGGGTTGAGTTCGAGGAGAAAGACCGACTGTTTTCCACTCGTGTCCGTGGCACGGAGACCAGGTGGAGGAACGTAGGGAGTGTGGCCAAATGTTATGCCACAATCTAGATTTCAGGCACTTTGTGATTTCCTCCAACTTCTGCCCCCCCCGGAGAGATTTTCCCCATCCTTTCCAACTCCCGCTGGGCCTTAAGGGTGCCTGGGCTCCATACGTCGTTTCTCTCCAGCAACTGTCATCCAAGGTAGACTGCTTTCGGAAACAGAGGTTCTTCTCTGGACCATCAAGCAGGAATCTCCATGGGATGGAGGCCTGGGGCATCTGTCTTCTCCCTGATGGTGCTTGAAAAAGAGAATACCTTGAGGGTGGAATCTCTGTTTACATAACTCAGCGAGTTATTATAAGCCTCCCCTGAATTAATCTCAGCCTTTCCATGAACATAGTTGGGGTTGTTTGAACAAGATCTTTTGCAGCTTAGCTCCTTAAAAAACAAAGGAATGACAGACGATTTGCAGGTGATCCAGGCTGAGTCAGATTCCTAGAAGACATCGAGAAGCCAGCATTGGCGTTCTCCAAAGCAAGGGAGCAAATATCAGCCAGGCTCCCATGAAAAGACATGGGCGAGCAGCTTCCTAATGTTGCCAGCCCTTTCTCAACTTGTTGGCTCATGATTCAGTTGTCATGTTGCAATGAATGCCATGCACCTGGTCATAAGTTCTCCTCCAAAAATTCCTTCCCAGATGTTCCAGATAAACTCGTTGAACATCCGTGGAGAGGAATGATGGCACTGGGAAATGGATGAAATGCCTCAAATTCCAAACTGGAAATGCCAAGTTTGCAATGTTTGGGAACAACATCTGTTTGCTTCCTTCCGGAGTTGTTGGACACTTTGTCCCCCCGACCTCCATTTAGGGTTGTTCTTCATCAGGAGCTCAAAGCTCCCATTCTGAGGCCCCCGATCAAGAAAACGTGGCTTTTGCTGGTGCTGAAGACCAGCTAGTATCTAACTTACAATAGAGAGTGTTTTCCATAACTGGTGAGCCACCACTGAGAAGACTCTGCCATCTCCAAACTTTGGGAAGTTTTAATCAAGAAGTCTTCCCCAGCAGTTCTCAGAGTCAAGTCAAAGTAGAGAATGTTAAGTAGAACATGTTATGGATTCTTTGGGGTGTGTTTCTGTTTGTGTGTGTATATTTTTAATGAGATGTATAAGTGTCCCTAAGAATTACTGCCCTCCCAGCACCCACCTCCAAAAAGTGCCTGAAGATTTCCCAGGTTGGGCCAACTTGCCTCACCCGGACAAACGTAACTGGTGTCATCAATACTTAGCAAGCAATAATCCAGAGATTCAAATCCAGATTTCATATATGTCATGCATGCTTTAATTATAGCTCTCAGCCACCAAAGGAGAACACAGAACAAATAGACCAAGAGGAGGAAGGAATGCTATTTAGCAAAACATTGGTTGCAACACATCAGAGGAATACTGGACGCATGCTAGAATGTACGTTGGAAAACAATCTCAGCAAGAAGTTCTCCAGAACTTCCACTTGCCCATCCAGAAGCCATCTTGGGTTCTCAGAGATGTTCAGTCTTCAGGCAAGGTTGACAGTAGGCACCAAAATATGTGTGGCTTTTGACCACACGAGGCAGGATCACATGGCACAAGAAACAGAAAGAGTCACGGGTGTCAAAGCAGGCCCATCCCAAGCTGTTAGCCAAGCTGCTTAGAACAGAGTCCATCCTGGTGCAGAAATCAACAGAGCTCCATCCTGTGTCTCTCTTCCTTCTCCAGCTTGTTCCTTTGAAGACTTCTTAGCAGCGTTTTGGATTTTGGCAGCATTGCTGGGGTGGGGGGCAGGGTTTGGGGGGACACACTTGCGGGGGGCAGGGTTTGGGGACACACTGTTGCGGGGGGCAGGGTTTGGGGACACACTCTTGCGGGGGGCAGGGTTTGGGGACACACTCTTGCGGGGGGCAGGGTTTGGGGACACACTCTTGCGGGGGGCAGGGTTTGGGGACACACTTTTGCGGAGGGCAGGCCGGTGGGCAAGAGGTCTTCTGACATTGTGGAGGAGGCTGGCAAGGCTGCTTACACTGTTGCTGATGGTAAGACATCTTGGGTGGTTGAGTGAGCTTGAGAAGGAGATTAAAAAAAGAAAACTCAGCTTTTAATGACCCATTTCCCAGATTCTTCCGCTCAGTCCCCAACAGAGGTATAGACCCAAAGCCCCAAACTACCTCCCCGACCCCCCATTTTACAAGCATCAGGAATGTCCCTGGGAGAAATATTCTCTTGAGATACCAAGGATGTCTAACAATGACCACCTCTGTCCTATTTTGGCCAGAAGTCTTGCGAAATCCCAGAGCGAGCCGAAAATCGACCTGTAAACCCAGCCCTGGCAATTTGCGAAAGACAAACTCCCCTTTCAGAACATTTCTTGTTTTACCAATGTTGCCCTCCTTTACAGCGGGCAAATCAGTTTGGAAAAAAATATATATTCATATATGTGTGCGCGGTGATGCATTTTTACACCCACCCACAGGCAGACACATATAATAATACACTCTATATGCACACACAAATATATACATTTTGTATATATTTAGGTGTGCTAAGTGTATGTATTTAGGGGGAAAGGAAGTGAAAACCTCCTTTGCTCCAAGTGGGCAGAAAGAGAGCATCATCTCACTTAGCAACCTAATATGAATGTACTTCTGGGCACTATTAACAGTGATGCAAAATGCCGCTGAACTTTTAATAAATAACGCAAAACGCGTGCCCTCCTTACACACAGTTTCCGTTAATACAGACACCCGGAATTAAGTCCTTAGCTGCAAACTGCCTAGCCAAAATCGGCCGATGGGGGGGTGAACCTCTCCAGTTTGCTGATGCGTTTTTGCACCCGTTTTGCTACACAGCCTGAATTTCTTCCACGTCTGCCTCCTCCTCTCTCCCTCCTTCCTTTTAACAGACTAATATCCTGCCCTCCCTCTTCCTGAAAAGCATCTTTCTCCTCTTTTCTGCGGAGGAAAGAAAGAAATAAAAATCTGTGGCCTCTACTTACCAACGCGAGAGAGGACCACGCTCAGTCAAGGTTGTATGCAAACCTTAGATCCTCCTCGGCTATTTATATTCTAAACTTTTTCTCATCCAGTGAGTGTCATTGGCTTGAGTCAAATTCAGAGGGTGGGAGAGGCCAGTAAAATTGGTTTGAGTAACAGATTTTTTTTCCCTTGGCTTTTTGCAATCCAGACCTGTTTATGGGATCATCCGGTAGTCACAGGAGGTGCTATTAACTTGGGTGGCGAAAGAGTTCGATCTTCAGGCCCAGCTCACACGTTACCTAACCCCTCCACCTGACTTTTCAATAGGGATTGCAATCACCGGCTTGGCTACTTTTCCTTCTGAGTCGGCCGGCTTACTCAGGAGGAAGCATTGAAATCATCCGGCTCGGGTGCTGCCAAGAAAAATCCACCCCGCAATTGCTTGGGCTGCATCGAGGAACGAGACGTTTCCTGATGTCCTCGAATGCCCACGATAGGGGTGAAAGAGAGGATCGATCTAACAGGAGTGCAAAAGTGCCCTTCGGGGGAAATCCTGGCTTGGTTTTCACTCTGCTGTAAGCGAACAGATGTGTAAACTGGAGCCCCCCTTATCCAGCCGTCTAATAAATACAGAAAGAGCGCCATGGGGGGGAGAACAGCAACGAAATGCCCCGATTTGAACCCGTGAGCACGGATTATAAAGCTCCAATCTCTCTTCTTCCAGGCTGTTTGTAACACAATCAGGTGGTGTTAAAGGAAGCCTTATTAAAACTTTATTAGCCATGGTTTCTAAAGAGTGCCTTGCCAGATTTAGATGGAGGTGGTGGGAATTTTAGTCCACCCGCATCCAGCCTGGGGAAAAAATGGGTTTTTATTGTTCTTTGGGCCCCTATAGAAAGCAGAGGTGAAATTGCTTTGAAGCGCCTCTTTGCAACGGTCGCTGGTGTGGCTGGAATGGAAAGGAGATATTTTAATTTAGGGTGCCGTGCGTGGTTAGAAATTATTCTCGTGGCCTTGTGCTCGGAGGCAGGCTGGAGAGGCTGAAATAAATGAATGTTATTGGGGCTCCCCGGCTTGTTACGGTCTGGGTTTGGAATGAGGGAAAATGTCCCATTTTCATTTCAAGTCTTTAGCTTAGAAGGGGGACGTTGGTGCAGCTGGTTAGAAGGGCTGTTCTGATATATGGATTTAGCATATCCCGGGGCAGTGTGTTATGGGTCCTATAGAAGCCATGGCTGGGTAAGAGATAGTGTAGTCCATGTGTTAGTGCAAGATGCTGAACCGTGGGAAGGAAGGAAGGAAGGAAGGAAGGAAGGAAGGAAGGAAGGAAGGAAGGAAGGAAGGAAGGAAGGAAGGAAGGAGGGAGGGAGTGGGAGGAAGGAGGGAGGGAGGGAGGGAGGGAGGGACGGGGGAGGAAGGAAGGAAGGAAGGAGGGAGGGGGGAGGAAGGAAGGAAGGAAGGAAGGAAGGAAGGAAGGAAGGAAGGAAGGAAGGAAGGAAGGAAGGAAGGAAGGAAGGAAGGAAGGAAGGGTATTTGCCAATGCACCTGGTGTTCCTTGGCACCGTGGCCTGCTTAAGAATGGGAGGGTCACAGAAATCACCTGTATCTCTTCCTGCAGCCACCCTGACCGGAAGAGCGACGGGAGTGTTAGGCCATGAGGTCATCAGCCCCCCCCCCATCTCCTGTGTTTTGATGAGTGCAAATTGGGAGTTGCTTCACCCAAAGGGTGGAACGAAATGGGTGTGGACAGAAAGGACGGTGCCTCCAGCATTTCAGAAAAGACATCCAGGCCGAAGATGATGAAAGGCGACAGGCATCAATTCTGATTTCCTGCACTCTCCACTCAGCCAGGGCCTTGATGTGCTGCTTAAATAATTAATCCATTAATAAAACAACCATTAATCACAACAGTGAGCTAAGATTCTGCCGTGTCACATCCCTTGATTTTGACTCCATCCTGAAGCCTGTAATCTCCACCCTACAAACCTGTCTCTCATTCTGCATGACTTTTTCACCGTCAGGGAAAAGGGCAGAAAAAGACAGGAACACACAAAGGTTGCCTCTGTGCCATAAACCATGCCAAAAGGCGAACGACACAGATCTGATTCTAACATCACAAACAAGCCATGGTTGGTTTCACCTCATTAAGGCTAGCTGGGGAATTGGCACAATTTGCAACCCCCTTGTGTTTTTTGGGAGGTACCATGTTTGTACCTCCCAAGCGAACATAAAAGCAAAAAGTTATATGATTATATGAACAAGTCAAACTTAATGTGTAGTTGACAAGCAAGAGAATAAGTACAAGCAGTCCTCATTTAACAACCGTTCAAAGTTACAACAGTTGAAAAACAACAATTTTGGTACCATTCCTCACATTTATGACCATCGCACCATCCTGCTGTCACGTAATCACCATTTGGGCACTTCACAACCAGCACACATTTACAACCATTTCAATGTCCTGCAATCACATGATCCCCATTCAGGAGTTTTGCAACCATTGCGCATTTATGACCGTCCCAGCATCCCACGTTTACATGATCACCATTTGCGTGCTTCGCAACCAGCTTGTGACAAGCAGAGTGAATAGAGAAGGCGGAAGTAAAATCGTAAGTTGCGGTCACATGATGCCTCGCTTAATGACCAGCAAGCTTAGCGATGGAGTTACTGGTCCAAATTGTGGTCATTAACGAGGACTACCTCTGTGTGTGTGTGTGTGTGTGTGTGTGTGTGTGTGTGTGTTTCAGCTTGGGTGTTCTCGGATCCATAAGAGATATGGGCTATGGTATCCACAGAGCCCATCTCTCATGGATAAAGACCATCTTCATATGGGATTTTTCAAAAACTAGGAGAATCGTGATCCGATGGGGAATTTGAATCCACCCCTCCAACACTGATCACTCTGTTGTCCTATTTTATTGTCCGAGAAGGAAAAAGGGGACAGTTAAATGTTGCTTTCCAGCACCTATGCTTCAGTGAGGCTCCAAGATTTTGGCCTCACCCCAGGGCCTTCCCTAGAGGGCTCTCCCATTAAACCAATTCATTTGGGAGTCAAGCGCCCTGTAAATGTAATAAATCATGATTACAGTTTCCATTTTCTCTTCCCCTTTCCAACCAGATGGGCTCAAGAAACGTCATTCACCCAAGAGGAGGAAACCAAGTCCGATCTGATAAGGAAATGGGGCCATTATCTTCTCATGAATATTAGGTGGCAGTTTCTGTAGGAGCTCTTCAGCCTCAAAATTAACCCCCTTCCCAACGTGGCTATGAGTAATGCAACTACGGGCACATAAACAGGTTTGGAATTGCAAAAGGGTTTGTTTCACATTCAGAAAGGGTGTTTCCAGATTTTTTTCCCCCTCAGCATGTGAATAAGGAGGAACTGGATGCAAACGGAATATTCAGCAGCGCTTTATAAATTCTCCAAGCTCTTTGCTTCCTCAATTCGCTTTGCTCTTCGACTCGATCGTCACTCTGAGCGGGTAAGTCCCTGTGCCCGTTTCCGCAGCCTGCGCATCGATGGGCTCGCGAGCTTAAATTCAGTTTTATTTCAGTTTGAACGCGAACGAAGGTTGCAATCTTGGAGGAGGAAGGAAGCCCAGTTATAGAAAACTGGGTTATTGGGTAATCTACAGTAGAATTGACTGTGGCTTTCTGAGTCTTTAGTGGGCATTTTAGTGGGCATTTAGTGGGCATCTTTTCCCTTTATGTTTACACACCGGGAGAAACAATGATGATGAACTGGATGGATTTATTGATGGTGTTTATAGAGCTGTGTTTCTCAACCTTGGCCACTTTAAGACGGGTAGACTTCAACTCCCAGAATTCCCTAGCCAGCCATGTTGGCTGGGGAATTCTGGGAGTTGAAGTCTCCCTGTCTTAAAATTGCCAAGTTTGAGAAACACTGTTATAAAGGATTGTCTTCTGAACCAAGGATAAATAGAATGAATGAATGAATGAATGAATGAATGAATGAATGAATGAATGAATGAATGAATGAATGAATGGTGGTGATTTTGGTTAAACACAGACAAAAATAATCCTACCTGAGAATAGATTGTTTAGGTTTATGAATGTAGGAGTTGGTGATTGGCCTGAACTGGATTATAATAATAGGTACAAACAACTTGGGTTAACTTGGTTACAGAACGTTAGGTTGCTGGATGAGCCCCCATCGATTCGCCGAAAAAGCAGAGAAAACCCACTGTAAGCAGGGTTGCCACTAACTCAATCTAATTTATAGGGTGAGTTTTTTTGCAGACCAAGCTTAATTGCTTGCAGTTCTGGAAGTGGGACAATTCCAGCCTCCGATGGTCGGGTTATTTCCAAAGGAATCAAATGGTGGGCAGACCAGTCTAGTCAGGAGTAACAGTCCAAGATCTCAGATGAAATGATCTTGATCAGGAGGCATTTTCACGTTGCAATGCAAGAATTCCAGCCCGTCCCTTCCAGCCCAGTGGGGCATCGATGTAGAAGGTGTCAATGTTTCTTCTCCCTGTGTTTACGATGAAAAAGGAAGGGAACTTGCTTCTTTGGGGAAGGGGGGCCCATTCACCGTCATCCCCATCAGGGTGGAAAGCAGTGAGATGCGGGAGAGCAGATCCCCCATGTTCAGGGGCAGTCTACCTCCAAGGGAAGCAGGGAGGCCCTGGGCAGGCCAGAGGGGACCTGATTACTAGCATAACCCTTTCTGATGATGTGGGTGATGATTGAAACATCAAGGCAATGTTCTCTCGTCTTCCTTCCAGGTTTCTTGAAATCCACCGAGATGTCCTACCTGAATCAACAGTGCAAACAGCCCTGCCCAATCCCTCCCCAATGCAAAAAGACCATTCCCCCTCCCGAGCAGTGCTGCCCCCCGCCTCAGCAGTACTGCCCCCCTCCCCAGAAGTGCTGCCCCCCTCCCCAGCAGTGCTGCCCCCCTCCCCAGCAGTGCTGCCCCCCTCCCCAGCAATGTTGCCCCCAGCAGCAGGACCAAGATCCAAAATGCTGCTAAGGGGTCATTGAGGGTCATGTCAGCACCAGAAGGGGGAACGAGGAAAGAGAAGATCCGGCTCTTGACTTCCAGCCTCAACCGTGGTCCAACTCGGAAGTATACTTGCTGTTGGGAGCTCACCAAGAAAAGAAGATCTGGGAATTGATGTGTTAAGAAACATCCATGCCCCTCCACCAATCTGAAACCTATCCCAGCCACCAAGGGCCCGTGCTGTTGGAAAACTTTGCAGCCAAAATGCTCCAGAGGCAACCAGCATTCAACACAAGGAGTTCCAAGAAGTACCAGTTTTGTCATCCTTAATTATGTAAAACATCTCATCTCTTCCCCTTCTGGTCCCTTGCCCTGCGCTCTGCTTGTCCGTTGGCAAAACATTATTAAATTGCATGAATTAGCTGACATTGGAAAGTTGTCTCTTATTTGGTCCTTTGTTTCAGTGCATGTGGGTGTGGGTGGGTGTGGGTATGGGTGTGGAGAGGAAGATCAAGAGCACAACTGTGGCACGGTAGTGTGGACTACTGGCCAGGTTTGAGACAGCAACTTCTGACATTCCTATTTAATCAAGCCTTTCTCAAAGCCACCAGAGCTAGAATCATGCTTGATTTATACAATGAGAGCTTCAGGAAGTATGAAGATACTTGATACTCCAAGATCTTTGGAGAAGATCTCAGGTTCGAGCTGAACCATCAGAGAAATCTCTGTTGGCTAGGTGGAAATTTGGTTGCTCTCCTATCCCAATTTCTGGGTCTGTGCTCATACTGTGAAAGGTTATCAAACAAGCTGTGGTCACACACCACGTGTGAAGCCATACAATCATTCCCCACCACCACCACCACCACAGGACAGCCTCTACAGAGGTCTCAACATCTCCACAACTTCTGAAGGAGAGGTCATGCTTGTGCTGAAGCCATGTCTTGAGGCAGAGGTGGGATGGAAGAGGACCAGTAAAGTGAGATGGAATCCTAGCAAGACAGAGACCTTGTAGATCATGGTTTCTGGGGGTGGAACTTGAGGAGTTTTCTTAATAGGGTTGCAATCCTTCAAAAAAACATTAAAATTGTCAATAGAGACCACCGTGTCATTGCACCTAGAAGTTACTGTCTCCAGCTTTGTTTGAGATAACAGCTGCATCCTTTCCTGGATGGAGGTTGCAAAGCAATTGAGGTTCACACACTAGTAACCTCATGTTTAGACTACTGCAGTGTGCCACTTGTGGGGCAGCCCTTGAACTCAGAGTAGAAATGGAAGCTGGGGCTACCTGTGGGCAGCAAGTTTTGGATCTCCACTGGTGATAGACGTGTTACTTTCTGTTGACAGGTTGCCTGTTAGCTACTAAAGTCCTGCTTTTGATATAGAAGGCCCTTAAAAACTTGGTATCAGGATAAGGGATGGAATGGGTGGATCACTGAGATCAGAAATGGAAGACTTGTTATACATCTATGCCAAAATATATGGAACATTTCTCTGTGGTCACTCCTGTGCATACTGTCTCTGGTGGCTTCTACATTCAGGAATGCTGTGACCTTGACATTACTGCACTTTTTCCTCACTTCTCGAAGACTTCTCCTTTGATCCAGACCTTCTTCATGATGGTGGGATTCATCGATTTTCTTTCTGCTTTAGTTCTTCTTCCCCCACTGCCCTTTTATTGTGTATTCTGTTCTTTTTCATTTGTTGGTATTTTACATTTTATCACTGCTTCAAGGGAACTTTCTACAGGGGGAAGTAGAAGTAGATATTACATAACAGCAACAACGAGAAGAAGCAAGTATCGTGGTTATGGAATCCAGCCTCCAGTTAAGTGAGTTGTGTGTTACATTACACAGTTCGCACCATAGCTGGTCATATATGGAACTCTCACTTCAAATTGGACCTGGACATATTTTGGTAGATAATGCAACTTGCTCCTGATAGCAGTCTTGGTGTTGGATCAACTCTAAGTTCTGATTGTTCTCTGGATATAGGCAGCACTTCCCAGGTATTTACTCGAGACTGCTAAAACATGGTAGAGGGTTCATCCCGCCTCGTGTGTTTTATGGTGAATGGTATGTAATATAATGCTTTGTTTTTTGTGCTTCAGGAATGTCTTTAAGATAAGGAACAAAACATCTCCTGTTGCTTTTAAGTCAGCACAGGCAGAAATTGCACAGCACAGCACAGAACTGCAGAAAATACAATCGAAGGTGAAGGAAAAGCAGATGGCACTTCCCAGTATCTGGTCAGAGAACAAATTGGTTAGCAGAGTTCTCTTTTTATAGTCTGTTTGTAAAAAAGAGGAGCAGAAGGAAAGTAATGGCATCTGTGGGTTGGGCAGAAGAGATTTAAGTGTGGAACACTGCTAGCCTTATCTGGAGAGCTATTTGCGAGATCAAAGCAAGACAAGAACTGGGAATATGTTTTACGGGTCTGATTTTTGCATGAGGCCCAAACTCCACAATTTCTGGATGTGGCTGGGCCTTAGGAACTACCACGGATGGCCTAGAAGATTAGACTATGCGTGCAACTTGGACGTTTTGTGACTGGCGGACAAGATGAACCCTCTGGGATGGTGAATTGTGGTCCGCTATCGCTAAACTTTTTAAAGAATTGTCCACTGTTGCTTTCCTCATCCAGTATCATTTCAATATCCTGCAACAAGAGGAATGTGTGTGTGTGTGTGTGTGTGTATTTGAAATTAGCTGGTTCATTCAGGCTGAATTCTCCTAGCCAAGAATTTTTACACTTTTTTAAATAGTCATTATTAAGTAATATGTATCTGGATGTGTTCCATATCCACACACACAGACACACACACACAGAGCTATTCTTTGCACCCCCATTTAGAGAGAATATCTTAGATTGCAAGCATATATACTTACCTGGGATTGATGATTGATTGATTGATTGATTGATTGATTGATTGATTGATTGATTCATTCATTCATTCATTCATTCATTCATTCATTCATTCAAATGTATTAGCCACCCAACTCCTGGGGAATAGATTTTACTAATCGCTGTTTCAATCTTTTTGAATAAAATTCCCCAAAGCTTGTCTTGCTGTTTCTAAGACTCTTTAAAATTTTGAACTAGAGGATACCAATTGGCTATTTCTATTTATACTCAGTTACAGAACACTGGGCATTAAATTTAATTTTAGTTTCCCAACAGTTCTTAATGATGGAGCAGGCAAACCTTATCTTCCGATACTTTTTTGTTAATGGATTGTAGAAGACGGAAAAAGATAAAATAGTGTTGGAAAGAAAGCAAATGTGGGATGGTTTCCTTGAAAATAAATATAAATATATGTATATATTAATACAAACTTCTGACTATTTGCAAATTGAACCCAAGGAATGAAGAAGGAAGCCAAACAGGCTGAAATTTCAAATCAGGAATTTTACACCCTACATAATGTTTGGAAAAAATTAGCTTTAGAAATTTTTGGCTTTATTTCACATGATTGTTTCACTCACACATCCCTCCTTCAACATACGTATCATTATAAAAAGCCCAACAAAATTTGAAGAGACAGCTCCTTGTCCTTCATATGGACTAACTGCTTTGCGAAAGTGTGTGTTTTGGGGAAAATAGGGTTTTCACTGTTTTCAGTGCCCATGAAAATGGCATTGATCGCTCCACCATTGCTCCAAATAGGCTGACACAAAGCTCGAAGTGAGACCTCCAAGATGATGCGGCCGCCTCCGTGTGCAATTTGCTCAGATAGCATTGCAACGGCAGGACGGCAGCTCCTGAGCATAAGCAGAGTGCTATTCCCTATGAAGGTATAGAAAAGCACTTTCGAAAGAGAAAGAAATAAATGCAGTTAACACACTGGGCAAACTTATCCTTCCACTCTTTCAAGAGGGTGGTTCTAATGCTTGAGAAGAAACACGGTAAAAACTCTTGCAAATCGACAAATTTGGAACCAGGTTTTATTTCCAGCCTTACCTTGGCTTGGTCCCCAATTTTATGACATCCTCCCTCCCTCCCGTGACATCATGGCCTCTTCGCCAGCCTCCAAGCAGGTCCATTCAAATCTCCATTCAACAACAATTTTGTATCTGGCCGACCTTCCAGGAGGACAATAAGGTTGTCCTCTGGGAGATACCATGTGCAAGAAAAAGCAGGTGGGGGCAATGTTAGAAAGGGGGGCTGGATATGTAATATTCTGCATTTTTTTTTTTTTTAGAAAAGTCTTTCTTCTCCCCTCCCTCCCCTCCCAACACATTCTCCTTCCAAACATTTTCCAGAGATCGTTCCTGCTTGATCTATGTTCTTCTAGTGGGGTTTGTTAATCCTGTAAGAGAAAAGATAAAGGTGGGTGCCCAATTTCCATGGATCGAAACCTTTTAACATTTCACCCAATGTTTCACTGGAGAAACTTTGAAATTGGCTCCCTCCCTCTGTGGGGTTCTCACTTTTTCTTTTTAACTAGAGTCTTAGTCAAGAGTATTTTTTCACTCCCATTTCGGTGAGCTGATGCACAAATTCATAATTTTTTTCTCTTTCTTTCCAATGTTCTTGCAATGCTGGGTTAAGTAACATAGGGAAATGTTGCTCCATCTTTTTCAGGAAATATTCTGGCTTGCATTCCCAGGAATGCTATGTAGGTCAGAAGAGAGTTATAGTTCAGCTCTGGCACATCTCTGGAGTTTGCCATCCTGGTCTCGCATTCAACACTTGCGTGCAAAACTGTGTCGTGAAGAAAAGGTCCCTGCCAAACATGCAAAAATTCAGTGTATGATGGGTCGATACGGAGGGCAGAGGGAACGGCCTTGAAGAACAGGAGGAACAGCTGCTAACAAGGCAATGATTAGATAAGAGGAACTTGAGCCCAGCCCCGAAAAGTAACTTGAGAAAACGCCTTAAGCCTGGTATACCTTGTTGGGCTGGCAGTCAGATCTTCTATTTTTCTTTCCAACGCGTCAATGACACGGAAATCTGGCAGTAGTCACGGAGGGTTAAGAGTATGCAAATACACGTTTCCATGCTTTACCTTCTTTCCCGTTCGTGCCACAGGACCGCCTTCAATGCAGTTGAGACGTCAGCTCTTTCTCATTCATCAGTTCCGTATCGGAGTCGTGGAGATGTTTGACTTGCTTGTATTTGTGTGTCTTCTGAAAAGCATACATTTATTTATTTGCTTGTTTAGGTATCACATTTATATAGCTGCCCAAAGCGACTCTGAGCAGCGTGCAACAATTAAAATATTCAAGTGAATAAAAATAGGCATTGTAAAAAGATAAAAAGTTGCTATTAGAATGCAAACAATATTACACCTTTTAAAAAAATAGATTTTAAAATATTACAAACCCCACGGAGAGAACAGAATATTAATTACAGGGGAGCCATCTAAGAATGTCTCCGGTTCCCAAAGACCCCCCCAGGCCTGGTGACCCAACCAGGTCTTCAGAGCCTAATAAAAGAAGGTTGGAAGATGAGTAACTTGGCTCTCACAATTCCACGCTGTCGTTCCTCCTTCGTGGCAGCCACAGCCATTCCAAAAAATCCATGACAGTCCCCTGCATTTAAGGGGTTTAGCGCATCCTGGGTTGAAAATATTTTTTCCCTCCCTTGTTTCTTGCCCATTGAACTCCATGGCCTGCTGAAGGGAAGAATATGGGGCTAAACCCCAAATCCAGAAGAACTCTTGATTTTTTTTTTTTACTTCCTTAAAAGGAAGTATCCAGCCATTGGATTATTTTGGGCCAGGTTTTGGGTACTCAAAGCCCAGGTGATATGACCTGTTTTTTATCTCTGTGGGTATCCTCCTGTCCTGGATTCCCACAACTCGTTGACCTCCTCACGTGAAATTCCCTTTTGGATGAGGTTCATGGGTTTGTACAAATCTATTATTTTCTGAACTCTCACAGCCTCCTTCTTCTGCTTCCTCCCCACCCACCTTCTCTTCTTGCTTGCTTTCTCAACTTCCACCAAACCATCTCTTTGAAAACTCACATTACCTTGCTGGGGGACAACTCCTGCTGGATTAGCTTTTTGAACTCGCTCTTCTTCAACATCTCGGAGTCGTGGGCCTTTTTCCAGACCACCTTAGAGTTGCCCTCAATCATCTCGGTGAAGGCTCGGAACAGGTTGGACATCTTGGAGTGTCTGTCCAGGTTCCTGGTGGGGAGAAAGGATGGATGGAGCCTAAGCACAGGAGCTAGGAGTAAAAGCAAAGGAGGGGTCACCCTAGTCTTCCATCTTCTCACCCCGCATGGAGCAAACAGGCGTCACATCCAGAGCTGAGCCCCGTTCCTGCAACTGGAAAGAGAGAGAGGTGGAGAACTAGAAGACAGAGCCAACATTGACTCATGGCATGACCTGATCATCTTCTATCACATCTCTGGGTGGTGCCCAAGCTTTGGGGATCAATGTGGAGGAACGATACAACCAGTTCTCACCTCTAGAGGCACAAACTCCCTAAGAAGCTCAACCAGTCTTCTCCAAACTCAACATCACTGCCAGGAACTCAACATGTGGGGTTAAGGTGAGCCAACCTGGCCCAGCCCATCTTCCTTCTAAATTCTGGGCATGAGAAGCTTGACCTACTTGAAGAGATGGGCTGTGTTCAAAGGTGGAATGGGTTCAGGCCTGCTGGGCGGTTCAATTTTATGCATTGATTTGGTTACCTGGAGTTTGGGTAATAGCTTTTCTGGGGGGGTGGGGGGCTGGCTAAAAGAACCAGATCAAGAAATTGGAAGTGTGATATTATGTGATATTATTCCAGTTGTCAAGGAACAGTTGTCAGAAATGGCTGATCTATCTGTTTTGGAGAAAGCAAGATTTTCTACTCATGAAACAACACAGCCATATGTGTTGCTACAGCACAGATATTGTGTTATCTTACAATAATATTTTGGACTAATCGTATGATAACAGTGGATTGATGAACAAACCAGTGACTGTGGATAAGTGTAAAAAATAAGGTAGATTTTTTTTCATTCTTTTTTTTTTCTTAGTTTGTATTTTTAGTTGTTTGGGGTCGCCTTTTTTTAAAGTTTCTGCTAAGTCGAAAGGCCGCTTTGGCAACTGTGTCTGTATCAAATTGTTAGAAAAAGAAATAAATAAAAAATAGTCAACCTAAAAAGGTTTGCCAGTTGCTTTAGACACTCTTTTATATTATTATCATGGGGGGGGTATGGTTGCACATCTGTTTCCTGATGCTCCAGACAGGAAGAAGCAAATTCACAAATTCAGAGCACCAAGAGATGCGTGATTCAGAGCTACAACCCAAGACAATGATGGTCTCCATTTTGTTCAGTTCTAGAGGAGAAGTTTACCAATCTTAACCAGCCATCAGAGTTTAATGGAACTGCCATTATTAGACCCTAGACCCTATTTATATTTATTTAGGGCATTTCTACCTTGCTTCCAGAATAATAAACTTAAAACAGTCCCAGCGATATAAGTTCAGGCTGACATTCTGGAAAAAAAAGCACCAAAGAAGGTGGGAAAATATGAGAAAGGGAAGAGGAAAACACAAGAGACGCTTAAAATACAGCTTGTTCGACTTGTATGAATCTGCCAGGGCTTTTGAACGTGGACTTGTTCTCCTAGAAAATGGTAACTATTCTCTTTGAAACCTGATTTTTACAAGGAAAACTGCTTTGGAACTTTGCTAGCTTCCTTTTCAAAACTTCTCTTACTGTATATTGAGTTTCAGACAATACAATCTTCTCAGATTGGGATGTTACCTTTCTACATTTTCACAAGCTACTCTAAGAGGACCTTTGGTCCTGAAAACAGACCTACAAAGGCTGATGAGGAATAAAGGAATAAATTTGAGGACATTATTATTGCATATCAAATCCTAGTATTAATTCTCATGCCTCTACCAGGGCATCTGTTCTTCAGTATATCTCATATTGCGATCCACAGCCCCAGGAATGATCAACGATAATCCTTTGGGCTGATTATTTCCAATCATGGGAGGCTGTGAAGGCAGTATCAAATTCTACCAAACTGCCTAAATTCTTCTCCTTCTCCTCCCTCTGCCACCATTTCTCTGTTCCCACGTCCTACATTTCAGTTCTAAATCAAAGCCAAACATGGCCAGGGACTTACCTAGATCAGTGATGCAGAGGCTCCAGCTTGGCTCAGCAGAATGAATTGCAAACCCCAGATGCATTAAAAGTAGCTTCCTTGGGTTGAGTGTCTAGAAGAGGTGGGTGGTGGATGGAGCTGACCAAACCTGCTTTTCCAATATTGCCCTTGCTCTATTTACCATGTCTTCTTATGGATTGCACCAGGAGAAAGAGCAAGGAACTTGTTGACCTCAAACAGAGGATGCAGAGAATAAACAAATCTTCTCTGACATATTAGAAGAGGAAATAAAACTCTCAGCCACTTCAGTTACCTTTACTTGAAATGACAGCAATACATTTTGGGATGCAAAGAGGAGACTGTTTATTAACTGCAAACCTGATAGTCGCCTGGAGAAATCCATTGAAAACACATTGGTTGAGTAAAGTAAGCTTGCTTTCTCCAATCAATACCTTGACTTGACTTGACTTGACTTGACTTGACTTGACTTGACTTGACTTGACTTGACTTGACTTGACTTGACTTGACTTGATTCATATGCCCTCCAGTCGGTGTCGACTCTTTGCAGCCCCATAAATAGATTTTCTCCATGACGATCTGTCCCTAACCTGGTTTTTCAATGTTTGATTATTTTAAAGAAAAAGGCTGTGAGGGTCATCGTAAAAAAAAATTTATAAACTTCTCCCAATCTTCTCATCTTCTCCCAATCTTCTCATCAGTTAATATACGAAATAAATAATACAGGAGTCCTTGTTTAGCGACCACAATGGGGACCAACAACTTGGTCATTAAGCAAAGTGGTCGCTAAATGAAACAGCAACTCTGCTTAAAATCTCACGTCCATTTTCCTTTGCTTTACAGATCTGCAAAGGTCATAAATGTGAGGATTGGTTGTAAAATTACTTTTTCATCACCGTCATAACTGTGAATGGTTGCAAAATGAGCAGTCACTAAATGAGGACAACCTGTGCTGAAAAAATCCTTTTTTTCCCCCCGAGGATTTTAGGGTACAGTTTACAACAAAACCCCAAAATGTGTGCGTGAAGGAAGAATCAGCACAAGAGTCTTATTTTATTGACAAAAAAATGTGCACACACAAAAAAATGTAAGTCTGTTCTATAGGGGAAAGGTGCTTGCAGGAAGAAAATGTGCTTTAAATGATCCAAAGGGTGGATGTTAGCAGAACTAGGCACAAAACTGTGTATGGATTTTCTGCTCAGGTCTGTTTTCCAGGGTGGAGGGACAAATGTCTAAACTGACCCAGGTCAGATTTGAAAGCAAAATGAGTGGATTATCCCTTTTCACGGTAGACATGCTACATGCCTGCATTATGTACAAATTACTCTTCTGTTTTCTTTTTTAATCTCACATGCCAACAAACCCTGATTTATTCCATGGATTTCCCAGCATGTTTTGGGGGTGACAGACGATACAAGATCAGACTGGGACTGGCTCCAGTTTCCTGAACCCCACACAATTGTGGGGTTCAGGAAACTTCTTGCAAGCAAGAGACTCTCCCATTGTCCAACTCTGTTTACATTTCCTTGCCCTGAAGTTTCACCAGGGCAAATGTGGGTGAAAAGGTGGTTTTAATGAAGCAGTTCGGCGACTCACACACCCTTTTCCTAATTGGGAACTAGCAAGATGAGCCAGACTGTAGTGGAGAAAAACTCAACCAGAGCAAGCTATGGAATTGGCAAGGCCAACCTTGTCGGATCTTGTCTCATCCCATCTGTTGCACCCTTAAAGAAAGGTCTTTATCCCAAAGAAAAAAGGCCACCTACAGATCTCCAAACACCAAGACAACGTTTTCTTTATTTACAATTCTGTGATGGAATGGAATTATGAAGGCCAAGCTCAGGGAGACAAACATTTGATTGATGTCAGGCCTAGCCCAAGGAACTCCAAGAGACCATGCCAATTCAGTCCAGCTATGTTTATTAGCTACAACCTCTAGCAAGAATCTTCCCAGACTGAAACCCCAACTCCCAAAGTCCTCCAGCCACAACAGTGTGAATTCCTCAGGGACGTGCCAGCCTCATCCTCTTGTTCCTCTCACGCGGTTCTGGCGAGCTAAGAAAATGTTTATCTCCCTGAGCTTGGCCTTCATAATTCCATTCCATCACAAATTCAGATTCTCATCCCATTTTGCTTGGTTGCCCTTATAATTACATCATTGATGCAATTCTCTTTCCACCACGTGCTCTACCCAACCAGAAAGAGTGGGGCCATAGTTAAGAGGTGTGGGTTTTTCATCCTAAAAGATACAAGAGGCATCTGACATGCTTGGCACAACAAAACGTGGGCTAAAAATCCCAAAATAATTCATTGAGGTCTGGACAGGCTCGGTGCCACAGAGATGGACTAATTCGGGGAAGGGGGCAGGTTTAAAAAGGAGGATGAAATGGAGTGTCCTGGAAAAGGGGCTCTTGGCAGAAAATGGTCATTCTGCAGCTCAACTCGTCAACTTTCAGTGGCACGCCAAAAGGGAAAATCAGTTTATTTTCTTTATCTGTGAGATTTATTGACCACCGCGATCCAAAACGTAGAAGGAATGCTTGTAGTTTGGCCACTTGGAAATTTCAGCACGGACAAACTCTCCGGGGGATACGAGGTCACTGACATCGCTGTGGGCCAATAATATATATTCTGGTGCCAGGTAGCCAATCTTCACTGAGAAATTAAGGAAACATCTCAGCGCTTTCCAAGCGACATCTTGAGGAGACCTCTCTAGAAAAGAAAAAGAACAGCCCAACGTTTGTTATGGAGTCACAGAAAATATCATCCTGGTCTAGAGAAGGAGAAAGATCTCTGGATGCTGGTTTAGTACAGACCAACTGGAGTGGGAGACAAACGCGTTCCTTCTTGGGTTTGTCCAGATTTCAGTAGAAGAGAATATCTGTAGCTCAGGGTTGAACTGTGGAGTCCTTGGTGCTCTTGAAGATTGGTGATTGGCTTGCAGACGTTTCATGACCCTACTAGGTCACATCACCAGTGCTAGTGAGTGTGGGGTTTGCTCCCTGTTTATAGACCGTGGCTTGTCCTGCAAGTGTATCCAGATTTTGCAGAAATAGGGGCAGCCCAGAAATGGATTTGTCTATAATTTCCAAGCTGGGGAAGCCAGAGATGCATACATTTGAAGAACGGTAATATTATTGGATGGATACATGCATTCCAGACCCAGATTAATCCAAGTGATTTTGCTTTGCTTCACTCAGGTTAGAAAATGTTCTAATCTTCAGGCATCTACACTGTGGGAGAGTGTTTTGTGGCTAGTCATGGCAACGACTTGCGTGCCATTCCTTGGAATGTATTACCAAACGATGTTTTAACTTCTGTCATGAATATTGGTAGCCCACAAGGTGCTCTGGAAGAAACCTGCCCATCCACCATTTAATGAGCCCTCCCACACAGAGCACATGCTCTAAGGGTGAGGCATTGCAGAAACTCTGCTGTCTGTGGTTATGGCTTTCTGGTATTCTGGATTAGCATGATGGGTGTTAGGACCCATTGAGGTTTTCTGGTTGCTCAACTTCTCCAAAGCTTTCTGGTCCTTCAGGGAGGGGGAAAAGGAGATGTCAGGAGGACAAGACAGAGGGCGACTCACTAAACAAGGTGTTCAGCTCATCAGGCCAAACATAACATGAGCTGAAACTCACCTAACTGCAAACAAACTATGGCTTGCACGCTACTTTGTTTAAGGTAGCCACCTTCCAGTTTCTCCCATGATGGAAAGAGAACTTGCATAGAATTATCAAGTTCTTCTCAAATTGAGAGGGCAGGCCTCTTTGGCACTTGGGGGGAAAGAAATCCAAGGCCAGAAGGTTTTGGCCATCATGGTTTAACTTGGTTTTCAATTGTATGTCAATTTTGCTTTTCATGGTGGTTTGGATTCGCTTATTTTTGTATTCTGTTCCCCTCCAAAGTCCCCTCTGATTGAGCTAGGAAGGCATGATAGAAATGTCATAAACAAATAATGCACCAGAATCCTCCCAACAACCCTGTGAGGGAGTTGTGAGCAAGAGAGAGAAAACCACTGCTCTGAGATTACCTGTTGACCTTAGCAGCTGAAATAAACATTTCTCCCCAGTCCAACTGCAACTTTCTTAAGCCACTGTGATCCTTCTCCCCGCCCTTGCTTCCCCTATACTATTATTTGAAGCTTCACATTGAGTTTTAGTGATAACCTGCCCTTAAACATGGAGGTTCTGTGTATTCCCTGTGATTGCTAACTAAGGGTTTTTCTGAAGTTGTGGACAAACTTACCCACAAAAGTGCCAATGAAAGCAATTCCCAGGGAGAGGTCATTGTACCCATAGGTGTGGGATCCTTCGTTGCGCCAACCCCGTCCTTCATACACATATCCATCTTCACCAATCAGGAAACTGGAAGGAAAGAAGGAAGGAAGCGGGGAGGGGCTGTTTTCAATCATTTTTACAAGCCATTTAGGCTTGTATGTATTTTTCATCCAGCTAGATGGTGACTCCTTGGCTGACCTCAGACCATTAAACAAGATCAGACTTGCTTCATAATTGGATGCGAGATCACCAGAAATTATCAGGTTTGTAGGCTAGACTGCGGAGTTGAGCAAAAATTCCAGGAAGAAAGCAATGGCAATCCCCTTCTGTCTCATTGCTCAAAAAAATTAATAATAATAATAATAATAACAACAACATGGGTGTGCATCTCCATTAAATCACTGGGAGTTTCCCTCAGCTCAAGACAGCCTTTACATTTATGGGGAAGGCAGTTAATCAAGTGGGCTAAAGGAAGAAGTTGAACCATTCCCTCACCTGTACGCAATATCACACCACCCTTTGAGGTTCATGTGGAAGTCTTGGATGTTCTTGACTTCCTTACGGCAGTCGGCGTGAGTCCTGCAGGGGTTGCCAGCTGTATGGATGATGACAACGTACTCAGGCGGGACGTCTCTCAAAGGTTGGGAGCAATTGGCCGGCTTGGCTCCCCATTTCGAGGGGGTGATGAGTTGGAAGCAGCCCGTGGCTGGGGAAATGAAAGAAGTGAGGTCTTGCAGGGGCCAACAAGGGCCCAAATTCAAGGGTGCCCCCTAGACTGCTCTACTACCCAGTCTTGACATTCCATCAGCTGACTTGTTTGGGCCAATCAGGGCTCTCTGGCCTTATAAAGCTCCAAGCCCCAGCGGTCGTTCCCATTCTTGACCATTTTCTCTGATGCCAAGAAATTGCTCTATGTTCTTGAGTCTTCAGTGGGGTAGCGGCCTCCCTCCCTCACCCCATCCCACAGGTTGGTTTGGTTTGGTTCATATTCCTCTGAAATTCAACCTGGTTTTTCTCCCTTGCTTAGCAAGAAAGTCAGTTCCTATCAATTTAAGGTCCAAGATGGTTTGGAAACTGACCTTGGTGGAGGACTGATTTTTGACCAAATTTAGCTCTTTGGCTTGGAGGATTCCAGGACTATTGGCCACAAATGTGTGAATCCCACATGCCATGATCATTGTACATGGTAGCTAGATGATGTACGGAACTTCCTCCTCAGGGGTGGTTGGGGAACGCCATTATACGGAGGACTGTACCACATGCCCCTCTCAATACCTGAACAAGCTTTGGGGCTCACCTTGTGACAGAGAGCATAAAATCAAGAACAATATCTGCAATGTAACCATCTTCTCCTGATGCTGGTAGCCCTGAGGCCTTCTGAAAAGAACAAGATGTTTGGAGGTCAAAATTGGTCAAGTATAGCAAGAGCTTTTTGGTTGTCTGATTAGGAATATATCTTCCATATATAACACCACCTTGTCTGATAAATACTTATTTAACACTAATAGTGGGACAACAAAATATCCAGCTTTCTCTGCTGCCTCCCGAAATCTGTTTAATGGTAGGGTTGGCCTGCTAACTTTTTCATTTGTGGTAATTCTATCAAGATAGAGGGTCTGGAGTATGCTGCCCATTATCTTGGCACCTGGTCAAGTTCTCCTGTCACAATCCAAAGTATAGGCTTCGAACTTCAAGCATCTCATGAATTGAGACCAGGTGAACTGAAGGATCACATCATCATGATTATCAATCTGGACATTAGGTTCCTCTTTGGGACCCTGACTCCAGATGCCCCCACCCAGTAAAATCTAGCAAACGGTGGTAGAGAAGAAAGCTTTGCCAGTGGGGGGAACAAGAATGTGGAGGATCTTCACTCAAGAAGCACCCAGCAAGATGGTGTTCCAGTGCCAATGAAGATGTTTTCCTCCATGGAAGGGTATATCCACCTTCCCCAGATGGCTGAACTCCAACCTCTATTATTTCCAACCATCAAGGTTGATGGTGAAGGTTGATAGGTCCAAGAGGACCACTGAGAAATATCTACAGGCATCAGGTGACCTGGGCCCATTTTTGCCTATCCTGACATACAGTTGTGGATCTTCACCTCTCCAAGAAGAGGCTGTAGAGCTGGAAATAGTTCTAGAAAGGACAACCAAAAAGCTGAGAAAGGTATCAGAGAGAAAATATGGGTTGAAGATTAGGAGACGCTTCTTATTAAATCAGGAAATCTCTCTCTCTCTGGAGATCTTGAAATCTAAGCAGATATCTCATGGAACGGAACTATGCAGAGGTGATCCTGGTTGCCCACCATTGTAACTCAAATTAGTAGCTATGTTGCTCTTTGTTTTCACCCATGAATCGTGACCCTCAAGGCCGACAGGAAGCTGTTTTTATCATGCAGGCAGAAGCAAATAGGCTGGAATAGATAACTCCACAACACCAACCTGATTCAACCTCTCCCGCTCGCATAATACAACAAGCCAGGATAGCAAGGAAGCAGCTGCGTTTTTCCACCTACCTTTGCAGGTCTCTTCTTGCCGAAGGACGTGGCGTTCTACCTCTTCACTTTAAAAGGCCAGCGGTGAAGAATGTGGCCTGTTGAAACAGAGGAGGACACCCTGAGCTGTGATATCAGCAAGGACATGTCGAAATCTTTCCTAGCGCGGGGGCCGAGGTCAAACGCGTTGCCACTAAAAACAGACAGCTTTCTGTTCCCAGAGGTGACTTGTACAAGAGACCCCCTTGGGTCACATGTTTCTCTGTTTCCATCGTGGCAATTAACGCATGACTTATTTTGCACCACCAAACCCATCCCTGGAGTTGTGCAAGGTTTGGAAAAAGTGGAGCGGCGGGGCAGGATTTCTGCACAGAGAAACTTCTGCACACCCACGGGTTGCTGGTTGCCCGAAACACACTACACCCAAAATCCACAAGAGCAAAGCAGAGAGGTCACACTCACCCAACCGGAGCTGGAGATTTTGTATTTTAACTTAGTTCGTTTGGTCTGTAAGTGTAGAGAAACTAATTTTTAAAAAAGCAGGGTATGCTGTTAAAACATGAGACCCGGTAAAATATTCAGATTTCATATATTTATTTATTTAAATTTAAAATTAGCTTACTTTACTTTTTACTTTACTTTTTACTTTACTTTACTTTTTGCAGATCAGCTTGTGTGCTCCTATTCAGCCACAAGAGGGCAGCAGAAACCATAAAATGCAATTTAGTGGGGGGGGGTTCCCCCCTCCCTGGATTAATTTTAACCTTGGTTAGCTTTTCCTCTCAGATTTGGTGGTTTGGTTGTTAGTAGTTATGGTCACAAAATGGGGGAGGTGAAAGGTATCACCAAAGGTCATCTAGTCCAACCCTCTGCAATATGCAGGACAACCTGTTTAACCATCCTCAAGAGGACCAGCCTCTTTTAAAAAGCTCCAGAGATGGAGAACCCACAACCTTATCGTTTTATTTATTCATGCTGGCTGGGGAATTCTGGGAGTCGAAGTCCACCTATCTTAAAGTTGCTAAGTTTGAGAAACACTGGTTTAGGGTTGTGTAGCTTGTGCAAGAGACGGGGGTTATCTCAGGAACTGGGTTGCCGGTATTGTGTGAACATAGCCAACCCACTGATTACCGAACCTGAAAGAGCGTTTTGAGTCATCCAAGCAGCTGGGGATGATGGAATATGTAGTTCAAGGCACCTGGAGACGGCAAAAGTCATTCGTTCCCAGATTCCCAGCCTTCTGCTACTAACCTGGATACAGAGTCTCTGCTCCCCAATTTGTCCCTCTGGCAGCAGTGGACTACACGTCCCATCAGCTCCAGCTAGCTTGAGCCAACCACGATGGGTTGGGCCTGTAGTCCCCAAGCTGGAAGAGGAATTGTCTCCCCTTCTGTATTCCAGCACTCTGACAGCAGATAAGAAGAAGAATTAGGGGAGATAAAGATAATTATGAGGGGTTGTAACCTAAGGTCAAGCTAAATTTACAAGCTTCTGACACTTGGAATTTTTTGCTTCGGTTGGATCATACCCAGGAATGTTGTCCCACTGGACTGAGACCATTTTGAAAAGCTTGCTGAACTGGTTTCTAAAAACAGGAGAAATACACCTTTGGAGAGGTCCCAGTTGGGAGGATTATACAAGAATCCCATCACCGTTCTCAGCAACATCCAAACTTTCCAGGAGAAAGACGCTGCCATGTCCACGGTTCAGAGAAGACCTATCTCCTCCATGAACCCATTTCTCTGAGCTGACCAGAGACAGTGAAATAGAAGCGAAACGCAAAAATGAAGGTCACCCAAGAGAAAAACTTTCTTTGCTTAAAGATAGAACTGACTTCAGCGCTCATCTGCACTACTTTGGGTGACCACTAGAGGTCTCCAGACTAACAGTTGGATGCACCTTAAAGTCTTATCCAAAGCTAGATCCTGTTCAGAAAGGTAGATACGCTCAACATTTTTCAAGTTCTCTAGGACCTTTGCAGTTATAATGGATGGAGAACCACTTTTCCCATCTCCCCTTATTCTTTTTGCTCCTGTTCCCAAGGGACTGCTGGGAGAGAAACCAGAGAGTTGCACTAACTTTGTGGGTAAGATCCCTAGAGGAATCAGGCTAAACCTTTCAGAATCTGCATTGGTGCAGAAAAATATGTTTCTTTACTAAAAGTTGTGATGGTATGTGGGAATGACCTTGGGACACGGGATTCTAGTTAAGAAAACATGAAGATGGGAAAAGAACATGAGACACAGATTTAGGGCACAGAGAGAAGCAGGGTACATGGGATGGCCTTGGTGGCACCTTGCTGAGGTAGTGGGTGGGCACCTTCTCAGCAAGTGGCCAACTCTAGAGACAGTCTTCCTGCATTCCCAGTTCTCCCTATTCCACGTATCCTTATAACGGGACTGATTGTGCAGAAGCCCAGAAGACCTTGGTCTGATCACTCACCAGACTCCTTGGAACCAGCGGCAGAAGAGCTGAGGTTGGCAGGAGATGCCCACAAGGGTTCAATTCAGCAACATTCCCTCGTTCGTCATGTGGATGGACAGGATCAATTTCAGGGAGGGGGTCGTACCATGGATTTCTGGGGAATGGGAGGTCCTTGATAAAGGGAGGGTGTGAATCCCTCCAAACAATGGAGATGTGGGTCTAAGAACCCCCTTCTGCAAAAACGTTTGAAGGAAACTATTTCTGTGCTGGGTGAATTCACGAACCTAGGTACTGCTGGGACAGGAGAAGGAGAGATTGACCCAAAAACTATTCCAGGGTAAAGATGGGGAGTCAGACGGATAAATGATGCCCTGTTTGCAGGGGCTGAGAGGCACAGACATAGAGATAAGCGTTTCCTTAGCCCCCAGGAGGAGCGTGGGAAGGTGAAGAGGATGAGGCCGGCACCACCCTAAGGAATTCTCAGTGCTTGCTTGCTGGCTTGGGAAGTGTAGATTGAGTCTGGCGAGACTCTGTCTTGCAGGTGGAAGCTAATGAATGCTACAGAACTATGTCTGAACTGTCTCATGGAGTTCTTTGGGCTGAACCTGACAGGGAGGCATTCAACAAAAAGCTTTTCTGGGGTGACGATGGGGGGTTTGATAACGCCCTGTTTGCGGGCACCGAGAGGCACAGGCATTCCTGGGTTTCCCTAGCAGGGGTGTGAATGGGGATGGTGGGGAATTCAGAGGATCGTGTGAAACCGGGGAGCTGGGGCATCTGCGTCGCTTCCACCAATCAGCCATGCCAACAAGGGTTTTTTTGTGGAAACACGCAGCAGCCTTTATCCATTCCTGATGCTATGAAGGAGCTAACTGGGTTTGGACCTGGTTCAAGTCAGAGGGGGGACCACCAGGGAATGTAATCTCTCCCAGAGGGGGAAGTTGAAAAAACGAAGGGGGATTTCAGTAAACGTTCCAGTCAATCCATCCATCTCAGACGCTCAACGCAGAAAGATGGAAGAGACCCCTTAAGCCCATCCTAGTGCTCCATGATCCTCCCCACCAATTCAACTTTGAAGAACATGACAGGGCAACCATCTGAGGAACACCAAATTCTTTATTGTGGCCCCCAGTACAGAGCCCAGAAGCCTTGAGGGGGACCCATTTTTAGATTAGGGAGGAGAAGTATCTGCAACATCTTGGCCTCCCACTGCAGGCTCAGTGGCCATTTTAGATGTTATCGTGGGTGTTACCTAAGACCCGGGAGATGAGAATCAGAAATTCTTGAAAAGACACTTGAGCATCCTGATCCTGGTCCAGTTCCTTAAAGATACAGTCAATGGCATCTGGGTTCTTCTGGCTCTGTGAAACGAAAGCAAAGGGTTCTTTTAACAGTTTTTGCAAGGCGATAGGCCTGGAAAACCAGCTCCTTAGAGGAGAGTTGCTGGGACATCATGGAAAGGCCACAGAAAGAAAGACCAAGGGGATATTCAGATGTAATTCTTTGGAGATGGGGGAAGATTGGGGTCAACAAGAATCGATGGGAAGTCCTTTGGATCTTCAAAGGAGCTCCCATAGAGAGTCCTGGCTTTGGAGGACAACCATCCAAAACAGGAGCTGGTGAATGGTGCTCACTCCGTCCTACGCAGTCTCCTAAGAATTCCGAAATTCCATTTTCTCAACATTTAAATGACCCCACTCTCATCAGATGGCCGATCCAGGCTGCTGATCAGATCTGGCTGTTTCCCTCGATCTGCTTCCCATGGCATTTAAAACCATCAGGTGGGACCACCACAGCCTTCTGCTTTTCTGCGTCTGTTGGCTTTCTACCCATTTTGCTCCGTTTCGCCTCTGATTTTGGAAGCCATCAAAGGATTCCACAGAGGGACCGGCTGCAGTACTCTCGGCGGCCACTGGAGGCCTCTGCTCCAAAGCGCCACCCTCTGGAAAGAGCTGAAGATCTCTGGTGAAGCTCCTCCTGATGCCCTCAACTTCTTGCCAGGTTCTCCAGGACCTTCACGCTTGTCAGTGGTGGAGACCCCTTTCTACCTTCCCCCTTTTCTTTCCCTGCCCTGCTCCTGTTGCAAAAAATCAAAGGAAAAAAACATGGTTTGTTCTCACCTTAAGAAAGTTTGGAAGTTGTTCCTTCAGCAACCTGGACAGCTCTTTCTTAGACAGCCTGTCATGGTGTTCCTGTCGTATAGAATACTTGTGAAAGATGTCAATGATACTCTCAAGGTCTTTTTCCAGCTGAGTCAGAGACATCCTGCTTTCCTTCTGATCTGGAGATATAACATGATAAGAATGTTATAAGAAGATAAGGTTGGTTTCTTCAACTCCTCCAGAGCTCCGAGTCCAAAACGTTTCGCCCACTGTATTTCGCCCTGGCTGTTTATTCAATTTTTTACCGCAGGCTCCTCTTTCTATCCAACTCCCAATATTACAGAAGCCATCGATAACAGAAAGCCCACTCCCGTGAAACAAAACGAAGCACCAAGGACAGCAGTTCAAAATTTGAGATAGTTTGGGGGATCCAGATAAACCCGAGATGGCCACAACCTTTGCAACGTATACCCGAAGGACGGAGTCAGCGGGTTTCCTACCGAGAACGCAGGTCCCCACCCCTCTCTTTGCAATCTAGACAAACAGCTGTTACATGCTGACCATACCAGGGAAATAAATGTGGGTGTAAGCCCTCAAAAAAGGTTAACTTTTCCCTTTCTGAGTCCACGTCCCTGGCTTTCTGCCCTGTGGCTGTGTGGCTTGGTGAAGAGCCACATCTTGGAGATGGAGAATTCAAGAGGTCCCCAATTCAACATCCAAGATTTTCAGGAAGAGCTAAGGAAGAACCCATCAGCCTCGGCAGGGCATCGGGCCCTTGTCCGGAACGCTTGGACCACAGCACCCATCATGCCCGCCAGTAGGAATAACAACAAAAGAAGGGGGAGTTGTAATTGAAGACCTCTGGAGGGCGCTGGCATGGCCGTTCCCAATAATAATGACCCCGTCCTTTCTGTTGGGCCCGTTGGCAGCAGGGGTGGACCACTCACGGCCTTCTGGCCGGATCCGGCCATCAATCGGGCTTCGCTGGCTGCTCTACCAACCTCCAGCCTCTCCTGGTCACCCCCAGGATGTGAAGCAGGAAAGAGGGTTAGAAAAGAGATCGGACAGACTCCAAGATAGAACAAGGAGCCCGTCCTGATTTTTACCCTGGCCACCGCCTCCAGGCTCTTTCCCCTTTACTGGCACCTGGGCAGTAACGGGTGCCCAGCCCACATGAGAGCTGCTTTGTAAGGAGAGACCTTGAAAGAAATTAAGAGAGGATCCCTAGCTCTGGGAAGAGGGTGGACTTGTAAAAAAGACGGACCGAGTCGTTGCTGCTCCCTCGTAGGCCCTTCGAGGTTCTTTCTGGAGCCGTGGCCGTTCCAAACCCTGGCCAAGAGTCTCGCCAAGTCTCCCACTTACCTCTGGCGTCGATCGAGAAGGGAGCGAGTTTGGCCCTCAATGGGTTGAGGATTCTTGCAGCGGTCCCCGCTTTTATCGGGTCCAGCGGGATCTTTCCTCCGCCCTTCCTTGCGAAATCCTTCTCCCTTGGGACAGCCCACGTGCGCTGAACCGTCGTAACTCCCTTCTCGGTAATGGCTTCCTCAATTGCTACCTTCGCCAATCAGTTTTCCAAAGAGCCCATCTCGCCTTTTCATTTCCAGTCCAAAAATTTTGCACAACACACCCTTTCTGTGACTCAACCATTATACTCGATTGGACTGTCTCATGTTGCTCCTGGGCTGCACCTGACAGACCATGATGCCAGCGTGGATGGGTGCCTTCCAGACTCCGTGCCATCCAGAATGCCATGCTCCATTGGCAGCCCCAACACCAGGAATCAAGCAACGTGACCCAAGCATTGCACACTCCACAAGCTGCAACGTGTTTTCCACAACAGGCAAAAGAGGAAGGACGGAAGGGAGGGAGGAAGAATCAGACTGGCTTTCCCAAGGCTTCTGTTCATACGGTCTTCGTCCAGGAGGGTGTCCAAACTCATTGGGCCTGGGGGTGCAAAGGTTGAGATGCTTCGTCACCCAGACAAGTGGAACCCTGTTTGGAGAACGTCACAAAGCAGGTCAAGGCTGGGCCCGCCGGATCATCCGGGGAGAATTCCGATTAGCCTCGCCCAACGGGGTCAGCAGCTAAGCACCCTCACGATCAGACCCGGCTGCTGGATTTGGGATATCTGCAATTTATCTGCTTTGGAAAAGCCTGTTGTTCCCCACTAATCTGAAAATGAAGCAATACGTTTCTTTTGGCGTAGATTCCACGGTATTTTACAACGGTCAAGTAGCATCCGTGTGTTATTCTTTTTCCTATGTGTTACTCTTAAATAAGAAAAGAAAGTCCTAAACATCAATACATATCAGTCATATATGACACATTATAAGTCCCTGATTTACCCTAAATTCCTTGTAATTATTATTCTTGTTTCTTTCCTAAAAATTGTGATGGTCTGGGGGAATGACCTTGGGAGAGCGGATTCCAGCTGGGAAAGCATGAAGTTGGGGAAAGAAGATGAGATACAGATTTGGGGCACTGAGACAACCGGGGGGCACGGGACGGCCTTGGTGGCACCTTGCTGATGTAATGGGTGGGCACCTTCTCAGCAAGTGGCCAGTTCAGGAGACCGTCTTCCTGCATTCCCAGTTCTTCCTATTCCACGTATCCTTATAATGGGACTAATTGTGCAGAAGCCTAGAAGATCTTGGTCTGATGACTCACCAGACTCCTTGGAACCAGCAGCAGAAGAGCTGAGGTTGGCAGGAGATGTCCACAAGGGTTCAATTCAGCAACACTCCCTCGTTCGTCATGTGGATGGACAGGATCAATTTCAGGGAGGGGGTCGTACCATGGATTCCTGGGGAATGGGGGGTCCTTGATAAAGGAAGGGTGTGAATCCCTCCAAACAATGGAGATGTGGGTCTAAGAAGCCCCTTCTGCAAAAAGGTTTGAAGGAAACTATTTATGTGCTGGGTGAATTCACGAACCTAGGTACTGCTGGGACAGGAGAGGGAGAGATTGATCCAAAACTATTCCAGGGTGAAGATGGGGAGTCAGACGGATAAATGATGCCCGGTTTGCGGGGGGCGAGAGGCACAGACATAGAGATAAGCCTTTCCTTAGCCCCCAGGAGGAGCGTGGGAAGCTGAAGAGGATGAGGCTGGCACCACCCTAAGGAATTTGCAGTGCTTGCTTGCTGGTTTGGCAAATGTAAATTGTGTCTGGCGAGACTCTGTCTTGCAGGCGGAAGCTAATGAATGCTACAGAACTATGTCTGAACTGTCTCGTGGAGTTCTTTGGGCTGAACCTGACCGGGAGGCATTCAACAAAAAGCTTTTCTGGGGTGACGATGGGGGGGTTGATAACGCCCTGTTTGCGGGCACCGAGAGGCACAGGCATTCCTGGGTTTCCCTAGCAGGGGTGTGAATGGGGATGGTGGGGAATTCAGAGGATCGTGTGAAACCGGGGAGCTGGGGCATCTGCGTCGCTTCCACCAATCATCCATGCCAACAAGGGTTTTTTTGTGGAAACACGCAGCAGCCTTTATCCATTCCTGATGCTATGAAGGAGCTAACTGGGTTTGGACCTGGTTCAAGTTGGAGGGGGGACTGTGAGACTAGGCTGACACTGCCATAACCTAAAGATGAAGCAGGCAGGAAAGCAGAGAGGACAAAAGCCAGGAATCTTATCTATGAGATCCCTTCAGGGAGGTAGATAAGAAGGAAGCAAGTCATTAAGGAAAATTTAGGAAAAAACAGGACCTGAACCAGAAAGAGGAGGTTGGGCCTGAGCACATGGAGGCCTTCACCCCAATCCCATCAACTTGTCCTTTTGGGGATAAAAGGGGTCCCAAAGCCCACCCACTCGGAGTCGTCTTGGTCATCTGAGTCATCCAGACTTGGCGGCTTCCTCCCTCTAGCTAGTGCCTGGCAGCCTAGTTGGGAAGGACGTGGGTAAGTGTGTGTGTGTGTATGAGGAAGAGCAAATGTACCTTGCAACCAGTAAAGCTTTGCTGTTACTTCAAATTCACTGGGTCTCCATGTATGACAAAGAACCTCTTGGGCCTCGGTGTTCGGTTGGGAATGATTTGGGTGTATCCCCAATTATTTCCCCGCTGTGGACCAGGGCTGTGTGTCTGTCTGCTCCAGCCGCACCTCTCTGGAAACCCAGGTAGAAAGCAAGGGGGGCTGGCAAGATCCACGTGCCTCAACAGGCTGTGCGTGTGTGAGGGAGTGACCATAAGCCGAACCTGGGAGCATCGTGTGTAACAGGACCACCAGGGAATGTAATCTCTCCCAGAGGGGGCAGTTGAAAAAACGAAGGGGGATTTCAGTAAACCTTCCAGTCAATCCATCCATCTCAGACACTCAACGCAGGAAGATGGAAGAGACCCCTTAAGCCCATCCTAGTGCTCCATGATCCTCCCCACCAATTCAACTTTGAAGAACATGACAGGGCAACCATCTGTGGAACAACAAATTCTTTATTGTGGCCCCCAGTACAGAGCCCAGAAGCCTTGAGGGGGACCCATTTTCAGGTTAGGGAGGAGAAGTATCTGCGACATCTTGGCCTCCCACTGCAGGCTCAGTGGTCATGGTGGATTTTATCATGGGTGTAAATTAAGACCTTGACGATGAGAGCCATACATTCTTCAAAAGACACTTCACCATCCTTGTTCTGGTCCAGCTCCTTAAAGATATGGTCAATGGCATCCGGGTTCTTCTGTTTCTGCGAATCCAAAGCGAAAGGTTGTTTTAACGGTTTTTGCAAAGCGGTAGGCCTAGAAAACCAACTCCTTTGAGGAGAATTGCTGGGACATCATGGAAAGGCCACAGAAGGAAAGACCAAGGGGATATTCAGATGTAACTCTTTGGAGATGGGGGAAGATTGGGGTCAACAAGAATCAATGGGAAGTCCTTTGGATCTTCAAAGGACCTCCCATAGAGAGCCCTGGATTTGGAGGACAACCATCCAAAACAGGAGCTGGCCAACGGGGCTCACTCCACCCTACGTAGTCTCCTAAGCATTCCGAAATTTCATTTTCTCAACACTTAAATGACCCCACTCTCATCAGATGGGCCGATCCAGGCTGCTGATCAGATCTGGCTGTTTCCCTCGATCTGCTTCCCATGGCATTTAAAACCATCAGGTGGGACCACCACAGCCTTCTGCTTTTCTGCGTCTGTTGGCTTTCTACCCATTTTGCTCCGTTTCGCCTCTGATTTTGGAAGCCATCAAAGGGTTCCACAGAGGGACCGGCTGCAGTACTCTCGGCGGCCACTGGAGGCCTCTGCTCCAAAGCGCCACCCTCTGGAAAGAGCTGAAGATCTCTGGTGAAGCTCCTCCTGATGCCCTCAACTTCTTGCTACGCTCTCCAGGACCTTCACGCTTATCAGTGGTGGAGACCCCTTTCTACCTTCCCCCTTTTCTTTCCCTGCCCTGCTCCTGTTGCAAAAAATCAAAGGAAAAAAACATGGTTTGTTCTCACCTTAAGAAAGTTTGGAAGTTGTTCCTTCAGCAACCTGGACAGCTCTTTCTTAGACAGCCTGTCATGGTGTTCCTGTCGTATAGAATACTTGTGAAAGATGTCAATGATACTCTCAAGGTCTTTTTCCAGCTGAGTCAGAGACATCCTGCTTTCCTTCTGATCTGGAGATATAACATGATAAGAATGTTATAAGAAGATAAGGTTGGTTTCTTCAACTCCTCCAGAGCTCCGAGTCCAAAACGTTTCACCCACTGTATTTCGCCCTGGCTGTTTATTCAATTTTTTACCGCAGGCTCCTCTTTCTATCCAACGCCCAGTATTGCCGAAGCCATCGATAACAGAAAGCCCACTCCCGTGAGACAAAACGAAGCACCAAGGACAGCAGTTCAAAATTTGAGATAGTTTGGGGGATCCAGATAAACCCGAGATGGCCACAACCTTTGCAACGTATACCCGAAGGACAGAGTCAGCGGGTTTCCTACCGAGAACGCAGGTCCCCACCCCTCTCTTTGCAATCTAGACAAACAGCTGTTACATGCTGACCATACCAGGGAAATAAATGTGGGTGTAAGCCCTCAAAAAAGGTTAACTTTTCCCTTTCTGAGCCCACGTCCCTGGCTTTCTGCCCTGTGGCTGTGTGGCTTGGTGAAGAGCCACATCTTGGAGATGGAGAATTCAAGAGGTCCCCAATTCAACATCCAAGATTTTCAGGAAGAGCTAAGGAAGAACCCATCAGCCTCGGCAGGGCATCGGGCCCTTGTCCGGAACGCTTGGACCACAGCACCCATCATGCCCGCCAGTAGGAATAACAACAAAAGAAGGGGGAGTTGTAATTGAAGACCTCTGGAGGGCGCTGGCATGGCCGTTCCCAATAATAATGACCCCGTCCTTTCTGTTGGGCCCGTTGGCAGCAGGGGTGGACCACTCACGGCCTTCTGGCCGGATCCGGCCATCAATCGGGCTTCGCTGGCTGCTCTACCAACCTCCAGCCTCTCCTGGTCACCCCCAGGATGTGAAGCAGGAAAGAGGGTTAGAAAAGAGATCGGACAGACTCCAAGATAGAACAAGGAGCCCGTCCTGATTTTTACCCTGGCCACCGCCTCCAGGCTCTTTCCCCTTTACTGGCACCTGGGCAGTACTGGGTGCCCATCTGTGATGGAATGTATCTACAAGGAGGAGAGGGACGTGGGAGATCAAGGCTATCAGGAAGGAGGGGGTGCATTCCAGGAGGGGGGACAAGGCAAGAGGCAACACAGTCCATGGGAGGAGCATGAGAAGAGAAAGAGATTCAGGATAGCCACTCCCTAGAAGCCCCCAGGGTATATCCACTAGTTGCTCTAGTATAGATTGAGTCTGGCAAGATTCTGTCTATAAGATGTAAGCTGATAAAGGGACTGGACTGGACTGGACTGGACTGGACTGACTGGCCTCTTTCAACGCTGTTCTTGGGCTGGGCCTGACACCATCCCACAGGACAGCTGGTTCGTAAGGAGAGACCTTGAAAGGACTTAAGAGAGGATCCCTAGCTTTGGGAAGGGGGTGGACTTGTGAAGAAGACCGAACGAGTCGTTGCTGCACCCTCGTTGGCCCTTCGACGTTCCTTCTGGAGCCGTGGCCGTTCCCCTGGAGGTAAAGGCTCTAGTCCTCATGCTTCTCCATCAAGGAGAGGAAACTGCTTTCTCCTGAGACCCAGCCTTCAGGAGCAAGGCTGAGGGCCTCCAGATTTTCAGCTGTCCCAAGGCTGAATCAGGGGCTGCGTCCCTTCCAGCTCTTGCTGGTGAGGCTGTGTTTTCCTGCCTCGATGCCCTTGCTAAGCGCTCCCAGGCTTTTGGCCTCGGGATCCAGGGAGGTTTCCAACCCCTGGCCAAGAGTCTCGCCAAGTCTCCCACTTACCTCCGGCGTCGATCGTGAAGAGAGCGAGTTTGGTCCCGGGTGGGTTGAGGATTCTTGCAGCGGTCCCCACTTTTATAGGGTCTTTCCTCCGCCCTTCCTTGCGAAATCCTTCTCCCTTGGAACAGCCCACCTGCGCTGAACCATCGTAACTCTCTTCTTGCTAAAGGCTTCCTCAATCGCTGACTTTGCCAATCAGTTTTTCCAACAGCCCATCTTGCTTTATAATTTCCTGCCCAAAGGTTTTGCACAAACACACCGTTTCTGTTACTCAACCTTGCAAACAACATTTATCTGTTTTTTTCTCTTTTTCTTTTTCTTTTTTAAAATCCCTTTTATCCCATGTAGGTGTTTGGAATTGGCCCCCAAACAGCTCTGGGCATTTCCAGAATGGGGGGACAGCAGGCAACATAGTGAAGTGTGTGCTTTGCTCAGAAATATACTATTTTCTTTTTCAGAAAGTAAGAAGTCCAGGATATAAAACTTTGAAACTGGGGGATGGAAGGCCTGCCTGATTTTTCAGCTGTGAGCCCACTTTTCCCATTCTAGTTAAACTTTACAAGAGCTTTATTAATTGAGTCCCAAAATATATTTTGTTTTTTCAACACCCTCCCCAACCTGCCTTTCTCCCGAGGCTGTGCCTTTCTGTATCCTAAGCGCAGGGGTGGGGGACAGAAACTGTATAAAGTGATTCCCAAGTTTGCTGAGTTTTTCCTCCTCCCTCCCCATCCCGCTCTCTTTTTGTGTTGTGTCTTCCTAAATCGTAAACCTCCTCATTCAGCACCCTTTGGCAAGGAAAATGAACTTTTTTGCTGAAGCCTTTGGATTGGGACCGTGATGTTAACTTAGAAGGGTGCCTTCCAGACTCCACGCCATCCGTGCTCCGTTGGCCGCCCCAACACCAGGAATCAAGCAACGTGACCCAAGCATTGCACACTCCACTAGTTGCATCGTGTTTTCCACAACAGGCAAAAGAGGAAGGACGGAAGGGAGGGAGGAAGAATCAGACTCGCTTTCCCAAGGGTTCTGTTTATACGGTCTTCGTCCAGGAGGGTGTCCAAACTCATTGGGCCTGGGGGTGCAAAGGTTGAGATGCTTCGTCACCCAGACAAGTGGAACCCTGTTTGGAGAACGTCACAAACCAGGTCAAGGCTGGGCCCCCCGGACCATCCGGGGAAAACTCCGATTAGCCTTGGCCAACGGGGTCAGCAGCTAAGCACCCTCACGACCAGACCCGGCTGCTGGATTTGGGATATGTGCAATTTATCTGCTTTGGAAAAGCCCGTTGTTCCCCACTAATCTGAAAATGAAGCGATACGTTTCTCTTTGGCGTAGATTCCACGGTATTTTACAACGGTCAAGTAGCATCCGTGTGTTATTCCTTTTCCTGTTGTGGGTGTTGGAGTCCACACATCTTAAGGCCGAGCAACCCTGGATTCGATGGTCTCCCAAATGCCCCTCAACCCTGCTTTTCTATGATTCTCTTATTCCCGCTGCTGATTCCTCTTCGTTTTATTGCTTCACTTCAAACATTTCAAGGAGCAGGTCAGGATCTTCCTGCCCTAACCCTAACCCTGCCCGCTTTGTCACAGCTGGAAGGACGTGGAAAATACTCCATCCAGGCTACCAGGGGGAAAAAGTGTTAAATAACGCATAGGGGATGGAGGATTTTTTAAAATCTCTTCCTCCCCATTTCCAAACCAGGGTTCAAGAGTGATCTGACGGAAGCAGAACCGGTCTGGGAAAGGTCACTTTGCAGGAGCCTAATTACAACCTGTGGAACTCATCGCCCCAAGACGTGGTGGAGGTGCCTGGCTGGCTTGATAAGCCCATTAAGGCTCATCCCGGGAGAACAAGAGCCCTGCTTGTTGTGGGTTAATTATTTCCCCTGCTTTTGCCCTGGCTGAAAAGTCACCCAACTTCCTCTCTTGATTCTCCTCTGTGATAAGCATTCCTAGAGATTGGCTCAAAAGCTCTCTGTGGAACCTCCCTGTCCAAAAGCAGTCCACCTCTGGACGTGCACAGCGCGGCTGGACCAACGTAGCGAGAAATGCCTCTGGAACTGCATCAGAATTTGGACCCCGAGCCAGAAATGTGTCTTTGGACTCATCCAGCAAAGCGAGTCTTAATTCTTGGAGCTTCCCCCAAGGCAGCCGGTGGCGTCCCACTGCGCAACCGCCTGTTTTTCGAAAAACAAGAGCTCTGTTTGGGGACAGGGGCTTGGATTCGGGTCGCCCCCAGCTGCAGCCAGCTCCAATTTGGCCGAAGGACATTTCCTCCACGTGGCTTTCGGGGAAAGATTGGAGATGCGTGGCGTGCAGAGAAGAAAATGCAGATCTGCTGGAAGAGCGAGTTTGGGGATGATCAAGCAAGCTGGATTTCCAAGCTTCGGGGAAAAGGGCCCTCACTTGCTTCATACCTTTTGGGCAAGCCTGGGTTAGCCACTCATTCTCTGCTGCAAGAATTACGCAGCCGAGGTCCACAGCATGACCTGGCTGGCAATCATTATTGCAGGAAAACAACTTATTTTGCTCCTCCCTTCCTTGCCAAGGGGCTCCGATGTCGGAAATCCAAGGGAGTTTGCTCTCCAGGGTGAGCCCTTGGCCTGGCGAATCCTACTCGCTCTGGTGTGGCGGCCGCGTCCAAAAACCCCACCTCTCCATCTTGGAGGGTTCGGCAGCCCTCAAGAAAACCTGTAATGTGTCTTTGGGGGAGTTGGGTCTTTTTAAAAAAAAAACACACAACAGTGAGGGTCCTCCAGGAAAAAAAAATCTGTCATTGAAGTGAGGAGGGGAGAATGGAAAAGGGCGAGGAGATTTGGTGGGAAAGGAGCACACGAAAAGATTCTGCTTGGGGAAAGTTTAAGCTTTCAAGAGGAGAGAAATCAAGAAATACTCCATAATTCTATGAGAAGGAACAAGGAAACTGCTTGTCCTTCCTTCCTTCCTTCCTTCCTTCCTTCCTTCCTTCCTTCCTTCCTTCCTTCCTTCCTTCCTTCCTTCCTTCCTTCCTCCCTCCCTCCCTCCCTCCCTCCCTCCCTCCTTCCTTCCTTCCTTCCTTCCTTCCTTCCTTCCTTCCTTCCTTCCTTTCTCTTTCTTTCTCTCTCTTTCTTCCTTCCTTCCTTCCTTCCTTCCTTCCTTCCTTCCTTCCTTCCTCCCTTCCTTCTTTCTTTCTGTCCTTCCTTCCCTTCTTTCCTCCCTCCCTCCCTCCCTCCCTCCCTCCTTTCTTTCTTTCTTTCTTTCTTTCTTTCTTTCTTTCTTTCTTTCTTTCTTTCTTTCTTTCTTTCTTTTTCTTTTTCTTTTTCTTTTTTTTTTTCTTTTCCTCTTTCTTTCTCTCTCTCTCTCTCTCTTTCTTTCTTTCTTTCTTCCACATCCATATAGAAACACACACCTTGGGTATTGTGTCACCAACCAACCCTACTCTTAAGCTGCAGAACCTGTGGGTCAAACGTTTCTTACCAAACACCACAAGCATTATAATGGCTTGCTAAAATATCTGCAGATCCATTTTCTGATGATGGCAGAAGGAACTTGGCTGGCCTGGCTTACTCCTGAGTAAACGCATCTGTACAGATTTCGTGTACCTAAGCAACAAGCCGAGAAAAGCAGGAATGGTGACGAGGCTGGGCCTGAAGATCTTCGATGCGCTTGGCTTCCCCTAAACTTCCATAAACTTTTCCATCCATGCTACAGATGCCCGAAGGGAAGAAGCATTTCTATCTGTGTCTTTATTCTAAAGGGCCATCCTTGAAAAGGAGAAATATTTTGCCTTTGACTTCCTTTCAGAAACCGGCAACTGATTAGGAGCCAATGGAAAATCCCTGTAGACACGGACCCCTTCTTTTAATTCTTTAGGTAATGCACCGTCCCTTGTTTTGTGAGCAAATATGCTTTGAACAAAATATAGAAGCATTTTGGTCTCTGTTCTCCAGTTTCCTTGTGTTTCTCCTTGAGCTGGTGGTGCAGTTTCGGTTAATTGAGCTTGGGGGTTTTTTTTTCCCTCCACCCTCCCCATGTCTATTTCCTTTTGTGCTGTGCCATTTTAATCTGCCCCTTTACTCTTTAGTGTCTAAAAACCATTCCAGAACCATACAGGGGATCTACAGCTACGGCTGACCTATAGCTCCGTTGCTACACTTTCGAAATAGCTCAGATTAGTCCCCTTCACCCAAATTCCTGTTTGGAAATTGCTAAACAGGTCTGTTTCCAAACCTCAGCTTGGTTAAGAAGTTTATTAGGCCAGGTGAGGGTCAGAAAAACACGCCCGCGTTGAAGATCTCAGGATCTGATCCCTCGGTGGGTCGTTGCAAAAAAAGGTTTGGCGAGGGGGAAAGCACAGAGCAGATCCTCACAACTGGCATGAGCTGACATTTCTGGAAAGAGCATGGGCAGGAATCGCGGGCATCTAGCAGCCACCGGGATTCCTCTTACGAGATGCGGGTGATTTCATCTTCTTTTGACTGGAGCCAAACCTTTCAGAGCCCGGGGCATTCTTATTATCATCATCAGAGATGAGCAGATCATCTCCAACACAGATCTCTATTGACTGGATGGAAATCCATTGGACGATTGATTTCCATTTCTCTGGCAATGGCGCCTGGAGGCGCTTTGCCACTCGACTGAGGTCATGGGGGAACGAACCCTCAATGCCCTTGTGCAAAAGTTGCAGGAATTTTATCTCCCCCCCCCCCTTTTCAGAGAGTCCCGAGGATTCCTTTAGGGAGGATAAAAAACAAGGAGAAGCTGGTTGGATAAATTGATGTTAATTTTTATTTACTGTATTTACACAGCTGCCCGTCTCAGACCAAATGACTCTGGGTGGGGTATAACCATTAAAAAGAATAAATGCATACATAAAAACAATTCCAAATGAAAAACAGGGTTATTAAGCAGTGTTTTGGAACCGGCAGACCCATTCCGGATTGGGCGTGCCGGCTGCGAGCACACTCACACAATGGCTGCTGGGGACGAGCCGTTTATCAGAAACCCAACTGGCAGAGAGCCGGGAGCCCAATTCCAGGCCGTGCACTCCCCTTTATACACACCCACACGAGCGCAACACGGCAACTCCCTTCTTTTGGAATGCAATTCATTCTTTCCAAGCTTTTGATCTGCATTGGGAAGACACACACACACACACACATACAGAGGAGTTTCAAAAAGAGAGAAAGCACGGTGGAATTGCGTTATAGGTGAACTTCGGCTTCACAACGCCGACTGAAAGGTTGGGAAGCCTTCGATGGCGAATTGTTAACTGATTGAATGGAGTGAATTAAATAATTGATTGAATTGATGGACTGAGTGCATAATTGATTAACTGAGTGCATAATTGATTTATATATATATATATATATATATATATATATATATATATATATATATTTGATTAACAATGCATTCTCAAATGGTGAGGAGGGCCCCCTTGTCACGCCAAATCGAACACACTCTCTCTCATTTGGGGTGTCTGCTGGCACGCAAATTGTCCTGCTTGGGGGAGGGAATCAAAGTTTCCCCTTCTGAGTTTCGTTTTTCGGGTGCAGCCATACCCTAGATTAAAATGGCAGGAATGCCATGATTCAGAGCCCCCCCCCCATAAAAAAAGCTACAGCTTTGGGAAACCGCCGGCTCTTCTGGAAGATCAGCCCCAAAGCCATTCCCCTTGCAGAGCTAGGAAGAGGCACGTCAAAAGCCAAGCTTGTGAATAAGACTTTCGGCGTTGGATGTCAACCCAAGTGGGAAGGGGCTGAATTAGATCGGGAAGGCCGGGGAGACCCACGTCAGTCACTCTCATCCGAAACCTTAGGGGATGGTTATTCCAGGGCGCCCTGTTTCCTTTAGCCCCGAGTGCGAAATATTGCACAACAGACCTCGCTCCCCTCCCCGTCACCCAGTTCAGCTGTTTCCAGCAATCTTTGTACAGTCTTGATGGCAAAAGGTGGATTTCTTAAACGTTAAGAAATAAGCAATTCAAATGAGTAAGGCTTCTTGGTCTCCGCTGCTCAGAGCTAAGTCGCAGCGCCAGGAAATGCTTAGACACGTTAAGATCTTATCTGAAGCGTAAACATCTAGCCTTGTGTCCGTTCTCCCCTCCTGTTTTTTTAAAGGGTATTTATTTAGGGGAGGACCGGGCGGGGGGCTGTTGATCGCATTGGCTTGCAACGTTTCCGTCGAGTCAAGCGCAACTCAGATGCTTTGCTCTTCTCTCCTTTTCAGCCGAGTCGTGCAAGGTTTCTGGGTGGTCTCCTCTCCAAGTATTAATCTGGTCCGATCTCGCTCAGCTGTTTAAGATCCGCCGAGGTGGGCTGACTTTAAAGGACGGATCGTTTTTCTTCCTTTTCTATTTTTCCTCCCCCCCCCTTCCTTGCCCGTTTAGTTTTCTCTTTGCTTTTCTCTTTGCTTTTTCTGACTTTATATTAGTTTGTCTTCGTTTTTTTTGACCCTCGATAAAAACGAGATTAAAAAACAATCCCCCAAACGGTTGAACATATGCATTCTTGACCCTCTGCACGCGGCACGGCAGGAACACGCGTGCTCGCTCTGCCCAACCCACAGAAAGAACCCACCCACCCATGGGGTGAGGTCCCACCCATTCTATCCCTGGTTAATTTTAACCTGGATAAGTGTGTCTCCCCCTGCGGATTAAGGCGTTGTCGGAATCCAAGTCAGCCTTATTCCACAGCTTGTTCTGACTCCCCAGAGCTCTCCGTTGTGCTGAAGGGGCAACTTCCCATGGAGATCCTGGATCAGGCCTCTCCATCCATCCACGCACGCCCACGCACACACGAACCCACACTCACAATTGCTTGGAGTTGTCGTGTTCAACCTCAGACGGGTTCCATCGTCTCGTTGGATGAGGCCAAAAAAACCCACTTTATCGTTGCCCGTTATCGCTAGCCCAGGGTTTCTCAACCTTGGCAGCTTCCAGATGTGTGGACTTCAACTCCCAGAATTCCCCAGCCGGCATTTGGAAAGGTGTGTTTTTTGTTTCTGTTTTTGGCACTGGTGGTTTTTTGGAGTCATGCCAATGAGTGACAGCCTGGGAGAAAAGCTTTTAAAATCCCAGAGGCAAGTTTCTTCCAATCTGCATTCCTTTCTTTCTTCAATATTAAATTTATATGCCGCCCATCTCCCCCAGAGGGTGGCTCTGGGTGGCTTACAATTAAAAAATAAAAATAAAAATCTTGGCCTGCAAAGAGCAGGAAGACCAACAGGCTGAAGGATTTCTCAAGCTTCCCAACAAAAGGCTTTTAAGGAAGTGGATTTTAATTCTCACTAAGTGACACCTTTTTGTTGCAAGAAACTCAGCGGTTGCTTCAGATGCATTGCAAGCCAATGACCAGCTTCCGCTCTTTGGGGATTTCTCCATTTGTCTCACCTGAGCACTCCCCGCCCTTCAAAAAAAAAAAAAATCGAGTTTTCCGGGGGCAGAAAAAAGGGAGAAAGGAATAAATATCTGTGACTTCCCTGCCTTGGGCTCCGTTTTGCCTCCAAATATTATCGGTCGCCAATAAAAATCAAGGTGAAAGAAATCCAATGTGAAGAATTAAGAAATGCCGCTGGAAACGCGAGGCGCATCTTTGCCTCCAGATACGATCGGTCAAAAATCAGAATAAAGGCACAAATGCATTTTAAAAATCACGCAGGGGCATGATTCGAAGCAGGGGGGAGGGGGTCCGGCGGCCTGGATTTTGAGAAGTGGGTTTCCCAAGGATGGGGTCCCTCCATCCTTCGCTCCCGGCAAAGGGGAAATTGCAGGAATTTTCCGCGTCATGGGAAAAAGGCATTTCTTCGTAGCCCGTCTCCGCGTCAAGGAAGCCCCTTTCGGCATAAGGAGTCGTGATGGATCTCCAGACCCCTTTTCAAGCCAACCCACAAACTGGGGGGGGGGGGCAAAAATAAGTCTCCCGTCCTCTCTCCTTTGAAACGGAGCACGATCCCAAAGTGGATCGCTCAGCCTTTTAAGAACCTGGTTTATCCGAAGACGCAGGAAACTCCCAGCGATGAAGGGATCCTTCGTTGATCCTTCTCCCACCCATCTCCAGCTGGTGATCGGAGCGGACAGGTAAAGGACCCCCCCCGGCCAACATCTGCTTTATTACGGGTTTGTTCCTGCAACTTGGTTATCGGATTAATTCTTTTTTTGATGCACGGGGTGCTCAAACCAGAAGCACAGAGGACCCCATCCTCGGCCGGCGTCCGCCAAACGTTTGGCTCCCACTTTTCCCCCAGATCCCATCGTCCCCTGCCTCCTGGCTGGATTTCGACAGGCTTTACCAGCAGGGTCTCAGAGCTGTCGGGAGTCGGGCAGACTATACATTGAATACATAAGGCCATCTTCCTCATCTTCCTCATCTTCCTCATCACCCTCTTCAGCCATCGTTGGCTCCCCCCGCCGGGTCCAGGGGCAGGACTACAGGTCCCCTAATCCTCGGCTGGGGTGGCCAACAGCCCCTTTCAGAGCGCCCTGTGCCTCCTAAACGGGCCACGTTGGCTGTGGATGATGGGGTTGCGGTCCGACGCTCCGCTGGGCGAGGCGGCCGGTTGCAGGCTGCTGGTGGCGTCGCCTTTCCGCTAGAGGGCGCCCCGCCCAGGCGAAATTCCCCTCCCGCAGTTTCGATTCGGGTGCAAAACCGGTTTAAAAAGCAAAACGGGTTTAAAAACCAGAACAGAGACCTTGTGAAACGGATCTCCTCTTGGCCCAGGAGAAAGAGACCCCCCCCCGAGGCCGAAAATTCCTACCGGTCCGTTCTGCGGCTGCTTCCAAGGGGATGGAAAAGATTCAACACAGCGCCGTAGAGCATGTACAGAGTGCCTTGGACACTTGCCATACAAGCTGAGCTCCAGGCCTGCACCGCAAGGTCTTTTTCCAATGCTTCGACTTGGGTTTGCGGTGTCATGTTCCGGGGCTTTGATGGGGGTTGATGCTGTTTCCCCCCAACGTTGTCCTTGCAATTATTTGCTCCCTGGTTTCCGTTTTCGGGGGGCAATCGCGTCGCAAAAGAAAGCAAGCCGCAGGAAGGGTCCCGCTCCGGGATCTCCTGGTGGTGCCCCGCCCGTGGGGGCCCCCTGTCTCGCCCTAGGGGCAACGCTCCCGAAAAGTTGCTGCAGAAAACCTGGACTTTTTTCCGTAGGAAAAGCGACCTCCTTCTCCTCCTCCTCTTCCCGCGTCGCTGGGAAGCCGCCCGGGTGCGGTTTTTTTCCTCTTCCCGGAACACGGGTTGCTGGGAGGCGTTCACACGTGCCGTCGCGCCTTCACGCGGGCGGGGCCGGAGGGCGGCGGAGGGAAGGCCCTCCGCGCCGCCAGAGGGCGCGCGTGCGCCCCCGCCAGCCACCGAGCCGCGCCAGGCCAGAGCGGCCCGCGGGGTGGGGGGGCAGCGACAGGGAGGAGCGGCGCGAGCGGGGCTGAAGTTTGCACAGGTAGGTGGCCGCGCACGTCTGCAGGCGTGACGCCGCGCTCGCGTGCCCCCCCGTGCTTTGCAGCGGGGGCCCCCCGCCGCCCCAGGCCCCTTCCCGCGCGCCCCCTCCCTGCCCCCCATTGCAGTGCCCCAGCGCGGATTGCAGCATTGCAACTCCGGGGGTTTTGCAAAGCGGGGTTGCAAGGGGGGGGCTGGAGAGACCCCCTCTGGCCCCTCCCTCTCCGCCCAGCTGACCCTTGCGGGGGGGCGTCGGCTGGCGTGGAGGACCCCTCCCGCAACTGCATTTTTTCCGCTGTTGGAGCAGGCGCCTCCTCTGTCAAAGCGGCGGCGTTGCGTGCTTTCCTCCCGCTTGGGGCCCATCGTGCGCAGCCGGGGGGCTGGCTGGGGATGATGGGAGCCGTGCCCCAGCTTCTCCCCCCAGCTGCATTCCCAGCCCCCCCGTTTTTTGCCCTACTGTTCACTCTCCCCCAACCCCTTCTAGCCCCTCTCCTGTCTTCCTGCAGCGTCCGAGCAGAGCCTCCGGGTCCCAAGGCAGTCTACCTGAGCTCCGTTTCGGGGGCACCGCAGCGGGGAGCCTTTGTGGGCTTTTCAAGGTCTCACCCGGAGTCTGGGCGGAGGGGAAAGGGTGCCCTCTTTACCCCCCTGGCAACCGCTGGGTTTTGAAATGAATGCGGGCAGCTGTTTGGGGGTTAATAACCATTGTAATAGGATTGAGCACGTGTCTGCGGTAGGCAGGCAGGTGTCTTTGGGGACTTCTGGCTTCCTTTTCTCTGTTTCTTTTCCCCCTTCAAGTTGAAACCCAGATTTCCGTGCCTTTGAGTTTCTGGTTTCAGCTCGGCACCTGCGTCTTGTGCCGGGCAGTTAAACCCCACCAGGATACCCCCCTCCCATTCCCTCCCCCATCAGACCCCTTTTCCAAACACCTGCCCTCTTACCCCTTTGATAGATGCCAACTGGGCCTGCAGGGAGGCATCCATGTTCCCCTGGCTGGGTGGTCGCCTAGGAATAATATTCCTGCTCGCCCCAGGTGAGTCGTTATTTCCCAGGCTAGCCCCCCATAGGCAAGCCCTGCGCTCCCCTGCTCTTTCCACCCACAAACAACCCGGAGTGGGATTTAATTTCCAGATTCGGTCCTAGGACGCCATGGATCGGATCTCTGCGCATGTGCAGAGGCATTGGAAACACGCCGCGTGCCAAAGAGAAGGGCGGATTAGAAGAAAAACTGCCCGCTGAATGCACTAGAGTAACAGGCGTGAGAAAACAAGTCCCGTGCGAATCAAAAGCCGCGCAAAAATGGGAAGCTGGTTAAAAGCCACCCGAAAGGGAGAAGAGAAGGCGCTCGGCGGGTCTTTCCTGGGGAGGGATGCCACGGATCGGGTAGCCGTCCCCAAAAGGCCCCTCTGTTGCCCTGGATTGCAGGAGGGCTGATCTGAAGCCTCCGAAAAAAGAGGTTGGCACGGGTGGCAATGAACGATTTCTAACCACAAGAAGCTAAGTGATCGGCGCTCCAGCCGAGGACTTGCACCCGGCGGGGAGGGAAGGCCTCTGTCTCTTGCACGCCCTCTCTCTTGCACACCCACCCGTCACGCTGCCCTCGGCCGAGAGCAGGCCGGGCGGCATTTGTTCTCGCTTGCTTTCACTTTCTCTGTCCTCCCCTTGGCGCCCGCGGAGGAAGTGGGAGGACGTGGACTGGCAGTGACCCCCTGACTAAATCTCTTGCCGGTGGAAGGTGCTGTTCTCCAGCCTCTGTGGCATGCCCAACAGTATTTTTTGCTGAATCTGCTCCCCGGGTGTGCAAAGCCTGGCAGAACGGCATTGCGCGTGGCGGCCAGCTGGTATTTCCTCGCGCGGGCCGTGCGGCCTCTGACGGAGACAGATAAACCGAGTCGGGGAAGCGTTCCGATCATCCCCGGCTGACGCAGCTGAAGGCACGCCAGGTTGGAGCATTTTTAAAAACGTTAAACAGGGAGAGCGTGCAGAGGCTGGGGAAGGGCATTGCCGGCTGGCCTCCCTCGCAGGGGGAGCGTGCGCATCAGCCCTAAGCCGGGATCGAAGTAGAGTGGAGCGTGCTCCACGCCTGCAGTGTCAGATAAGCAGCTGGACAGGAAGGCCAGAGGCTTATAAGCCGGGATGTTTTGGCAGGCTGTGCTTGGAGAGCTGTTAGCGCCAACCCCAAGCCAGGCGAGCAGGCTGGCAGTTCTGGGGTTGGGGGTAAAGGGCTGGCTAGGCTCCCCACGGGTTGGGCGGAGGAGAGCAACCTTGAGCATCGGTGGGTTTCATTCAGGGGGTCTCTGCCGCCTTCTTCCAAAACAGCCTCAAATGTGTGGTTTGCAAAAACCCGGTTTGCAGGGTGTTTCCGCTGCGTGGTGGAAGGCCATTGCAGGAAGCCGACGGTGCACCCGAGAAGACTCAGCCATTTTCCTGGAGATACTAGTTGTCTGTGTGCGGGGATATGCCACCGAGACAGCCACATCCTATGGGGAACGAGAAGATTTTGGGGAGCCGGAAGCGGGGTTTCTGCATAAAAAGACCCTGGAATTTCTGCTTCCTCGGCCCCCAGCACATCCCGAGAGACGCGTGGCCGAATTTTTATTGCGGTGACTGCCGTTTTGCAGACTGCGCGGGGGCTTTTTGCAAAAAAATCCAAGGAGAAATTGAGAGCGGAGGGTCGGGTTGGCTAAAGCCAATCAGAGCCTCCAGGTTCCTGGCTCCCTCAATGCAGTTTCCAGACAGGAGTTCAAAGGGTGGGGCTGGTAGCCGAAGCCCCCCACCCACCCGTCTGGTCATCCAGGGCTGGAGGGCTGTGAACGGTCTTTTGCAGAAAATGATTTTGCTGCAGGGCCGAGCCAGCCGGTCATTTGGGGACAGGAGGGGAAGCAGGACGCACTGGTGTTCCTGTTTCCACAGCCAGGTGATGGTGGAAGTGTGAACTGCTTGTGCACCAGGCCCAAAATAGCTGATCACACTTTGGCACTGGCGGGGAGGGGCTGGAAGAAGTAAAAACTCAATACTTATGGTGCATTGTCCGTTTTTCTCCAGCAAGTGAGACCCAGCCGGTTAGGAAAAGGGGAAGGGGGTCCATATTAGAAACCGGCTCCCCGCCAGTAGAAAAGTAGCAGTTCAGGGGGGAAAGGGCCGTTCCCCGTTTGCTGATGCCAGATTTCCAATTCACCGGGGATGTTTCTGCTCCCCACCTCCTTCAGTGACGCCGTTTGTTTTTCTCCTCGGTTTTTCTGTGGTATCCTTCCGGTAGGAACCCAGCTCTTGTTTCGCCCTGAGGTTCCCCAAAGGTGGGGGAGGTTTGCACGCCTCTGAGCATGCACAGAGTCCATCCTGGCCGTGACTTCTGCGCCTTGAACTAAAGGCCCTTTTGGAGAAGGTGACTTTTACTCTGAATAAATCTCGGGGGATTTTTTTTTTTTAAAGCGACGTTAAGAAACGAGAAGTGGAGCACTTCCTCTTCTCGCTTCCCGGCTTTCTGCGTTCGCTGCAAAAATACCAACCCAGCAGTTGCAGCCTCACGCCCCAACCCTTCTCCTTTCTGGGGAGAAGACCCAGAGATCGTTTGCAGCCCGGCCGAGGGTTCAAGAGGCGGCCGAGCCCCGTTCGCCACGGGGAACTGGGTATCGGGCCCTCCCTGGTTTGGAGACCTTGGGGTTGGCAGCCGCGTTTCAGCTGGGCAGGTGGGCCACCGGACGGAGGAGGTGCTGAACGCCGGTCGGACGGCACCGTGTGGCACCCGGGAGGAAGAGCGCGGGGACTGAGTGGCGGCGCCCAGCAGCCTCAGCCAGGCTGAGGGACTCCAGATCCCATTGCTCTGGCTGCTGGAGTGATGGGAACTGGACTCCAGCACTGTTGGCTGGGTCGCCCTTACGGGTGGGGGGAAATGACGATGGGGAGCAAGAAGAGGCTGGGTCAGGAATGCGTTTAAAGAGACACGGAAATGCTTTTTTTCTTTTCCTCTTTTTCTTTTTTTTAAAAATACTCTTTAAAGCAGTGTTTCTCAACCTTGGGAACTTTAAGATGCGTGGACTTCAACTCCCAGAATTCCCCAGCCAGCCAGGGTTAGGGTTAGGGTTAGGGTTAGGCTGGCTGGCTGGGGAATTCTGGGGGTTGAAGTCCACGCATCTTAAAGTTCCCAAGGTTGAGAAACACTGCTTTAAACTTTAATTCTTTTCCATATGTTTAGAGGGAAATGTACCAACTCTGGTTCAGATCAAACCTGATCCAGTAGAAAATTAGGGAGAAAACAAGGAAAACGAGGGAATGGGGGTCTCGCCGTCTCTCCCACGGCAACCGGCCCCCCAACGTTCCGCACGGGGCTTCCGCTGTTGGCCAGGCCTACCCGGACAGGCGGACGGTCAGCTGGGGGAACCTCCTGCCCCTGGCCTCACCCTCTCGCTTTTCTTCCCTGCCCCAGATGCCGTGAGCCCCCGCCATGGCGGAGGAGCGGGCCCCCCAGCTGGTGGACTACTTCGTGGTAGCCGGCTTGGTGGACACCTTCAAGCCGCTGGAGGACGAGAGCCAGGCGCCCCGCCCCGCCCGGCCGAGCGAGCCCATCGTGGACGTGGCGGTCATCGTCCGCTCGCAAGGCGAGGAGGTGCCCCATGGCTTCACCTGCATCGACCGTACCACCTCGGGGCACCCCGTGGAACTCAACACCAGCCTGCTCAGCAACCCCCAGATGTTCATCTGCTACCGGCGGGGGCGGGATAAGCCCTCGATCGTGGAACTTGGGTAGGTAGCGGCAGGGAGAGGGTTCGGCGGGGCAGGGACCCGCTTTGTACCAGGAACAGCCTTTCCCGTCCGGTCCCTTTTGGAAAGGCCAGGCTGCAGTGCCCAGAATTCGTGGGGCACCTCCCAGTATTCCCACCTGAGGGAGACTCCCCCACCCCATTCACCTGGTCTGGCGTCCTGTTCCCCCTAGGGTGCATTACGGTGGGAAGGACCAGCCCAAACCGGGCTACAAAATCATCGACACCACGCCCTACAGCCACTCGGCAAACCTGGCCTCGGGAGCGCCCGGGCACCAGCACACTTTCCTGACGTACCGGCGGGCCAGCGAGGGCCAGGCGTACAGCGCCTTGGGCATCACGGACATCTGCCTGATCATGCCGAGCAAAGGCGAGAGCACGCCGCACACCTTCTGCCGCGTGGACCGGAACCTCAACGCCGGCATGGTGAGTGGGCAGCAGGGCGGGCAAGGAAGAGCAACGGTCCGGGCCGTTGCAGCTCCCGGCAGTCCCTCCCAGCGTGGCCCATGGGTCACGGGATCCGGCAGTTGTGGTCTGAAGCCCCTGGAGAGGACCAGACTCCCGGTCTTGGAAATTCGGCCAGGGTGGGGACAGCTCCACGGTCTTTTACGGAGAACGGGGAGCCCGTCCCTGGTTTCAGGCCTTGCAACCGCTCTAGACAAGGCGGATGAACCGCCTGGTCTACGAGACGTACGTCAGCTGCTCCGTGGGACAGACTCTCCTTAATGCTCTTCTCTCCCCGCAGTGGGGCCCAGCCCTCTACATCTGCTACAAGATGGCTCTGGCTAAAGGAAACACCCTGGTGTACGAAGCAGGTAAGGGTTCGTGCGGCAGAAATGGGACGATAGGAATCTTGGCCTTTGCAGGTTTATTAGCCGGGCACCGTCTTCAAGGGCAGACCCGCAAAGGTAGGGATCCAGTAGTCAATCCCGGAGTTTGCCGAAGCGCAGAGAGCAGGGCAGTTCTTCCGTCAAGGGAGAGACAGAGAAGGAGAATTAAACTGGCCCAAGATAAACTCAAATATCAAGGACCATGATCTACACCAGTGCTTTTCAGACTTGGCCACTTTAAGATGTGGGGACTTCAATTCCCAGAATTCCCCAGCCAGCACGCTGGCTGGGGAATTCTGGGAGTTGAAGTCCGCCCATGCTGGCTGGGGAATTCTGGGAGTTGAAGTCCCCACATCTTAAAGTGGCCAAGTTTGAAAAACACTGATCCGGATAGCCTGAAGTCTCTGTCCTGTAAAATGGCTTGTTTTCACCCAGGAGGAAAACTCTGGGGGAGATGGGGGGCGTATAAATTTAATCAATAAATAAAATGAAAATAAAGAAGGTGGCCTTCTTGCTCTCTAGGCCTCCTCAGCCGCTACCCGGAGGAAGACAACGAGGCTTTCCCGCTTCCCGAGTCGGTCCCCGTTTTCTGCCTACCCATGGGGGCCACCATCGAGAGCTGGCCAGCCGACACCAAGTACCAGCTACCCGTGTTCTCCACCTTTGTGCTGACGGGCGCTTCGGGGGACAAGGTACCGTGATGCCGAGGGAAGGGGCTTCCCTTGGGCCAGTCTAGATGGCGCCACGAAGCACAGATGCCACGTTGGGGGTCCCCACCTGGGCTTCTCTGAGCTGGAAGGCGGTTCTCCCGTTTTCCAGGAGGGCACAAAACTTGTGTTTCGTTTGGCACATACTTTGGGCCCATAATATCCACAACCTCAGCGTCAGCCTTGTAGAAATCGATGTTAAGGCTTTACCCCGAAGCGTCTCTGGATGTTCTTTGCCATGTTGAAACATGGAGCTGCCCATTTACCCAAGGCTCCCCCACCACCCGCCGGGTCGCCTAGAGCCTCTTCGTGCTCGCCCGAGGTGACTAGCTGGTTACCCCTTCGGCAGGACGGGGCAAAAGGGGTTGCTTGGCAGCCGGGCATCTCTGAATACGTTTTGCTGCGTTCAAATGAAAGACCCCCCCTGACCCGCTCGCTTAGATCCTCTTGCCGCCCGCCCGAGGTGACCGGTGGCTGGAGCGACCCAGGGCCTCTCTTCCCCCCAACCCAGGTTTACGGGGCTGCCATGCAGTTCTACGAGCCGTTTCCCCGGGAGCGCCTCACTGACCGGCAGTCCATGTCCCTCAACCTGCTGACCGTGGTGGACCGCCGCCCCATCACCAGCAAGTCCGTGCAGACCCGCAAGAGCATCTGCGTGTTGTCCCACTGGCCGTTCTTCGACGTCTTCCGCAAATTCCTCACTTTCCTCTACCGCTACAGCATCTCGGGGCCCCACGTGTTGCCCCTCGAGGCGTAAGTGGAGGATGGGGCCGGAGAGGTGGTCCTGGGAAGCCCACGGGGCGGGCGGGGAGCATGAAGAAGCCGGCCCTCCTCTCTGGTTCGTGCTCCACCCGCTGGCATTCTCAGGTAGACTGCCCGTGGCTGTGGAAGTTCCAGTCCAGGCCATCCTAAGGCTTCTCAAGTCCAAATGCACGCAGTGGCCCAACCGTTGTTCCTCGGATGCCTACGTGTCGTATCTATCATCATGGCAGTGGGGGGTGTCTTGTTATTTTCAACCACCCCCTCCCTTCCTTTCCGGTGACTTCCCTGTTGTTTTTCCTAGGCACGTGTCTCATTTCATGCACAACGTCCCCTTCCCGTCTCCGCAGAGGCCTCGGATCCTGGTCCAGGTAAGTGGGACCCAGGGGCCCGATCTGTAGGTGGCATTTGGGCGTTGGCATTCGTCAGTCTATCTCCAGGCGGGTTTTCGGAAACAGGAAAATCTCCCTGCTCTGCCCATGTTCAGTTTTAAGGGGGGGAAAGGAACTTGCTTATCCTGCTGACGTCTAAATGACCATTTCTGGAGGCTAAATTATTGCTGCTATATTATTATTATTATTATTATTATTATTATTATTATTATTATTATTATTATTTTGCTTTGCCTTTAATTTGCCCCACCTGGGCCCATCATGCATCTCTCCAAGGCTCAAGACAATTCCCGTTTGCTGCAAAGAAACCCGGGCACCTCCTTTGCGACACCTTTGGGGCGTTTTGCTCGGGTGCCAACGGGAGCGCAAAGAGGAGCGCCGCCGGCCGTGCGTTTTCGCCCCGCGTGGGGTCGCGGATCAGCTCCTCCATCTTCATCCCCCCTTCCTCTTTTTCGCTCCCTAGATGTCCCCCTACGACAACCTGCTGCTGTGCCAACCCGTGTCGTCACCGTTACCTCTCAGGTATGGGCGGGACGGGGCAGCCGGATCTGCACTCTCGCCCAAATTCTGCCGGGGCGGAGAATTGACGGTTCCCTCCTCTGCTTGCAGCGGGGCCAGCTTTCTCACCCTGCTACAGACACTGGGCTCCGAGCACACGGTGGCCCTCCTGGTGGCCGTGCTGACCGAGCAGAAGCTCCTTATCCATTCCCTCCGGCCGGACGTCTTGACCAGCATCGGGGAAGCCTTGGTCTCGGTGAGCGTCCGTGGCCTTCAATCCGAAAGGCTGGGGAAGGGGAAAAGAGGGGGGCTGGAAACCTCAAGCACACACAAAACAAGGGGGGGGTCTCCGTGTGCCGTTCTTTGGCTAAGAGAAATTGGAAGGATCGAGCGTTACGCCGCGGATGGAAAGCCCAACCTTGTTGCCTTGTGGCGTAGATTACGGATGGACGGTTGCCGTGAAATGCAGTCTCCCTCCGTGGAAGCTTTGTGTAAAATTTTAGATACATCCGTACCTATATTATTATTATATTTTTAATCCAGCTTTTAAAAACTATTGGGTCAACTCAGAGCAGCGAACACGCCTATGTATATGCGTGTGTGTGCGTGCGCGCGCATAATATAATTCTATATTCACCCCCCCTTCTCTTTGTTCCTCCAGATGATTTTCCCCTTGCGTTGGCAATGCCCGTATATCCCCCTCTGTCCACTTACCCTGGCCGATGTGCTGTGCGCCCCGGTGCCCTTCATCGTGGGGGTCCACTCCAGTTACTTCGACATCTACGACCCTCCGCACGACGTCATCTGCGTCGACCTTGACACGAACACCATCTTCCAGTGAGTCTTCTCATCCCGCTTCATCAGGGCCCCGCAGTCGTGGGATCCACAGACCCCAGCCCAGCGCGCAAGCAGAAGGTCCCAACTCCGTCGGTTCAAAAGATTGCAAGACCTGACGCAGGATTTGGGGCAGAGATTTTTCCTACCCCGGTCTGAAAACCTCGGGGATCGAATCAGGGCGAAGCGTGGCCACTGAACTCTGTCAGCCAAAGCTAGGAATGAAGGCAATATTTGTAGAAGTTTGCATTGTCAACAAGCCAAGTTGAGAAATAAGATTCTTTTTTTTTATTATTGTTCTAGGGTTTATACCTATAACACCCTAACCCTAACCACCGAATCTCAAAAGTGGTCCTTTCTGTCCCATCGCATACTAAAGAAAATCAAGATGGGGCCGCTTTGAGTTTGTTTCTCACCTTCCCTTCTACCTTGGGACGCGCCCTTTTTTTCAGTGAGCCCCAAAGTCCGCCCGGTGGCTTTTGGCACTTCTTCTTGATCGATGCCCTTCTTCCTCCTGATTCGATTCTCTACCCCGTGGGCAGGGGAAGGGTCTCAGGCTGAGCAATCCGGGGGAGAGGCTAGCGTTCCCGGGGACCCCAGCAGGAGGCACTAATCGTAGGGACAGCTTTGCTGTGTGCGCAGGTGTGAGGAGCGGAAGCCGTTGTCGACCCGCGCTCTGCCCCGGAAACCGTGCAAAGTGTTGCTGGCGTCATTAAACTCCCAGTACCACCAGCTGGATGAGAGTAAGTCCCAGTGGGAGTGTCTCGGCGTGGCGTCCCACCACCGACAAACCGACCGTCTCTGATCACGAAACGGGAGTGAGGCTGTTGGGGAAGACAACACGGTGGGGTTCCCGGTGCCCCCCAGATCCCCTTTTTTCCCATCCTCTGCTCCCCTGACCTGAAAACCCAAAGCGCCATTTCTTGCTATTTCGAACCCTTCAGAATCGAGGACCCCAGATGTCCTTCAAGCCCCGACGCCGCCCTCTTCAGTGCGGCCCGCCCTCTGCAAAATATTAAGCCAGAATTAAGGGTTGCCCACCTCCCTTAATGGGCAAGCTCCCTGACTTGGCGAAGGCGGTTTTCGGCGTTGCCTTCTCCGGCCGACGGTTCAGTCCTTCCTCCGCAGTGTACAACCGGCCGGTGGAAGAAGCCTCGCTGGAGTTTCTGCTGACCGACTACGACGTCATCTACGGGCGCCGGAAACAGCTGGAGCTGGACATCCGAGGGGCCCTCCTCCGATTCATGGCTTGTCTGCTGAAGGGCTACCGCAGCTACCTCCGGCCCATCACGCAGGCGCCTTCGGAGAAGACCCGCGATTCCAGCAGTCTTTTCTTCCTGCAAGGTAGCCTCGTTTCGGGGACAAGACGCAGGTCAGGGGTGGCAGGCGCAGAACCGGGAGAGACCGGGGAGATTCCCCCTGTTTGAACCCAGGCTGGCATCGGCTGTTCCCATTCAAGCCTGGGGTTGATCGGTTCTTCCCCTTGCCCAAAAACGTGTTGTCGTTGGGGCCCCCCCTTTTTTTCCCCGCTCTTGGTGATGTACGTGTTTCAGAGCAAGCGTCTCCCTGGGTGTGAAGGGCACGGCTTCTTCAAAGGCTTGCTGCCGACAGTCCCCTCCATAAACAGTTTTTTTTTAAAAATCCTTTTTGAAAACGGCGGCTTCCGGAACGAGGACGCGAAGCAAGGGAGCGCTTCAAGCATCTGGAGGGAGCCAGGATAAGAAGAGAAAGGTCTCTGAATTAAGAATCCACTCCATATCGTGCTACTGATGTGGAGAGACGTTTGGCCCCTCCCGTCAGCCTAGGAAGGAACGCTTGCGTGTGTTTTCCTCATCCCTCCCCACTCCCTTTCCTTTATGGTTGTTGCTCCTTGTGAACTTTGGGGCAACGGTAATTGCAAGAACCATAGTAAAAGGAACTCCTCTCTCGCTTGCTCCCTTTACAGGCTTCCTGAAGTCACGCGATCGAGCCTACCACAAATTCTACGGGCAGCTTTTACGCACGCAGCTCTTCACACAATTCATCGAGGAATGCTCCTTTGTCAGCGACCGGCATGCTTGCTTAGAGTTTTTTGATTCCTGCGTTGACAAGGTAGCTGGAAGGGGACCTGAATTTACCTTCAACTGGGCTTTATTTTAATTACTGTCCCTAACCTACATACCTGGGCTCTAATTACTGGCTCCCTAACCAGTGTAAAACTTGTAGAGGGTGAGAAAGTTGTTGAGCCAAAACAGATCGAGGCAGAGTTTTTCCAAGCATCACATTTTTCTGAAACCATGGAAATAAATATTTCCATCAACCCCCTTTTTTTAAAAAAAAAAAACCTTTTATCTACTATATTTGATTGTTATTCATAATATGAGAAAGAGAAAAAGATTCTTTCTTATGGTCGATGGCTATTGGCCCCACCATTAGATTTGCTCAATTTCTATTTGAAGGATGACGATAATTTAAGTTAAGTTGTTAAGTTTAATAATAATAATAATAATAATAATAATAATAATAATAATATTATCAGCCAAACAACAAGAGCCAAAACAGTAAAAACTGGATTTAAAGAAGTTCTAAAACGAGGCAGAACCGCAGCAGAAGATGAAAAACACACACACACACACACACACACACACACACATATATAGTGTACCAAGTGTCTAGTCACAATGTCTTATTAATAATATTTCTTTTCTCAGAGCAAAGGTGACTACTTAGGAGTGTTCCAAGGTTGTGCGTCGAACGAATAAGGGAGAGTGTAGAAGAAAATGGCAACCGATTGGAACATTTAATGGAATTTATGTAATAAATTTGTCTATGGGGCCTGAATTTTGGTGCACCCTGTAGATATATATAGAGAGAGAGAGGGAGGTGAAGCCCAACACCAAAATTATTCCCGTGCTGTCCTGAAAAGTTGAACCTTAGTTGCAGGGGCCCATAAATGACTGAGCAGATGCTACTAAAAAGTGGGGGAAGCAATTAGAAGTTAAATTTTCTCAGTGTTTCCTGCTTTGGAGGTTTTTCAACACCAAGAGCAGAGTTTCTGCCTGCGAGGCCCACCTCTCAATCCTAGATGAGCAGTTGTTGGCCAAGTCCTTAAGATGCCTCCTCCGTGGGACGGCGGCTTAAATTTCAACTCCTCTTCTCCTTTCGGCACGTCGACTCAGGTGCAGGTGGATTTAGAGAAACCAGAGGAAGCTCCTCTGATTGAACTGGACGACACGCACGGCAGCGAGCACACCGTCTTCATCATGCCCCCCGAAGAACCCACGGGGCCCAACGGCTTGGAACTGCCACCCCGTTACCAGTGAGTGTCCCAGCCGGGTGGCTTTCCGACGGGAATATAACGTCAAATCGTTCTGTCTTAGCCTCTTTCCTTGCTCCTTCCTCCTTCACCCTCCCAACTCTATCCCGCAGAAAAGCGCTCGGGGCAGGGCGCAGAGTGCCTCCTCTGTTTGTTAGCACCTTGCCGGGTAGGCAACCCAAAGCCGGAACCCGTAGTTCGCCAGGCTGGGAGGGTCACAAGCCGTATCCAGATTCTTTTCCAAGCCGGAGTTTTCTTTAGCGAGATTTATTGAGAGGGAAACGATGGAGTTGCAAGAATTCCAGCAACGGAACCAGTTCCCATTTAGACCCAAGACGTCTCTGTGAATGCTAAGATGGAGACTTTGGGATTCTCTTTCCACCCTCTTTCTTCTTCCCTGCAAACCCAAACGCTTTTCTCCCCCCCCCCCCAAGTACGTCAGTTACAGGAGAAGGGAAGAGAATCCACCCGCAGCGTTCTTTCTGTTTTGCTTTCGTGGGTAAGCCTTGTGACCGGTCCAGAGTCACGACGCTCGAGCTGGGCGCCTGTCTAAATTACCGAAGTACATAAAAGACCAACAAGGTGGCTCTGAAATGCCTTTTGGCTTAAAAATGGCCTCCCTGCATCGCTCCTGCTGCCCAGAACGAGACATCCAGGTTCGGCTCTCCGGTTATTTCTCCCCCTAGATATGATGGCTTCCCAATGCTCCAGACCAAGCTCTTTCAGCGGCCCCAGGACCAGCTCATGCCCTCACTCTGCCAAGCCCGAAGCAGCGCCCCCAGCAGCCCCGCCCCTCGCCGGACCCAGCAGGTAAACGATCCCCAGGATCGGTGGTGAGAGCTTACCGCATCCCTCCATGTCAGAGAATCAATATTGGCGGGGGGAGATTTCCAATCGCGCCCCCCCGCTTGGCTGGTCAGGTGCCTCCCTGCCTTTCGAGCTTATTTTTAGGCATCTCATCCCTTGGCACAGTGCCCCTCTTTTCCGGTTGAAGGGGAAACGGGGTTCTTCCCAGCACTAGGGATCCATTTGGGAGATCTCGCGGACTGAGCGAACGATTACCATGGGCTTCTATGGAATAGGAAGAAATGAACTGAAATGAAATCACCATCCTTTTCAGGAAATCAAGGTCGCTCAGAAAGTAGCACAGAAGTATTCTTCGGTGCCGGACATGTGGGCCAAGTGCCTGCTGGGTCACTGCTACGCTCTGTGGTTTATCACGCTGCCCGCTTACGTCCGCATGGCGACATCGAAGGTGCAGGCCCTGCAAATCGCGTACGAGGCACTCAAGCAGATGGAGACCAAAGAGGTGGTCTTACCAGACGAGGTAGGACTCCATTCTTCCACGGAGAGGTTCCAGCTGGAGCGATCCTGAGCTTGGCGCAGGCAGGACCTGCTTCGAGGTCCGCCCTTCCTAACCTCCAAGTTTTCCGAGCTTTTCTCCACCTTGAGGACTGGTAACTTGGGGGTTCTGAAATTCCCCCCTCCCCCCGGGGTAAGCCGTGTGGCTCCAGCAGAGAGGGAGTTTGGTTATGGGTCGAGGGAGGCCTTTATATCCATTCTGCTGAATTTGCTCGCGGTGGATTATCTCGCTTTTTATCGATCGCCAATCCTCGGATGTAGTGACGGGCAGACCCCAGCCCCTGATGCTGGGGGGGCTATAGCCCTCCAGATGTTGTAGAACTACAGTTTCCAGCAGCCATCACCCCTGGCCATGCCCAACCTGCTCCAGCGGTGCGGCTCCCCAATCTGCTGTGCGGCTCCCCGCTCGTCCTGAGAGACCCTTCTTTCGCAGTGGCCCCGCGTGAACCCACAGCCGCTAAGCCGTGGTCAGGATTCCCCCTAGACCTAGCTGGGGCAGAGGGCAGAGGGCCCCGTGTCTCCTTGGCATCCACACCTCCTCCCCTTCCTCCTTGAAAGGTGTGCTATCGCATCCTGATGCAGCTCTGCGGGCAATACGGGGAACCGATACTGTCCGTGCAAGTCATGCTGGAAATGAAGCGGGCCGGGATCGTCCCCAACACCATCACCTACGGCTATTATAACAAGGTATTTCTGCCCCCTTCTCTCCCCGTTGAATGCATTTTCCCCTCGGTTTAGCATGGTTACAGCACGTAGCCGTGACCCTGAAGCGGCATGGTCAGGCAGGGAAAGCAAATTTCATCATAATCATCGTCATCTATTTATTTATTTACTTATTTATCAAATTTATACACCTCCCGTCTCCCTGCATAAGCGACTCTAGGCAGTTTACGAATAAAAAAAATCACCAATTTACCATCGTCCAAAAGATCAAGGAAGCTGGCAAAAGGAAATTATAACGGTGGCGGTGATGGTGGGGAACGAGGTCTGAAGGATCCCGAAAAAGATGGAAAGCACCATTAATTAAAATTCGGAAGTCCGGACCATCCAGAAAAAGGTGGAGCGAGCTCCGTGACCGTATCCAAAAGGTCCGAAAAAGATGGGGAAAGGAAAATCATCATAACCGTGATGTCCCAAATGATAAAAAAAGAAGGGAAAAGCCCCTCCAAAACTCAGAAAACGTAGATGGTTCCCAGAAGAGCGAAAACAAAATTTGAAAGTCTGAAAGAGGAACCCAGTTCTTTAAAACATCAGGAAGAGTGCTGGCGGGGGGGGGGGGGGCAGAAGCGTTGTGCTTTTTGTCTTTAGCCTATTTTAATTAATTAATTAATTACTATTTCTCTCTTTTTATTTATTTTTATTTATTTATTAAATTTGTTCCCCCACCCATCTCCCCCCAATTTTAACTCACGTTTATTTTATCTTTACTGTAAACCGCCCAGAGTCACTTCCATGGTGAGATGGGCGGTGACGAATTTGAAATATAAATAAACCAAATAAAAATAAACGAAGCGGGTCACCGGCAGCCCTGAATTCTCTGCCCCAGCTGGTGGGCTCAGCTTCATCTCCCGGGCTTCCCGCCCCCCCCCCGCTTTCGCTGCAGGCCATCCTGGAGTGCAAGTGGCCGTCCAGTAGCCAAGGGGGGCGTCTTCGCTGGGCCAAGCTTCGCAACGTCGTCCTGGGGGCCGCCCAGTTCCGGCAGCCCCTGCGCCAGCGCCAGCGGGAGGCGGAATCACGGAGCCTCAGCCCTCCAACAGGTACAGGCAAGACCCAGATGATGCCCACCCCACCGAACCTGGCGGCGCCAGTTCCACAAATCGATCAGTACTTTCACGTTTGCAGAGCTGGAACAAAGCATGTGCATTGGTTAAAATACGTGATTGGTTTTGCATGTATTTTCATCAAATGTTGTGTGCATGTGTGTGCATAGAAGGGGGTTGGGAGATCATATAGTCCACTCCGTTGCCTAAGGCAGGAATCCTTTCCCACAGCCTTAACTCTGAGTCACCTGAAGTCAAGAGCACGTGCTTCTCATTGTCAACTAGGACTTAGTGCAATGTTTTTCGAACTTGGCCACTTTAAGATGTGTGGACTTCAACTCCCAGAATTCCCCAGCCAGCATGCTTTTAAGATGTGTGAACTACAACTCCCAGAATTCTCCAGCCAGCTGTCAGTATCCGCGCAATCAACTATCAATTTATGTCAACTATTAGATTTAGTAGAGCTTTAAACGTGTGGACTTCAACTCCTAGAATTCCTCAGCCAGCATGCTGGCTGGGGAATTCTGGGAGTTGAAGTCCACACATCTTCGAGTTGCCAAGGTTGAGAAACCCTGGTTTCATGTGTTGTCCCAGGTCAGCTGTTAGCTCAAAATAATATTTGTGCTCTAATGCGATGCAAGGAAAACAATGATGGAGAGAAATAGAACAACATTTGTTTGAGATGATAGGCCGGCAATACATTTTGGAGCAGGGAAGGCTACTAGTCCAGTGGAGAGAGGAGAGAAACGATGATTGATCCTAGCCAAACAGACAGGGAGTAATTAACAGCAGCTCAGAGAAGCTGGTGAACATGCTGCATCTCTCAAAGGGGGTGGGTTTTCTCTGTTTTCGGCTGGCAGACGGCAGAGGGGCCAAGCCCCCCAAATCCCAGCCCCGCACCGGCCTTCAGCGGCAGACAACCTGGTCTGGGAGCAGCTTGAGTGAGAACCTGCAACCCGCTTCTCTCGCAAAGAGTGGCAGCTTGACTTTTCCGCACCAGGAAACGCCAGCAGGCGCAATCGCGGGTGAGTCTGGATTCCGGGAGGGAGGATCTCGTTCTCCGCGAGGTGGAGAAATTGGGATGGAAAGATAACATTTTAAAAGTAAGATCTCTTACTTGCTGCAGCAAAAACACTGGGTAGTCCCAGATCCGAAAGCACCAACACGCTATCCACTCTCCCTCCCTGGCTGCGCGGTGGACGGGACGGGCCCGGAAGCTCGGAGGACAGCAGTCTTTCAGACATCACCAGTTTCTTGACGGACGAGAGCGACAGGATAACCGTGAGCAGCGTGGAGACCGGACATCCCGAGGGAACGATGCCGGGGCCGGGCCAGGCTGCTGAAAACCGTCGCCTGGGGAGCACCCCCCGCCGGAGTCTGACAGCCAAGCTTCAGCAGTTTCTGTCCCCCATCAAGCGGCCTTCTCTGAGACAGGGGGCTGGCGGGGAGATCTCCCACGGGCGCGGCGGGTCCGAGCACCGAGAACACGCCTCTCGCCAGAGTCCGCTTGACGGTCACTTGCTGCTCCCGCCGGAACGTCCCAGATCCACAGCCTCAGAGGTTGGTATGCCCGTGCAGGATCTCATGCAGAACGAGCCATCCCGATCGTTTGTCCGAGGTCTCCCTTTTTCTCGGCTTAACCCGCTCTTTCCTGCAACAGAGTTCTGCCTCGCTGGGCAGCGAGTACGATCTCTCGGATACTTCCCTGTGCAGTTTCAACCTCCGTAAATCCAGCGATCGTCTCTTGGAGCCTCCGGCAGTTGAGGTATTTTTCAGCTCAATCCCCCGCGTCCCTGCTCGCTCGGAGGACTCCTCGTCCCTGGCCCCACCGTTACCCGCTCTGAACGACTGTCCTGCTTCTTCAGGTGCTGCTTTCCAGCTGCTCGCGCTGCCAGGCTTGCAACTCGCTGGTGTACGACGAAGAGGTGATGGCGGGGTGGAGTTCGGACGACTCCAACCTGAACACCACCTGCCCCTTCTGCGGGCGCCCCTTCGTGCCCTTCCTCAGCATCGAGATCCAAGATTTCCAGATTGTTTCGCTCAGGTCAGAGCCCCGGTGGTGCTTTCCGCCCCTACCCCTGGCATCTGAGGCTCGCTCCTGACGGTTCCCCCAGGGCCCGAGTGCCAGCCTGCCACCCTTGATCTTGGCAGCTATCATATAGCCTTGACTATGATCTGGGACAGCTGTCCTCTTCCACCGAGCGTCCGACTTCAGGAGGGACCCACATGGGTAGTGAGGGAGAAAGGGGGTACCCACCTAGCCACCCAGATCTGCTGCCCTCACGGTCCGTTTGGTGACCACTGTTGCAGCCACATTGTGTTAAGTAAATACAACGCCCTTCACCAGACTGGTGAAAACCTGGTAGCTGCATTTGATTAGTTTTACCACTGAAGATGTTACCTAGCCGGGTAATGCAACGTTTGCAAGAAAAGAACCAAACTCAGAGAACCCCAAGGACTCCACATTAGTTTTTTTGTTTGTTTTGGGGGGTTTTGTGGCTAACCTGCCATGCAAAGGTGGGTACAAGGGGTCCTGTGAACCCAGAAAATGGATTTAATGCATTCACCAAGTTAAGTGTATTGTGAGACTTGTGGGCACGTGTGATGGTTTTCTACCCTCCCTGTAACTTGACTCACTTGCTTGAGCCATCTGCGCTGGAGTAAACAAAACAGAGCTTTGAGAGGAGAAAGCCCAAGTTCAAATCTGTCCTCAGTGTGTGCAGTATCAAAGATAATACTCTGCAGGGCCTGTCTTGTTAACAAAAATAAAACCCAGCCCAGAACAAAAATAGGTAGGAGAATGCTACCAACGGTTCCTCCATGCTACCATCTCCTTGACTTGCTAGTTTTCTACAAACAGGGACTTTTTGATATTTCATGCCCAGAAGTGTTTCTTCATCAGATTCCTCTTCCCACCGTCTGAAGTGAGCTTAAAAAACCTTGACTGTCTGATCTATGAAACAGTTGAAGCTAAACATGGATTAAAAGAGAGAGAGAGCTTGCAATTCTGGATAGAGAGACGTTTTGTTTCTAAAGCAGTCTTCTAGTCCTCAAGCTGTCAGAAAGAACGACAGCAATAAATCATCTCTGATCCGTTCATCCCCTTTCAGCATGGCTGATGCTTCTGACACCAGTTCGGTCTCCTCTGATTGGCCCCGGGACAATGAAGCACCCGTCCCAGGGGGTCAGGGCCCGGTGCTCAGCGATCGGTCCCAGTGCCTCCTCCTGGACGAGGCCGAGTCAGATCCACGGCGGAAATCCAGGAATGGGTCTCTGTGCAACGGCTTCAGTGAATCCCCGGTACGGACGCTGGCACGGATAGGTTGGGATGTGCAAATGCAAATGGCGTTTCTGTTTCAGAGGCTCATTTCTGAAGGAGGTGTAGCAAATTAGTCCCAAACGCCTCAGATGCTACAAGTAGGTACCCGTCCTGGCCTTCCTCCTGAGCATTAAGTTTCCAGTCCTCATGGCGAGGGTTCGCCTTCACCGGTACACACACGGAGGTTGTAGCCCGTGTGGGTGCTTTTGAGCCTCTCGGGGGCCTGGGAAAAGCAGAGGATGCCAAGCAGGACAGAAAGAATAATTGGCAGGCGGGCAGGTTTTCAGCCGATCTGACAGAACAGAACAGAACAGAACAGGTCCTCGGTTCAGCAACCGTTTGAACTTACGACGGCGCTGAACAAGTGGAAGTTATGACCGGACCTCATACAGCCATCACAGCATCCCGCAGTCACACGATCACGATCTGTGACCTTTCCCTGCCGGCTTCCCGCAAGCAAAGTCAGTGGGGAAGCTGGCAGGAAGTCGGAGGTCACGGTCACACGAGGTCCTCGCTTAATGACCTGTGCAGTCCTCACTTAACGATGGCAACTGGGACTGCCGGGACTGCCGTCGCTAAGCAGTATGGTCCTGTGGTTTTTCGACTTACGGTCCCAATTAGCATAATGAGAATTACAAATAGAATAGAACAGAACGCCACGCCACTTGGTCCCCTTCCCAGAGTCTGAGACTACAACTCCCATATTCCTGGGGATTGGCTGGGGCTGATGGGGAATTAGGACCCCTCCTTTTCCTCCCAGGTGCCTCAGGGTCCTGCCCCCCACGTGGAACAGCTGGCTTTCGCCTACCTCAGCCCCTTGGTCCTGCGCAAGGAGCTGGAGACCCTGCTGGAGAACGAGGGGGCCGTGTTCTTGTCTCAGCCGGAGCTGGTGGACAACCATCCCATAATATACTGGAACCTGGTGTGGTATTTCCAGCGGCTGGGCCTGTGCAGCGGCCTGCCCCAGCTGCTCCTGGCTTCCAAGCACGTCCAGCCGGGCTCCCAGGTAGCGTGCCTGTCCTCCGCCACCACCCTGTGAGGGAGGCGAGGCCGAGGAGGGGATCGAGGGGATCGCGGCGGAAAGAGAGTCGGGGTCTAGGTCCATCTCTGGAGGCTTTCGAGAAGGGGCTGGACGGCCAGCTCTCAGGAATGGCTTTCCGGCAGGGGCAGGGGGCTGGACTCGATGACCTCGGGGTGCCCCTCCCAACCAGCTCCTCCCGAAAGCAGAGCCGGCGTCCGAGGAGAAATGGGCGCCAGAGGGTTTCAGATCCTTCAGACCCTCCTGCTTCCTTTCTTTTTCAGGGGCCGACGCAGGAGGGGCCCCCCGTCAACGTGCGCTTGCTCTGGGATGTGCTGAGCCCCGACCCGGACAGCTTCCCCCCCCTCTATGTCCTCTGGAGGCTGCACGGTGAGTGCGAGAGCCCCGGAAAAGCCCCCGGGGCCGACACAAAGCAGGAACCGCAGCGCCGAAGCGTCGGGTGGGAGGCGCTGTCAGGAGTCCGAGAATGCCGGGCTCGGAAGGGATCTCGGAGGTCCGCTAGTCCAACCCCCTGCCCAGTGCAGCGGTGCCCCAAAGGTTTTTAAAAACCCAGGCAGCCCTCACCAGGGTTGAGTTTCCAGGCAAGAGGGGCACCCCCTTACTCATGAGGAGACCAGATTTGCAGCGTCTCTGGAGCCGGGAAGCTGAGAAGGGGAGCAGAGAGAGGCGGGTGTGTTTCCAAAGGGTTCCCCCCCCACCAACACCCCCTCGTTCCCAAACCTTCTCAGATTGGATCTCCCTGTAGTATTTTAAGCTGGCCCCAGGGAAATCACGCTCCCGTGGTTAAAAACACAAACTTACAAGGAAAAGATGTCTTTATTCCCACCTTCCCAGCCTGATTTTTTTTCATTGCCTGTTAATTTGCTGCCGTTCTCCTCCTCCTCCTCCTCCACCTTCTTCTTCTTCCTTCTCTTCCTCCTCCCCCTCCTTTCTCCTCCTCCTCCTCCTCTTCCTCCTCCCCCTTCACCTTCTTCTTCCTCCTCTTCTTCACCCTCTTCTTCTTCCTTCTCCTCCTCCTCCTCTTCTTCCTCCTCCTCCTTCACCTTCTTGTTCTTCTTCCTTTCCTTCTTCCTCCTCCTCCTCCTCTTTCCTCCTCCTCCTCTTATTATTATCAGCATTATCATTATTATTATTGCTATTTACGCCCAGTTTACCAGGTGGTTCTGCCTGTCTGTTCCCTATCAAGTCCCTCCCGAGCGTCTCAGACGGTCAAAGGCCCCGTCATCGTCACACGCCCAGTTCCAAGGAACACCGCTTCTGGCGGCTGACCCGTGAGCCTCCCCTCCGTCCCCATGGGGCATTACGATGACCCTCGACACACGGTCCCTTTCAGGATGCCCTTGCCGGCCCCCGGCGGGCTCCCCTGGGAAGGAAAGCGGCAGGAGACGTAACTCAGGACTCGGTCAAGCGGCGCGGCCGAGGCGCAGGGGTCCCTCCGGGCTTGGCCGACCGTGAAGTCGGCACCTGTTTTCCGCGGGCGCTGGGCCTTCCGTCCTGCCCTCGGCCGGCGGGGCGGGGGGAGGAACCGTCGGGCGTGACCCCGGTGACCTCGCTTTCCCAGGCCAGATCCCCACCCGCCTGCAGCACTGGCGCCGGCGCAACCACCCGTTCTCGCTCTCCGTCCTGGAAGCCGTGATCAACTACCTTGGGCTGGGCGAGATCCACAAGGCCATCGTCCTCTTCGTGGAGAAGCTGGCAGGCCACGCCAGCCCCGGGCTGGTGCACAGGTACGCTCCCCCCTCCTGTCCCTGGGTCGAGACCCCTGGCTGGAAGCCCCCCCCCAAAAAAGACAACGGCAGGGGGAAATAAGCCCCTGATCAGGAGGGATTTGGGGCAGAATCTCCAGCGCCCCTTAGTTTCCCGAACGTTAGCTTTTGCCAAGCTGGGGAGGGGGGAAAACAGCTCTCTGGAGAGCATCTTGGCAAATATTCACAACCGCCCCATTTTTCCCCCCCTTCAGGAGCGTTTATCGTGAATTCCTCTTCCTGAAAATAGCCGCGCTGGGCAGAGACCGTGTGGACATCGGTAGGAACCTGGAGGGAGATGGAGGACAGGGCTGAAGGGGGTGCAGACGCGTCCCTCTGAGTTGGACGGGTGGGGGGAGAATGCTGCCCTCGCTGTAGCATTTGGGATTCAGCCGTTTCAGGCTTTTGTTAGGCGGCCTCCACGAGGACTAGCACCCAGCCCATGCCCGGTGAGTTTTATAAAAGGGGGAAAAAAACACCACCAGGATCTCCCACCATGAGGACTAGCACCTTGCCCGTGCCCTTATAAAAGGGGAAAAAACGCAGGAAAGCCGGGTCTCTGAACCACCATCCCCGCCTGTCTCTCCGCAGCCGACTTCGACAAGAAGTACAAGTCGGCCTTCTCAAAGCTGGCCGGCAGCATGGGCAAGGAGGCCCTCAGGCAGCAGCGGGCCCAGCCGCTCACCTCCAAGGCCGTCGACTGCCGGAAGAGTTTCGGGGCCAATCTGGAATGCTAGCGGGCCCCCGGCTGCTCCCGGCCCGGGAGACCCTCCAGAGGCTGCTGCGGCGTAGGAAGGGAGGCCGAGGAGGAAACTGGAGCTGATACCAAAGGGGGGGCGGGGGCTGGGGGCCGCAGCCGGGCCCCGTTGGCTGCTCCCAGCCCCCCTGGGTGCTGTGCCCTTTTGGGGGGCCCTGGGACGGAGATGGGGGAGGCACCCTCTCGGCCATCCGACCATGCCCCGAAGTTTCCCCCTTCCTTGCCAATTCGGAGGAGGGGGGCTCTAGTCTCCGATTCCAGGCCCAGCACTGCACTTCGCACATGCCTAGGAGCCCCGACTCTCCCCCCCCACCGAGTCTCTTTCTTTCTCCCCCCAAATCTGGGCCTTCGCCCCCGTAAATGTCTATTTTTGTGCACAGTGTTCGTTGCGGAAGGGGGGGTGTTTAGGACCCCCCCGTGAAGGACAAGGCCCCTCCAGCCACTGCGCTCTCTCCCCTCTCTTCCACCCGCCCCCCCGATTCATGGGGGGTTAATTGGGGAGGGGGCAGTCCCCACCGCCCCTCCTGTCCGACTTCCAGCCGAGTTGGTTCGCTCAGTGTTTGTCCTTTTTTTTTAAAGTATTATTTTTACCTCCAGTGTTACAAGGGAGGGGAAAAGGAAAAGGGAGATGGAGAAGAAGCTATTCTGTAAATTTATTTATTACCGAGACCCTCCTGCTGTTCTCCCTGTCCCACGTCGTGGCACGTGCTTTAACTGTCGGGGTGCCCCGCTGCGGAAAGAGGGGCGCGCTGCTTCTCCGCGGCACCCTATTTCGGTTTGGGGAAAGGGTCCCCTCTGGGGACCCCCCGGGGAGGGTTTTCCTCTGCCGACCCAGGGCAGCAAACTCTCTCTGCACTGGGGGTGGCGGAGTGGGGAGACCCCCTGCGCTGGTGACCCGCCCCCCCTCCTTCCTCAGGGCTCAGGCCGAGCAATATGGAGCCCCCCGAGACCCCTTTTGCCGAGTTGTGTTACTGTTTGAGTTGGATTTTCCACGTTCCTCTCGTCCTGTAAATAAAAGATGCTTCTGTATTTTCCTTCCGGGTCTGCCTCCCGTTTCATGACAGGGGAAGCCCGGACGGAGCCAAGCTCCCGGCGCATCCGTCCGGCCCGACGGAAAGAGGGCCTCTGAGAACGCGCAGAGGGCCTTCCGCCTCTGGGGCTGAGGCCCTCGGGGGTCCGCTTCCCAGCCTGCTGGGGGAGAAGGTGGGTTGACGGCAGCTCTGGGCACAGAAGACAACGCTGGTAGAATCAGAGGGGTCTCTGAGGTCATCTAGTCCAACCCCTGCCCCAATATAGGGTGTCCTTGAGCAACATGGTCCAGCAGGAGCCGGCTTTATGGGACAATGCAAAATGGAATCCAGAGGGACCCAGGCCCTAAAAACATATTTTCCCCACTTGTCCACCCCCCCGTCTGCTGATGGGGAATCGAGAAGGATCAATTCAATCAAAGATCCTGCATAGCCCCCCCCTTTTTCTTCTTCCCTTGCAGGAAAAAGTCCTTTTTTTGTTTGGATGTTCTTAACATTCATGTTCTCACGTTTCTTTATGGCTGCAGAGAGGTAGAGGGCAATGATGCTCATTGTGTGTGTGTGTGTGTGTGTGTTGTAGACTTCAACTCCCAGAATTCCCCAATGCTGGCTGGGGAATTCTGGGAGTTGAAGTCCACCCATCTTGAAGTGGCCGAGATTGAGAAACTCTGCCTTACGTGCTGGTAAAGTCCAGCCTCAGCCATGACAATGGAGTGCCTTGGGGTCAGTCGCTCTCAACCCAGCCTACTTTACAGGGTGGTTGTTAAGGAAATGGAAGAGGGATGGCAATTTGCATTGCCTCGAGCTGCTGGAGGAAAGGTGGGATGTGAGCAAATGCAAGCGACTTAACAAACAGCGTGAGTGCCACCACCAATCATGTTCCCATGTGGCTCAACCGTGGTTTAATTCAGTAGGAAACCATGGCTTACTGCTTGGGGCACGGGGTGAAACCCGTCAATGGCAGCTGCTTCTGGAACATTGCCAAACCAACCTTGGTTCACACAAGCCATTATGGGGGAGGCATAAGGGTTGGTGCAAACCCAGCCGAGAGGGGCTTATTCATTTAACCATGGTCCAGCAAATCATGGTTTTGCCTGGGGGGACTCCAGATTTTCTGCTTTGGGGCCATTTATACAGGCCGCATTTGGCTCTTGCTTTAGGTCTGCCTGTTGCCACTCTGAATCGTGCAAAGACAGCTTAGGACTTGCCCAAGCCAGGAGGCTCCACAACTATTATGCATTTTTGGGGTGTAATTATTGCACATTTTAATTAGGGATTTTTTTCCTAGCTACTTGGAGCAAAGCAATGCAGCCTACGGTGGCCTGCGAGGGCCTAAAAAACGCCCTCGGGCGCCTACAGACGCCTCTCCCCCGCACGCCGACACATCTTTCATGAGGCTGGATACCCGGATGTGGCGGCTCATTAAAAAAAAAAAGGCGCTCCGCGGGGGAAGCTTCGGCGCCGCTCGTTGGCCTCGCCCGACGCCAGTCACCCGCTCGGCTGAGCCAATGGGCGCCGCCCGGCGGGGCCCTCCCCCGGCCCCCCGCGCGCCTGGCTCGCCGGCCCATTGGCCGCTCGGCACGTCGCTCCCGCCCGCCGCCCAACGGTCGTCGTCGCTGGCGGCCGCGGGGGCGGGACGTGCCCGGCGGGGCCCGCAGCCCAATCAAAAGCATTGTTTGTGGCGGGTGCCGGCTCCGGCGGCGGCGGCGGAGGTGTCGGTGTCGCTGCTGGTGGCGCCGCGTCTGCTGTCCGCCGCCCGGCCCCCTGCGCCCTCCCGCCGCCGCCGCCGCCGCCTTCCTGCTCGGCCTGAGGGACCGCGGGGGAGCCGCGGACGCCGTCAGGTGAGTGGAGCCGGAGGGGGGCGGGGCCGAGGCTTGATTGACAGGCCGGCGTCCTATGGGGATCCCCGCTCGCCGCCAGCCGCGGGCAGCTGGGGGGCGTCTGCCGGGAGGGGGCTTCGCCCGCCGCCAGCACCGGGCGGGGGTCCGCCAAGGGGTGGGGTTGTCAATTTGGGGGCGAAGGGGCCATCTTGAATAGTGCCCCCCGGGAGACACGTCTGCTTTGGGGGCTCAGGCGCGTGCGGGGGGCGCCCTTGGGGGGCGAGCAGCCCCGATGGAGGGATGGAGGGATGGGGTTGCCTGTTGCAACTCGGCAGCCCACCCCCCCGCCTGCCCTTGGCCCCACCACCCTTTCCCCAGTCCAGGAAAGGCACATCTGGCTTTTGGGGCGGGGGGCCTGAATGGGGGGCTCCCCTTTGGCTGTTCCGGGGGTTACCTTTGTTCCGAGATGTGGGGCAGCCTTGGGAGCTGTCCGGCTGCGAGGAGGCAGGGGTGCTGCCCAGATCCGGGGGGGCAGAAAAAGGGGCAGCCTCTGTGGACTTGGGGGGGGGCTGTGGGCCAGGCCGGAGGGCCGGGGGTCTTTTTTCTCCCCCCAGGGAGAGGTCAGCTGGGAAGCCGGCCTTTGGAGGGGTGGCTCGCGCGTCCATTCATTCGTTCGCTCCGTTCATTCATTTCTCTTTGGGCGCCTGGCAAAGTCTGGGGATGCCATCGGGAGAAGCGTTGCCGTGGGGGATGCTGGGCCAATGAAACCTGGGTTGGGGGCTTCTGGGGGTCCGCCGTCTTGAGGTTGGGGGAGCCTTGGAACGGCGGGGGGGCTGATACTAGTGACTAGGAAACCAAGCCGTGGCTTATGTGCCTCAAATTAAAGGTTTGGGGGTGGCTTTTTCTGGGAGCGTTGCCCAGTGTGGAGGCAACATCCTGGCAGGCCTCTAAACCGTGGGGCGATCACTTTCAGCAGGGGAATATGGGGGGGGGGGCTAGCCTTTGGTAGCAGGACTCCCCCTGCATTGGTGGGCAAGCGGGTACAGGGGCATTCGTCATTTGGGAGAGGCTAGTCTTCTGGTTCTTTAGAAGGGGGGGGCTGTGGTTTTCCCAGGTGGGGGTCAGTTTCAAAAGAAGCAGGGAAGGCTAAGCGGTCCAAGGAGACCATGATCGAGGAAAGGGGGTTTGGAGTTGAGAGGGAGGGGATTGGGTTGTGCTCCCGAGGAGTGAGACCTTTGGGGAAGCGGGAGCTCTTGGGGGGTTCTCTTCAGCCAGATGGGGGTCAAAACACCTGTCTGAGATGGAGAAGAAAAGGCAAAACTAGGCCTCGCAGAGCAGAAAGTCCCTCCCTGAAGGGTCACAGTGCCAGCCCGGAGCAGAGAGGCTGACTTGGCAACTGCAGGGAGATTAACAGCCTTGGCATTCCCCTGAAATGCTCCTGACGGCCATTCCAAAGTCAGCAGAGGGATGGGGGGTTGGGGGTCCCCCCGAAGTGAATTGGAGGCTGGAGAGGAAGAGGACCAGGGAGGAGGCACAGCTGTCTTGAGGATGTTCTCTTCTCAGTGGGGCTCATCTTCTCAGGGAGAGATGTGGGATTGGTCCCTCCCCCTCTTATTTGGGGGAGCAAAGGGCATCTGGCTCCCTTTGCTGTGGCTGGCTGCGCTTCTCCAGGCACGTGGGGAACGGTGAATCTCTCCCCAAAGGCTTGGGGGATGCCGGCCTTAGACCCAGGGGAGAGCGCGAATGAATAGCTGCAGGCTTTTTTTTTTTTTTTTAAACCCAACCTAGCCTCTGCATGGAACATCTGTCCTCCAAAATCTGGCCTTGTTGATTTTGGCGTTTGCTCCGTGGGGAGGGGGGAGCCTCGGCCCCCCTTCGCGCTTCTTTTCCGCCCAGCCCGGCGCGATGATTTGCCTTCCAAATTGTGCTTTCTCAACCCACTCGTCCTCGCCCCCTCGGGGCTGCTGAAGCCGCCTCTCGTGGGTGGCGAGATGAATCTGGTTGCTGCCTTCAGATTTCATTTGATTGCCCTGAAAAAACTCGGGGGGAGGCTTTTTTCCTCGCCCTGGGCACCTCTGGGGCCAAGGTATCCCCAGGGGTTCCCAAAAACGCTGAGCTGCTTGGAAGGAGGGGAGGCGCGAAGGTCTCCTTGTCCCCTCCCCTTGCTGGAGAGGACATTTTAATTTGGAAAGCGTGCGGCGTTCTTGTTCCTTTCTCCCTGGAGTGAAGGGTTAATGCTTCTTGGAGGCTTTGACCGGAGATGGTGGAACTGGCAGAAGGGAGGGGAAAGAAGACAGGCACCGCGCAGTTGCTGGTTTGCTTGGCAGCACCGGGCAGCTCGAGCGAAGGTTTTATCCAGCCGAGGGTGAGGAAAGGGAACCCAGATACTACAAGCGGCCACTTCACGAAGACCCAGATTCTGTAGCATCCCCCACAGCTAATTGGAGGAAGTAGAGTCTATTTTCAGACAGGCTCCTGGTACGATTTGATTTGTTCGATAGGCCAGGATGTGCAGGGAAGGGGATGGGAGATCTCCCTCCACCCCCTGCCACCCCGGGGATGCGCTTCCTCCAAATGAATCCAGCTGGTTGGGACCCTCCGGCGGGTAGACTTTCAGCATCTCCAGGAGAAAATCCTTCGGTGGAGATTGGCAGCAGCTTTTTCTGGAATGTCTGAGCCCCGCCCTAGCCCATGGGGAGAATGTGGTAGATGTGTGTGCTGCGTGCGTGTGTGTGTGTGTGTGTTTGTACACATACTAAATTGCTGTGTTGGACACAGAGGTAGGTGCCTAAGCTAGAAGTTTTGGCTTGGGCACTCCTTGGCCTCGAGCTGTTTCAGGAGGTTCCACGTAAATCCCACGGCAGGGGAAGAAATTTAACTTTGCCTGTACAAATTGGAAAACCGATAAAAGTTTGGTTTTTATTTGATTTTATTTTCGAAGCGTGGGCTGCATACGCTCCTGGCTGTTACGCCGTGGAGAAGCCTTTGTGGGGGCAGCCTCTCGGTTTGCAGAAGGGGGGACCTGTCCTCTGCCCCATCCTCGGTTTGCTAAATTTACTAGTATTTCTGTGTCGCTCCAAAAGGGTGGTGTGGTTGCAGTTGGTCGGCCAGGCCTTCAGAGACATCCTTCTGGCTCTTTGAGCAGTGCCTGCGGGTTCCGAATCCTCCTTTTCATTCTTTCTTAGGATCTGTCAGCCAGCGTTAGGATTCTCAGTTTTCCGGCCCCAATCCAGCACGGCCTAGTATCCCCAAGGCCAGGGGAAGCCTCCGAGCTGAGTCAGTCATTGCTAACCTGGTTGAATATATGACCGCCATACAGTCCTTGATCACTCTTTTTCCCTGCACTTTAAAACACCTTCCCTGCCTCCAATCCCATGTCTATAGAAAGCGTTGCTAACTACAGGAGAAGCAAATTTTGCATCTGTTTCTGATCATCCCAACCAAATTTGAGAAATGGGGCAGCGGGGGGGGGCGGGGGGCAAAGAAAACCAATCTTAAACTGAGTCAGATCTTTTATCCTTCAACTCAGTGCCAATTCCTTTTCTTTTTTGCCTAGACCGAGAAGTCACTTCCTAGCCTCACAATGTGTCATGATCACAGGAGAAACTCCTTAGTTTGTGTCCTTGTTTCAGTTTTCGGATGCATCCTGAGATCCTCTGGCTAGTGGCACAATCTACAGGTTACTCCACTACAGAACCGTTTGTCTTCTTTCTAACTGGCATCTTTCACAGATTTGGGGGTAACTTTGCCCCAAATTAGCAGTCAGCACTGAACCTCCCCATCTGGCTTGCTCTAGGACTGAGAGACCCCAGAAAACGAGGGGAGTTTGGAAACCGGTCTTGGCTTTGTTCAGAAAACTCCGTTCAGCTTCTGCAAAAGTTTGAATGGCGTCTGTAAAAAGTTTCTGTAGGTGTAAGTGAAGACCTACAAGCCCGTCTTTCCGACTTAGGTGAGAGTAGGATATTGAAGCTGTTGAGGCACAGTGGCCCTCTAAAATTAAATTTGAACGAATGGCTTCTCTAATTCAACTTAAGGCAGAGAAAAATGTGCCCCGTCCTCTGCTCCTGCGTCTCCTTCACCATGGCGTACGTTGCAGATTTTCTGATTCGTGCTTTTCCCAGTATTTCTCATTTCATACATCTGAACTTCTTAGTCTTCCATAAGCATTATGGTAAACGAGGTTAGACCAGTATTTTCCTAAGCAACCAAGCAGTTTTTCTTCCTTTTAGCAACGAGACGGGAACTTCCGTGCATCCCGGAGGCATCAGCTGTCTCTGTTGGAGATCAGGCCACGTAGAGACTGACCCTAATAGTCTGATCCGCTTCCTGTCCGGTTGCTATCAAACGGGGCAAGAGGATCTCATGCTTCCAGATGTTCGCAGCCAGCCACTTAGACACATCTGGAAGCCGAGAGATTCTCCCCTTTGCTAAAGAATAGGACGGAATTTCAAGCCAGTTTTGATTTTGGGGATGGCAACGTTCATGGAAGTCCTGGAGGGCAATGACCCTTCGCCTTGATGGCCGTGTGACTGCCTCTGAAGGCCATTTGCTAGGAGATGTGTGGGGTTCCTGGTGTAGCTGGTTGGCCTTTGTGAAGACAGACTGAGCCGGGGTCCAATCTGGTTATGTTCCTGTGTTCTGAACGTCCTGCAAATAATAGCACCATTGGTTTTCTCAATAGTTCAGCTGCATGTCATCTCTTTCCTTATGGGAATTGTCCCAACCCTTTCCTTGGTTACTCCATGCCAGTGACGGTGCAGAGATGAGTCCCCTGTCGTGATGAAATGCCGGCTTGATGGCCAGAGGGTGGCTTTCTTTCGAAATGTGTGGCCTTGAGACTCCTAGCCTATCCTATAGTCTCAGCGATGGCGAGAGGGTTTTTCAGATAATCTAACCAAATCTGCATAAGATAGGGATAAAGAATGCAAGCAAAATTGATAGCAAGACAATTCCCCGCTGAGAATGACATGAGCTGTACGTTAGCAGTTCAGGAAAAGCTTGGGACAATTTAACCCCCTTTTTCTTTCATTTTGGGGAAGGGCAGGGGGTCTCGCGGAGGCGGCTACGCTCTGCGGGAATGTCTTTTGCTCCGTGTGAAAGTGTCCAATAAATAACAGGTCCTGTTCCTCCTTGGAAGATGGAATTTTTCCTTAAGATTGGTGCAAAAATTGAAATGTGTCTCCCAGTTTGATTTCGGAAAAGAAAGTCTCTAAAGCAGTTTCTCAACCTTGGGAACTCTTAAGATGTGTGGACTTCAACTCCCAGAATTCCCCAGCCAGCCATGCTGGCTGGGGAATTCTGGGAGTTGAAGTCCACACATCTTAGAGTTCCCAAGGTTGAGAAACACTGCTCTAAAGTTTTAGAGATGGAGTGGAGAAAAATGGTTGTCAGGGGCAGGAAAAGAAAGCAAAACCATGTATTGCACACCCTGCCACTGTCTCTTTCAGGTTTTGCCGTGCGTTAGCCCGAAATCCTCAAGCTGCCCTGTAGTCATGAGGACTAGAATCCCTGCATGTCTGTTTTAAGGCTGCGTTCATGCCGAGCTTCCACGTGTGTCCATGCAGCCATATCTTGGCAGCGTCAACTCTACCTGGTTCTCGATTTCAAGTACTACAACCTCAGCTTGGAGGGTTTAAATAAGAACTCACCAGACCCTTCAATAGCGGCAGAGCCCAATTCTGCGGGCTGGAAGATAGAAAGCCCTGAGTTGGGGCTGGTATCGGGCACAGTGGTCATCCAGGAGGGGTTCATTCCAATATATTTGCATTGGGAAACGATCTGCTCTCTCCCTATCCGGGTGCAGGCGAAGGTAAAGCCGGAATAATCCTGGAAAGGCAGCCATGGAGCAATCTCTGGAAGTGGCTAATTCTCCCGTGGGTTCTTTCCCAAATGAACAGACACTCCGCTCACACCTGACTGCAGAGCCCTGGGGAGAGGCCCCGTACCCCAAGAATCAAGGGTTTGATGGACTCCGATCCAGAAACAACATGATTTGGGGGTGGATAAAGCCACCAGCCGCCTCCTCTGAGGCTTCTGGCACCCCTCCATCCCCGATTAGTTGCATTTCTTTCGACCTGCACGGATTCCCCAGTGCACCGTCCTGGGGTCTGGTGGCCAAGTGGGGCCAGACAAGGCAGAGATGCTGTCTCACCCACCCACGCACCCCTGCCCTCCACTTCCTTCCTTTTTCTGTCCCTTCGTGAGGTTCATTACCTCTTTCCCTGCGACCCGTCAGGCTACTCACCGTATCTCAGTGGCGGTACTGAATCCTGCTTTCTAGGAGCAGGGTGACGTTAAGTGTGATGGATAGCTGCAAATGGCTCGGAAGACAAGGTTTTTGCTGCTGACTAGCCACCTTTCCACCCCCCCCAAACACTTTATTTACACACACACAGACACACACACACACAGTTTGCTTGTTGGATTCCTCCACCACCTCCCTTCTGTCTCCCCATCTCCCCACCCCAGCTGCTTTATCCTTGTGTGTACGGGAGGCAAGATAATTCACTTTAATGAATTATAAAACTTGTTTCCCTGCAGTGGGTCTTCATTTTTAGTCCTCCTCCCCTTCTCACAGCCCCAGATTTACAGCCGGAGTGGAATAAAATTAACTTGCATCTTGGCCACTTGTCTCCCCAAGGAACGCGTGCAGAGGGAGCTCCTGGCGCTGGCAGGGTAGAGGATCCGCGATCAGGTATCAGGTAGGCGCGCCGGAGAGGCTGAAAGAGCTAAGCAAGGAACCCGGGTGGGGGATGAGCTCCTGAGGATGACGGACCGTGATCCACGGGAGTCGGAGCCCATAGAGCATCCTCCGTCCTGTAAGGACCTCCTTGAACTGAGTGTCCCACTTGGAGGTGGCTGCTTTTATAGGGCCTGGCGAGCCGGGATTGGCGGTTGGGGACAGCTGATGGAACGTTCAAGCCGCAGCCTCAGGAACCCCCCCAAAACCCGGAGCGGAGTGCGTTTGTAGGGGAACTAAGTGCTCAGAGCAGAAGAAGCAGGTGATGTGCCCAGCAGTTGCTGTGGCTGCTGTAGAAGTCGAGACCATGTAAGCTGACAAGGCTCAGCTTCTGCTGCCCTGGTGCAAAGGTGGGGGGGGGACTTGTTCCTGTATCTCCTGAGCATCTGCAAAGTTTGAGCCATAACAGACATTTGCCTAGTCTGCTTGATCCAAGGTGTGTTTTTTTGGGGGGGGGGGCTATTTTGGTATTAGTCAGAGTCTCCTCCTTTTCTTCCAGCTGAACAAGGAACAGGAGAGCTGGGATTCTCCCTGATGCATTCTCCACGTTAATGCAACATCTTGCCAGAAACTGGGTTCCACTTTTTAGAGAGCGGAGCACCCAGATTTGATGAGCTGGCTCCCATTGGCTGACTTTGCCTATGAGGCTAACAAGGGGCACCCCACTTGGAGGCTCTTTTGTGGGTACTGGGGCACGGTGCCAGGCCCGGTTTGCTTACCAGAAGCTGGTTCCCCCATCTCAGAGAGGTTGCAGACGAAAGGAATTTCGGTGCTGGGCCCTTCTGGGATTCCAGTTTTGTGCAGGTGGTTTGCACAAACCCAAGTTAGCCTTGAGGTCAGTTCGTTGCAAAGGGAATGAGGATTGATGTGGGAAAGTGAACAGAAAACAGCTTGCGAACTCCATGGGGCAGTCCCCGGCTTCTGACTTAGGAGGTGGGGCAGTTTCATCCACCCCCAGGCCCCATTGATATAAAACACACACACACACACACACACACACACACACACACTTTCAAAATCTTGAAACCCTGGTTTGCGAACAGCGCTGTCCCGTCATTTGAGCCAGTGTTAATAACGCTTTTCAGGCCATCTTAATTTCCTTCGATTGCATAAAGATGGCCGTGGTGCCCCTTTGGGAACTAAAATAAAAGTGGGAAATATTGAACGCAACCCAATTCTGCCTGGGCCTTGGGAATGGAACAAGGGCTTTCTTGTCCTTTTTCCTGCTTTTTTTTCTTTCTTTCTTTCCTTGCTCTGGAGAAGAAAACCCATTCTGCCATTCGAAACCGTTATATAGGAACTGCCTCTCTGCTGTTGAGACAGACAGAATCGATAGCGTGTGTATTTCATTCCTGAACGAGTTACCTGTTAGGTAGGACCGCTCGGACAGTGCCGTTTTGCAGGAGTGCAGAAAAGTTACAGAACGTGAACTTGGCTTTTTCTGTTTGGGGGCTCGCGGGGGAGACGCCAACGTTTCTCACAACGGCCGGTGAAATCCCGGCTTTCCTTAAAAAAAAGAAGACTCCTTTAAAGAGGGGTTAGGTGGATTTGGGCTCCGTCTTGACGTTGAACTGGCCGAACGGCTGGGTTAATTAAGGATTTCGATGGGCTCGGGGGAGGATCTGGGTACGTTTCCCTGCACGCTCCGGCGTCCAATTTCTTTGCAATCCCACGGTCTCTTTGGGCAATTCCTTTGGTTGAATGTTACGATACCCCTTGCCTGTGCCCGCGTCGCAAGTCAGCTCCAGAATGACAGCTGCATTCAGATAACCGACTTACTGCACACTGTTAAGCCTGGTTGATTTTTTTAGAATTGTGAAAACCCCCCCGCTTTGACTCATTTAAGGCGTTGTGTGACCCCACCCGTTCAGCAAAGCCCAGTTGATAATGTCTCCAACGGGACGATAGTCCTGAGAGGTTCATAAGAAGGGAGCAAAATTATGGACTATTTCCCATTTATTATTATTGCCATCACCACCATTATCTAAAGTTATATTGCAGAACAGGGGAACCCGTGATCTCCAGATGTTGACTCGATTTGCCTCACTGAGAGCACAGAATTTGGACTGTTTGGTCAGAATTTGGACTGTTTGGTAACAGAGAGAAAAAACGGTTGCTCCAACTGTAATGATTAAATGACTTTTCTCACTTCCATTACAGGCCAGATTAAGCCACCTTCCTGAACAGACCCCATTTGAATAGCGCCTAACTGCAAATGGTGTAGTAATCATCATTTTGAATTAAAGCAGGAAGGTGTAGGCAGGTAAAGTTAATGGATTAAAAACAAACTTGGGATCAGCTAAAAAAAACCCTACCCCCCCAATTAAAGCAACATCGGGGTATACTTTTCCCTCCTATTTTAGTTACTCTGATGCAGTGCTTCTCAACCTTGGCAACTTGAAGATGTGTGGACTTCAACTCCCAGAATTCCCCAGCCAGCTGGCTGGGGAATTCTGGGAGTTGAAGTCCACACATCTTCAAGTTGCCAAGGCTGAGAAGCACCACTCTAATGTTTAAATGGACAGAAAGTAGCAGTGTCTTAGCAAAGATCTGTTACTCGTTGTTCAACTTCAAAAATCATGCCTCCTGTCTGCGTTAAAATAATTCTTACCTATTGCAGGCAGTTGCCCCCCTCCCTCCCTCCCTCCCTCTCTCCTTCTCTCTCTCTCTCTCTCTCTCTCTCTCTCACTCTTTCTGTCTTTCTTTCTTTCTTTCAATCTTTAAATGGATGGATTTCACTCCCCACCTAATGTAATTAGCTCCTTAGTCTGCTAAAATGTAGAAGCTTAATCGATTGGTGATTTCTTGAACCAGATTGCGGCCCATGGCAGCCATCAGCCACAAATGGACTCTGTGAGATACGCTGAGGTCCTGAATGACCGTGGCCCCGTGACCCATGAGCCTCCTCTAATTCTGCTGGCGGATTGTCTTGGGGCAATCCAGGTGCCCCCTTTTCACGGGAACTCCTTGCCCCAAGACGAGGTGAAAACCGTTGGTTTCGATGGGCTTTAAAAGCGAGGGGTGAAGTGCTTAGAAGAGGTCTGTAACCAGATGGTTGAAAGTGAACCTCCCACCTCAGCCTGCTTCCATATTCCATATTTTATTTCTCTGCTCATCGCTTTTTGAATCGCTAGCAGGGCTCCCTCATTCGTGGTTGTCTTATGTATAGACATGAATAATTAACAGAACTAGCAAACCTGCCCCAAATTGTCTGTTTTGGCCCGAAGGAGACGAAACGGGAGGGGATTTGGTGCGCGGCCCCCCCAGTCCATCCAGGCCACTCGGCCGATACCTCAGCAGCGCCTCCTGTTGCACTGATGGGGCAAGGAAGGTCTTATTTGTGGTAGGGTGCAAAGACGGGATGCTTCTGCAAAAGAGCAGCTGGCGGTTCTCAGCTTGAGGCCCCCCTGCTCCAGCAACGTTTTCAGGGATCGGCTGCTTTAAAGAAAGAAGAGGTGACAGTCGATCTGCTTGGGGTGCAGGCTGGAGATGCGAGTTGTAGAAACGCTTCCCACGCAGGGCACCCGTAGCACACTGCAGGTGGGGTGCAAGAGACGGATGCCCAGGCTGAAGGCCAGCACTAACCGCCTCCTGTATTTTCCCCGTGGCTTGGTCTCAGCACCGTCACAGGGAGAAAACGTTCCCTGCAAATTGATAACAGAGTCAGATCAAAGCCTATTTGTCTGAAGGACCCGCTCCAACTATTAAGGTCCTCCAGGTCCAGGTTAGCTGCCATTCAACCCAATGCTAAGCAGCTCTTTGGCTGCGCTCCCTCTGATTCCAAAACCTACCTACCTTCCTTCCTTCCTTCCTTCCTTCCTTCCTTCCTTCCTTCCTTCCTTCCTTCCTTCCTTCCTTCCTTCCTCTTCCTCTTCCTCTTCCTCTTCCTCTTCCTCCATCCATCCATACCCTTCACCGCCACTCCTCTCCTTCCTTCCTTCCTTCCTTCCTTCCTTCCTTCCTTCCTTCCTTCCTTCCTTCCTTCCTTCCTTCCTTCCTTCCTTCCTTCCTTCCTTCCTTCCTCTGGGGCAGAGTGAACCGAGGGGCAGCTTTGTGATGGGTTTATCTCTCGCCAACCACCTGTTATTCCAGATTGGTCTGTCTCAACAAGGATCCCTGGGGTGGAGAACAGTTTCTGATTTGCATCAGGTTGCTCCAACTAAACGGGTACTCATTCCTGACTCGAAGCCCCCTCAGGGAGGGCGCTGTGGTGATGGGATCCTTCCTTAGATTGTAGGCATCACTACCATAGTGACATCCCACGTGACACAATGTCATCACACTGATGACGCCGTGATGTCGTTTGTGTCAGTTGGCAAGTTGTGTCGTTTGCGTCCTTGGGTTGATGATGTCACAATGTGTACGGTGTCTCCTCTGCCATCCATCAGATACTGGAATCATCTGGGGAAGAAATACATGGATTGGACATTAGAGCTGGGAAGATCTCTGTTACTCGCACACGAGAAGGCTCACGGATAGACGGTTTCCCACCAGCATCAATGTCCTTCAAGATGCCATAATGTCATATCTGCACGGGCGCAGTCTCCGCAGGCCATTTTGCATTAGTGGCCTCGTGATTTTAAGTGGAAAACGTGGGCATGGAAGGTAGAAGATAGGTTTGTCCAAGCTTCTGTGGAATTGATCCAAGGGTGAGGATCCAGACTGAGCTTGGCTTCCCTCAGAAATAAGACACGCAATCTGAATTTAATGTCTTAAGGTAGCTGCCCCGGAACTCCAATTCATCAGGTTCTTCGTTGGTTTTTAGGGTGAAAGGGCTTTATGTCTGCTGCCCCCCTTCAGTTGAAGAACCCAACTGCTCCCACCCCACCAACGCCCTACGTAGGTCAACCACTGGTGGGTAGACCAAGGCCTCCAGGTAGCTAGATTTTGTATGTTGGCTAGGCAAGAGATCCTCCAAAGCAGGACTTCTGGGCTGGGCTGGGCATTATAGGAGCTGAAGTCCAACACGTGGCCAACCCCATTGTTGCCCCAGTCAGCCCATTTCAGGACAGAGTGTCAAGAAGCAAAAAGGTTCAGAAGCTGGCGGGCATCCTCGGCCGAACGGGTCTCTGAATCCAGCCTGAGTGGTTTGAACGGGGCCCCGTCCCAGGCCTGAGCAGCCTTGGCTGGCCAGCAGCCTCCAGGTGAGGCCTGGTGGTTCACAAGCTCCCATTCTTCTTCTTCCCTCTGGATGATAGAGTCGCTGGGAGTTGGGTGGCATATAAATTTAATAAATTATGACGATGACGACGATGATTGATAGGAAGACAGCACCCGGCGTGTTAGCCCATCCGGAGCCGATGCCAGAGGGAGATTTCATCTGATGGCGAGGCGTGCTGAAGCCTCGGCCTGGCGTCCCACAGCAACTTTTTTTCTTTTTTTAATGGAATTGCATGCAAGTGGGCAAACCCCTGGGTTCTAATTTAGCAGCGGTTGGGCTCCGGGTCCCGCTTTGGCGCTGTCGACTTTCCAGTGGCAAAGCTGAGCGGAAATCGTTTTCCTTTTCCCGGGTCGAACCTTTTCGGGCTCTGCTCCTTGGCTCGCCCCACCTCGAAGACGCCCCCCTTGGGGGCATTTAAAAAAAAAAACCAACCTCCCCCCTCCCCTCCGTCCTCCATCCTTGGCCCCAAATGCTTCAGAGACCCTCCGAGGAAAAGTTCACACTTATGAATGGGAGGCAAAGTTTGGCGGGGTGCCAGCCTCTCCTTTCAGCGGGGGGGCAGGCACAGCAAGCGCCCCAGCGGTGCCAGGCGAGGGCAGGGGGTGCCGAAGCCGGGCGACGGCTCCCGTGCCACCACCAACTTAATTTTTTTTTTATTTTTTTTTTTAGCGATAATTCCATGTCCTGAGGTTACAAACCGGCTGCAACTGGTTTTATTTTTTTTTCCCTTCCTCTCCCCTGCCCCCGCTAGGCATCATGGGTAAAAGTAAGCCTTCTCCCCCCACCCCCCTTTCTTTTGTTTAATATAACGGCACCACAGATGATTGGCAGCGACGTGCCCGTTCCGCGGCTGGGCTCAGGCTGGTCCCTGGAGGGGGATGGCACGCCGCGGCCGCCCCTGTTCCACCGAGGGGGCTTCTGGTGAAAAAGCCCCCTGGCGCCTCTGCCCCCTGCCCTCTTCGCGTGCTCACGATCCGGCTTCCCCTCCATCTGTCTGCCTCTCCCCCCCTCTTGACAAGTCAAGGAGGGTGATAGAATACGCTACCTGTAAGTATTCTTTGGGGCCGTCTGCGCTTCCATTTATCTCTCACCGTCTTTTCCTCTCCCTCTTTTTCTTTTTTCCTTCTTTTTTTTTTTGGAAACAAAAACAGTGCACCCCTCGGGGATCAGTGGAGACTTTCCCAAATTAACGTCTCCATCTTCTCTCGCTCATTCTTCCCCCCGCCCCCCCGCCTAGGGTCGGGGCTCTCCCAATCTGGTTTCCCCCCCTCTTCCTCTTCCCCCCACCCCACTTTCCAATCAATAATCCTTAATGCAAGGCGTTTCTTTGCGCATTCATCCGTTACCGGTCCTGGAGGGCCCCCCCACCCTGAAGGAGGAGAGGATCCTCGGAAAGCGAGCGAGCAGGCGGAGGGGCGGCGTGATTTTAAGGCATACGGCAAACGCGTTCTATTGTCTGTCTGGCGTGCTGGTAGTTGGATCAAACACCCCAACCTTCTCCTTCTCTCCCTCGGCCCCCCCACCTCCTTCCCGCCCCCCCCCTTCATGTCAGTTACAACCCTGCTCTGTGAATGGAAGGGACGGGCTGACGAGAGAGCAAGCGCGCGGGGCTGGCCCGGTGCCAAGGGCTGGAAGTCAGCTGTGCGCGTGTGTGAAGTGTACAGAGGCGAACACAAAGCGTGGAAGAGCGAGGAAGGCCTTTCTTGCACTCTAGGGAAATTGCAGCCCTAGAGGAGAGAGCTTTGAAGCCCCCTCGCCCACCCGCCTCCCTTTATTTTCCCTACGGGGGTGAGAGCGTCAGGCTTCGCCCCCTGCTTCTTTTTCCTTCTCCTGAAAATCCGGAGCTGTCCCGGAGTGGTCCTTCAATTTTCCTGGGGGGCAAAGACCCACACACACACACACACACACCCCATTTCTCCTCTCTGGGCACGTGGCTCGGGGATTCCAGGGAGAGAACTGAAAAGATCTTGGTTCGGTTGCAGGATTCCCCGCATCGTTTCCCCGCCGACGTAGCTCGTTTTCCTGATTTCTGAACCGATTTTCATCCCTGCTTTTTTTTTTTCCGTAGCGAGGTTTGGTACGTAGGGCTTTGGGAGAGCGGCCGTCCTGTTGTCATTCTGGCCCCGGGCCCTCTCTGTCCCCCTGGAAGACGGGCAGCAGCCTGAGTTGATCCCCCTAGCTGGCACTCTGGGCATGCACGGTGTCCATCTCTTTCCCCATTTGCTCCCGTGAGAGTCGGCACTGCTAGATTTAACACGGGCGTTGCGTGTTTAGAGGAGAGCAGACGACCCCGGAGGGCTTTCTCCTACCATCCGTGATGCCCACGGATAACACCGCTGTACGGAAGAGTTTCCCCCAGTTATTTCAAGGATGAGGAGCGGATGTTCACGGAAGTGGCACCGTTTGGCTGGCGAAATCGAAGGGGCCCAGAGTCCGCACCCACAAAAATCTCGCATCCAGATCTTGGATCTGAGGACCGCGTCGCAGAACTTTTTCAAGTCGCTCGGGGACCATTGGAGTTCTGCTGAGTATATTCCCTCTGCTCGCCTGTTACGCCCTTTAATGTCAGCAGAATTGCAGCCTCGCTTGGGGGCCCGATAAAATGATAAGCTCTGTGTTTTCTGTGAACGCTCCAAAATGGCATATTGGTTCTGCTTTATTTTTCCTCCCCACCTGTAGGAGCCGAGGGCAGATCGGTCTTTATGTCCTGTCCGAGTTAGGCAGGGGGGCGATTGGATTGATTCTTTTTAACTCCCCGCGTGTACGGAACTAGGTAAAATGAAATCAAAATGCTCGCTTTGGAAACGTTTTAGCTCTGTGGGTCTTCAGTTCAGTGGCAAGAACTGGCTTGGGAAACCAGACAGGGTCCTCTTAAGCTTCTAGTCCCTCAGCTTTTTTGCATCCAACCAGCTGCCTCCCCACTCCGGAGACCCCCCCCAACTGCTGGATGTCAAGGCCATGAGATACCCACCTGCGCTACATTTTTTCTATTACTCCTTAGTCTTGTTCCTTCGCTGATTGCCTCTGAGCATGGGCAGAGATTCTTTACAGCAGGTCTTCGTCATCCCTCCCCCTGCCACCGAACTGGGTGGCCTAAAGCGGCTTCCTGCTCTTCCGGCAGACCCAGCCGCTCGCGTGCACCGGCGTTTGTACCCAAATTGGCTGTCCGGTTGTTTGAAGTGGACACTGAGCCACACACACCCCAATCAAAGCGGGCACGTTGTACCCTCTGCCAGGTCCTTCCCTGGTCCCATGGCAAGGAGGCCTGTAGACCAATCAAGTGTTTGTCTGCCTTGCGTCTGTCGCTTGTCAGTTTCCTTGGGATAAAGTGGAGCAGGCCCTTTAAAAACCAACCTGGCTCCACGCTTTGGAGGGACCGGTCTACTTAGCTTTCCTGAGATGAACCGACTCTCTCTCTCTTGCAGGGAGGATGGCTCTAAATGGCTGGTCCCTGGGCGACCCTTTTCTGCTTTTATAGGTGGGCCTGGGAACGACGTACCCCGCGTGGGGGTTCAAACAGATGGGCAGAAGGGCATGAAGCTCCCAGGCCACTTACTTTGCATCTTTGGACTTAAAATTCCTGGAAAGCCCTCGGTCGTTCCTACTTCCTGGGCCGGCAGTTTTGCTAGCCGTAGGTTTAACCTTTAGGGGCCCTTAGAAGAATCGGCTTGTAAGGGCTGCTTTGGGCCCATTTTGGCCCTTGGAGCATCCCGGATCCCTTCCCTTGGCCTTCTTGATCCCCTTCCCTCCTGGGTCGGTCACCGTCCTGCTGCGCCCTTCCTCTTCCTTAAAGGCTCCCTTAAAATCCAAGCCGCAGCCTTCTGAAGACCCAGAGAGGGGTGAGGAAGAGGAGGAGGGGGGCAGACGTGTGCTCAACAAGTCTCCCCTTCTTCGCCAGCGGAGCCCACCTTGTCTGGGGGGGGGTCCCTCCACCGGAGGATCCCAGCAACAGCCCTCCAGGGAGCCCGACCTGAACCCCCCCTTCCTTTTCTCGAGATGGACCGTCAGGATCGCGGGCCCCCTCGGCAGACCGCCGCATTTCGCTCTTCGGCTGCCGAGCACGCAGGCTTTCCCCCCGCCTGCCTGGCTCCCCAGCACCTCCCAGTGTAAGAAGGCGTCGCAGCATTGTGTGCAAGTTCTGTACAGGGTTGAGACTGTGGGAAAAGGTCGTGACGAGAGGCGTCCGGGAGGACGGAGCAGGGTCTGGGCCGGAGCCAGCGGGCCGATCTAATCTGCTTGCATCTTCCTCCCTCCCTCCCCCTCCCTCCCCTTCCCTCTCCCCCCCACCCTCGGTGACCTGCTGGCTGTCAATTCCCGATTTCCTTTTTAGGAGATTGTCCTTTTTATAGTATTGTATGGAAACGGTTCGTCTTGGGAGACAGCCATTTTGTGTGTTCTGTCTCGAAATGCATCTTTCGCGGTTAGCACCACGCCGAGAAGTTGGAGAGATGCAGGCGGCGGGGGGGGCCGCTGGTCGCCTGCCTCCCTTCGCTCTTTTCCCCAGGCCCCAAGGGCTGAACTCCGGGACGAGCTGGAATGGAGGGGGTGGGGGGGGACATCTCTTTGCCAAGCGCATCTTGACAATCCCACTTTCTCAGAAGCGCTTTTGGGCCTCAGAGAATATCCCCCTCGGCTGAAGGGTAGAAACCAGTGCCAAGACGTAAACCGGATAACTAGATGGAGCCTCTGTGCCCAGGAGTAGTCTACCCCTGGATGCCATCCTCTGGGGTCCAACTTCAGAATAGGCTGCGTGTCGCTTTCTCCTCCTCCTGTTGCTTAGATGAGCCGCCCTGACCCCCTTCGCTCTTCTTCATTCGCTAGAATACGAGAGAAGGAAACCTTCCACGTTTAGAAGCAGTCTATCTCTGTTGCCCGAGCAAAAGAGAAGGTGCTTTTATCCGCTTAGCTGCTTTTTTTTTTTTTTTTTCCAAAGCCTCTGGTTGGCCGTTGCCAGGAACCGGATGCTTGGCTAGATCGGTAGCCGTGGGACAGCGGTCCTCCCGTCACTGCGCAGGTGCCATTCCTGGCATCTCTGAGCATAGATTGCTGTGGCTGAGAAGTTGTGCCAACCGCCGGGTGGGCTCAGCGTTCCTAGCAACGTGTGTTGACAGACTGTTGATCTGATCGAGCCCCTCTTTGTGAGATGGAGAACCCGAGATAATTGGGAAGGGCTTCATTAATAAAATTTCCGTGGTTTCGATGGATCTCTCGCTTTTCTTTCCAAAAAGCTCATTGGAAATCATCATTGAAATCTGTAACATTCACGCAGTTACCACGGGCCTCTCACAGAAATGCCTAGCATGTGATGGGGTGTTATAATGCAACAGAAATCATCGCCTTAGATCGTCTTGGGGGGGGGGGTGTCTTTAAAAAGGATTGTGTAACACAGAGAGATCTACTAACCTTGTAATCACTGGATCTGGCTCGTATCTAGCCATAGACGCCTGGGAATAAGGTTGGCGGGATCTGACAGATCTCCTACCCGTCCAGCGCACTCAGCCCGGAAATCAAGTAGGCTACTGAATGAGGCAGAAGATTCCTGGTTTCTCCTTCTTGGTATTTATTTTACTAGAGGCTCGTAGATTGCCCTCCTGTGCTGTTCCCATAGGAAGGGACGAAGAGGAGGGTGGAAATGCGTTTTATTTGACCCCCTTTCTTTTTTAAATGTTGCTTTTGCTGACTTAGATCAGGCAAGGCTGAGCAATGCCTTCCGTCTTGTTTTTGAGCACCAACGGCTTGATTGCGCTCACATGCTTTGCGGACATCTTTAGGGTCTTGAATCGTGGGGAAGGCCGGGGAAGGGGGCAAAACCCAAACTCTGGAATTGCCCCACTGGGCCAAACCGGCGATAGTCTTAGGGGTAGCGCAAAGTTCCCAGTCTGTGGTCCCGACTGCGGTTGGTGAAAGATGCATTTTGCAGCAGAAACTGAGCCACGCTTCCCCAGGGTCGAGCAGCCCCGAATCGCGTTGCCACTTTGCACGTGCTCTGCAAAATCCCCAAAGAACTTGGGAGCATGTCAGCTGGGAGGAGGGAAAAAAAACATTCTTCCTAGAAAACCAGGCCAAAGATAACGTTGTTCTTGGACCTCAAACACTGGGGGGCTCTGGAAAAGCCAGGTTGGTTTCTGTTGTTGCTACCATGGAGCAGTCATCTGCAGAGCCTAATCAGGGTGATTCCAAGGATGGACGGAGAAGGATCTCAGGTGGGCTGAAAAGTGATGATTTTTCGTCGTAGGCCATCTTTGAACCGTTCTTAGAAAATGACTTACGGGCTTCCGGGTTCCACTTTTCAAACTTGGAATTGGTGCCAACGACAGAAGGCTATTGTTATTATTACTGTCGATCAGTGTTTCTCAACCGTGGCAACTTGAAGATGTGTGGACTTCAACTCCCAGAATTCCCCAGCCAGCCAGGCTGGCTGGGGAATTCTGGGAGTTGAAGTCCACTCATCTTCAAGTCGCCACGGTTGAGAAACACTGCTGTAGATGTACAGGAGAGTTTCTGCAAATTCTTCACAGATGACTTTGCCTGTCCCTGAATCAAGGGAACTCTTCATAAGCGCATCTTGGATCGTGGGGAACGCTCTTTTCCCATAGAACTTTTACAACTCCGGCGCACGGTGGAAGGCTCCGGGTGGCTAAATTATTTCGGTGGAAACTCCACAGACAGAAGCCATCTCCATTAGGATATTTGAAGGGAAAAAAGCCACAGCAGTCAAAGCTTTTGGGTCTAATTGTGGGATTTTGGGGGAAAACCTCAGATGAGCTTGCCGGTCAATCATCTTCTGATCTCTTCCAGCAAGCCAGCCCCTTCAGTTTTCACAACTCGTGCAAAGCAGGCTTGCCTCTGTTGATTTAGCCCGAAACCAGTCAAGACAACTACTGTCCTCGAAGACAGAGCCGTCAACTTCCACATTAGAGCCAACGCACTTGGTTTCTCAGGTTGCTGGAATCCCCATTCTGCGTCCGAGATTTAATCTAGCGCGCAAGGTTCCCGCTCGAACGTCATGTGCAGTTATGTTCAGTTTTCTGAGACCCGGTCCTTTGTACCCAAGTTGTCCAATTGTATGAAACATCACTGCCCGAAAAGCATCTTGCTGCCTCCACTTTGCCCTGCTTTATTTGATCTTCCTCAACCTTGTCTTGCCAGATATGGTAGATTTCACCTCCAACAGAGAGCTCGTTTCTCCTGGGGACTCTTCTGTTTCCTCAGCAGCTTCCTTGGCGGGAAGGTAATGAGCAGGGAAAGGATCACGATCCTCATCTAAGTTCAAGAGCTGCCCAGTGCACCTCGTTTTCAAGAGGGCCTGTAAAGCAAGCTCTTCATTTTTTTTAAAAAAATTAAAATAAAACACAGGACGCTTCCTCGAAGGACCTTTGCAGCCTTCTCTGGCTGAGAACGGGGAGCCGTATTCAAAAGAATACGCTCCTTTTGGAAAGGGTTCGACATTAGGCACGGCTGGTGTCCTGGATGGACTCAAAAAGAGCTGGAGAGCTTCTTTGTTTCAGAAGAACGACCCAACCCTTAGAGCAATGTTGTCCAAACTTGGCCACTTTAAGATGAGTGGACTTCAACTCCCAGAATTCCCCAGCCAGCCATTCTGGGAGTTGAAGTCCACTCATCTTAAAGTGGCCAAGTTTGGACAACACTGCCTTAGAGATTTCATCAAAGCAACACCGTCTCTAGAGAGGTATGCTAGCAGTAGAACTTCTCAGAAACCTCTCTGAGTATTGGTGAGAAGATGGTCCCAGGGCTGCCGATGTTACGATGGGCTCCAATGTTCATCACCGGCGCAGGGGGAGAGGAGAAACGGGGAGGGCAGTTTCAGGGGTGTCCGGCTGGATGGTCGCTGGACAGAGGGAAAGTCTTGGGCAGCTCTAGCAAGAAATGGCGTTGGGACCCAGAGGCTTCACATATGCTGGGCCAGCCTGTATGTCTCCCCCCACCTTTGTTTTTCTACAGCCCCAGTGAGACTAGAAACTCTCCTGTGGCTCGTTTTGTGATATACCTTAACTTCAGAAGAATAAACCAGGATCAGGTGATACAGCAGCAAGACCTCATCAACATTCCTCTTAGTCCCTCTTAAATTCTTGACCACGGCTTCTCCACCTTCTTTTCCCGGAGTTTTAGAAGAGCTTCATTTTCAGGATGAGAGGCTAAATTTCTCGTGCTGATTTCTATCCATCTGCTAAGTTTTGGGTAGGGGGGCTTAAAGGAAGGGTGCTTCCGGTGCTACGTATGGGGCACAGGTCCAGTTTTGCGGTGGCTAGGCCCAAACCCGGTTACTTGAGAATTAGCCTCTCATGGATTAACCAGGATATGCTCCCAGGTGAATTTTGGGTTGGAATTTGGTGTCCAGCAATAACCAAATCTGCACTGATCCCCATGTTTGTTGTTGATGTTGATATCTGAGTTTCATTGCTAGATTAGCCAGTGAAATTTCGACTTGTAGATTTGGGAGAGAAAAGGCGATCTATCTGTTTCCTAGTCCGGGATAAAAAGAAATCAGGGAAAGGAAATGGAAGGCGCTGTTTTGTTTTAATCAGGCTGACTTTTCGAAACTGCGATTTATTTTAAGCTTCGTTTGGAAAAAAAAAAAAAAAGCAGTAAGAAATATCTACCTTGACATTGACTGGGACGAATCGATTACTGGACAGAATTGTCAGCCTCTGGTGAGTCCTGGTTCCTAAGATGCATGCTTTAAAAAAAAACAGGCACGCATACAATTTTGCGCATCTCCTCCTAAACATGTCTCAGCTTGTCTGACTTCCAAAATCCTTTCCCACACCAAGTCTTTTCCAGAACTGGGGGAGGTTCACCTTCTGGACCACATGAAAAAGCTGCCTTGAGGACTCACTGAACTTGTCAGCAGGGGGTATCAGGAATATTTGAATCCTGTTTTTCTCACAGCCCTTAGACGAACGCCGGGTGCATCGCCCTTTGATGCAAACCATTCAATGCATAGCTTCATCCTGGCCATCTCGTTACCATCACTCCGTGAACTCCTCAATTATTCTCCAAATCTTCTCTCTGAGATGGTTGCTAAAACGGCAGACTGACCCACGGGCTTCCCTTTTCTCCAGACCTACCCAGAAATACCTTTAATATATTCTGTAGAAGGAACTGAACCCCCCCCCCCAAAAAGTAAGCTTGTCGGTCCTTCTTAGACCTGTGGATAAGGTTGGCCAGTCGCCACTCGCCTAGGGCGAGTCACCGTTGCTTTCAAGGTGGGCCTTCTTAGGAAAAGGTTCTCCCCTTTGTCAGCTGGTGCACGCTCCACAAATGATGTGACTAGGAAGAAAAAAATCTAGGCTGGTTCAATCCATATTTAACCATGGGGCTGATAGTCCACAGGTGACAGGGCATTTTATGAGGCTAAGTGGCTGGGCTGACAGATGGAGCAGCTTGTCCCCTCTCTAAGCCTATCATAAAACTGTAGCAGATCATCAGAGATAACCCCACCTGCAGCACCAAAATCCTTCAGGAAGGATTACATTCTCTGTCTTTCCTCAGATAGCCACCAGCAATACCATCTTCATCCTCGTCCTCACCTGCAGACTCAGCATTCTCCTGCGCTCATTTGCCAGGGGGAATAATGCACCCCCCGGTTCATAAGATGGAAAAAGGGAGAGGCATATTGGAAAATTGCTGGTTTTCTCACCTTGAATTGGAAAGGGGTGGTTTTTCACGCCTTGGTTCCAGTAGCCTTCACAGCAAGCCGAGAAGGTTCCGGCACTGGTCAAGATCAGGGGAGACCTCTGGCTTTACAGGAGAGACACATGGTAGAAACCCACCATTGTTTTGGGGGCCCACCATCTTACCCCCCTCTAAAGAGAGACTTGGTGGCATCTGGCGGTCAATGTCAAGTGTAGTCTGTTCACTCCTGTGCTGTGATTAAGACGATTATTCCTCAACTCTTACCAGTCCCACACTCATCACTCTTCTGCGGTCTTATAACACTAAACATTTTCGTCTTCTCTTGCAATGTTTCGTGTTGGGTTTTAAAACGTTTGCTCTTGGCTCCGTTGGAAGTTTGTCCCTTCCCAGGCAATAAGGGGACATTGCTTTATCCGCCTAACTCGGTTTTTAGATTTCTAAGCAAATTATGCTGCTGTGGGTTCAAAGTATGCTTACGGAGGCAGCTGGATTGGGGTTTAACTGCCTGAAATGTTATAAGCCAGCAGCTTCTGGAGGGCACCAGGTTGGGGAAGGCGGCAATGCTTCCTATAAAACATTGGGGCAGGAAGATGCATTGAATTGTAGACCTGTAAAACCAGAACTCTTTGTCTTCTTAAAAGTCACTTGGAAACTGTCCTAGGAACAACATCATCAACACGAACACATTTATTTGCATTTAAAGCACCCAGAGCAGAACCCCAAGTGTTGGGGAGCTAGGAAGCTTTTTCGTTGCTGTACATCATGTAGTAACTAAGGTGGACTAATAGTGGGACGATGCAGGTTCTGGTCCATCCTCAGCCCTGGGGGACTTTGGGATAACCACTCTATCTTTGCCCAGCCAGCTTTGCAGGATTGTTGTGGTGGGGAAAAAATAGGAGGAAGGGCTATATACAGTGGCTGCAGCTCTTGCAGGAAAGGCAGATTATGAATCCAACCGATAAATAATAAAGGGAGAAGATTTGGAATAGGGAATTCCAACTTGGTGCATGGGATTTCCAGCTGACAGAGGATGGGGGACAGACATGAAACTCTAGGCAGCCTCCTCCAGTCAAGAGAGATCCTTCAAGAATCAACGTGAAATAAGGCAGCCTTTATACTGTGGTGGTTAAATATTTCTAATTTTTTTTTAAGCTGGGGAGAGAGCAGTTTACAGATACTTTCAATCAGTTACATTAAAATGTGCTGTAGGAAGAATGATGGAGCTCAGGAGTTGGCTGTTCTTTCCACAAGCCCAAGCTAGCTTGGATCCCTAAGACTGAGGACAGTAAGAATTGGTTACTACTGTCCACCACCAACACTAAGAGGTGATACCTGGTGCATGGCTTTGAATGATGGACAGTAATTCAGGGTTGAGGTGTTGGGTTCTTGGTGTTTTCTTAGCTGGCTTTTCTTCTTGAGATGTTTCGTTACCAGACGAGGTAACATCTTCAGGTGGTGGTTTCTCATTCTTTGCTTCGCCCTCCCCCACGGCAGGATGGACCGCATGACCGAGGATGCTCTGCGCCTCAACCGCTTGAAGCGGACTCTGGACCAAGCCGAAGAGCGGGATGATGTCTTGGCCAAGAGGCTGAAGATGGAGGGCCATGAGGCCATGGAGCGCCTCAAGATGCTGGCGTTGCTCAAGAGGAAAGACCTGGCGGGGATCGAGGTGCCCCACGAGCTGCCTGTCAAGCAGGATGGCCTGAAAGTCTACGAGGAAAAGCTGAATGGAAACTTGAGACCCCACACAGATGGCCGGTCTTCAGGGAGGTCCGGCAAGGAGAACATCAATGAGGAGCCGGTGGATATGACTGCAAGACGAAGGTAGGGAGGGGAGCAGAAGGGCATCTTCCCTGTGGCTTCTTTTTCACCCCCACGGCTGGTCTGGAGGCGTGGTGCATATGAATTTTGATCAGTTGGAAGCCAAGTGCCCAGTTCCATGAGAAAATCAGTTTTGGCCACTGTGCATTCTGCTTCCTCTTTATTCTGATAGATAATAGGTAAAAAACGCTATTTGGTCTTAAGAATTGTGCCATTTAGAACCAGGGGCCAGGTACTGGTTTGGGGTTCTGTTTTAAGAAGGACTCGTCTCTCAGCATGGCTCTGGATCCTGCAGTGGACCAGAACTCAGGACAAGTCAGCAGACCACGCCATCTTGGCAGCGAAAAACACTTTGGGCTGTGCCAAACTTGAAGTCTAGGAAGGGAAACCAGTATTTAAGAGGAAAACACCCATTTGTTAGGTCTTAGTAGTATTACACGTGGAGAAGAAATCTCAGGGGCTACCTGTTGTTTTAATTCTCACGAACCAGGGTTAGCGTACAGCCAGCTCTGATGGTTCGAAAGCATTGAGGTATCGTAAGAGTCGCTATATTATTCCGTGAGCTCTTCTTCCACGTTTCTTAATCGTCAAGGATGACTGTCTCACATAAAATGATGGAACATGTGAAAGTGCCTTGGATTAAGCCCTCTTCTGACCTTCTTTAATAGAATTATGTTAATGTGTTAAAATTAATTAAATTGGCTTTGTTTAAGCAAAGCAAGTGGAAGCGAAGAAAATCTGAAATGTCTACACCTCATTAAAAAGGGAAAAAGAGAAGGGAAAAAAAGAAATTAACGTATTTCTTGATCCATACTTCCTGCAGATTTCACCTGATTCCAGAATATGCCATGAATAGTAGCCAAGTTTCCCCCCCGCCCCAAGATGACCGAATCGTCTGTAGTTGACGAGGGTTATTTTATGCAGCAACGTCGTGTCTTAAGTCTCCCTTAGATAACTTCCCCCGAAAGCATCTGTTCTAGAACCTGATATTTTTTTGGAAGGATTCCATCTCTTCCAGCTTTTAACCTTCTACTGAATGCTGGTCCAGCAGATACGATGGTGGGGAGAGAAGGGTTGTGGGTCCATAACAGATACGCTGTCCACTTCGGACGCCTGGAGAACTCATGCTGTTACACCACGATGCAAGGGGTGGAAGAGGTGTCAATCAGACCAAGGTTTAGCAGGGGCCTGGCGTCAGCTGTGAATGCCTGACTCACTCGTGCATTCGGGTGGCAAAGGGACAAGTTGTCAGCCGTAGGCGGGTGAAGAGCGTCTCCAAGGCAGAACCTCCTTGGATCTTGCTCTGTTTGCTGGTGAGGGTCCAGGCTGTCTACTCACCATCTGCCCCACCGCCTCTGCTCGTTGGTCATCCTCCCTTCCCTTGACCTTGAACAGAAGATGCTTTCGGACCAGCTGCAGGAGCCCCACTTCCATAGGGGCTGTGAGCTGTTACGAGAGAAGCAGACTGCATGCCTTTGGGTGAGGAGGGGGCAGAGCTGAGGTGACCGGGTCAAGCCTTATTGGATGAGACCTGAGCAAAACTAGGAAGCAGGTCGGACCCTGTGGTCTTCATGGAAGGGGGATGTCTGGACTTTCCACCTTGCATAGTCCTGTTGTGCATGTGGGGGGCAGAAGATCCTGGATGAGGGGAAGAACCTAAGATCCCTGTGGCCATCCAAGCTTCCTGGGCAACTAGAATTCCTTCAAGGGAGGAGAGGGTCTCCATTTGTGAAGTTAAATATTGCAACCTGTCCTTCCACCGTGGTGGCCATCTCATTCCCCTTTCCCCTCGAGGGAAAAGAGCCATCTCAGGTCGAGGGATTGAGAGAACAGAGCCATGCTTCCCCCCTGGATTCCAATGCCTGTGGTTTGGGGGCCAGTTGCCCACCAAACAGCCTGGGTGGCCAGTGGGCCTCCCCTCTGTGTGACGTCATAATGCGTCCAGCAGCGCTTGGTTACCACTGGGCTACATCATTCGTCTCCAGGCAACGGGAAGGGGCGGCCGCCTCTGGTGTCCACTGGTCTCCTTCCAGGTCTCAATTTGGTTTAGTCGCCGCTTACCCTTCCTCTGGAGGAGCGCACCGGGCCAAAATGAGCGTGGGATTCAGGTACCGGCTGGCGTTCCGATTTCAGGGCTTCTTTCAGTCAGCTTTTCCGGAGGGTTTGGCCAAGGAATTGCCCGTTCTCCATCAGCCCCTAAGCAGGGACTCCCCCCACCCCCTTATTCTTGCTTACTGTTGAATCAGAACTCGGTTAGCTTGTGCTGCGCTCTTCGAAACGCCCGGCTAATCGGCCTCTTAGAAACGTCATTCCTCGGATGACCCAAATTTGAACCAGTTAACAAGGCAAGGACCCGTTAATTAAGGCATAGCGCTGGGCCCCCTTTGCCAGAAATGTGGCAGGGAACCCCAGCTCCAGGAGGCACCAGCCGAGTCGTGTGGCTTTTTTCTTAGTCAGGGAATAGGTTTCTTAGCACCAACCCAAACAGGGCCGTAAAAATGCAAGTTATCCAGTCCTCCAGAATCGTGGACACGCGTGGCAGTTAATTTTCCTTTCCAGATGTGTATGGTGCCTTTGCAAACAAATCCGTAACTTTGAGATCTGTCGAGGGGGGGAAAAACATTCCTTTTAATGTGTACCTTCCTGATCTCCTCCAGGTAATTCCGATTCACTATAGGCGACTAGATGGCAACTTTGAGACCATCTGACTTGCGGAAGCCCTTTTGCAGGTTGAAATCCGAAGGGCCACAGCTGGAACCCAGGACTTTGCTAGGGCAGACCCGGTGCTCCACCGCTAAGTCACAGCCTTTGTGGCTATTTTCCAAACACACACACACACACACACCCCGAGAAAAGTGTGCTTTTGTTGACTCGTAGGCTGTTCAGGCTGTTTGTTCACGTGGGCTTATATAATTGAACACCCCAGGCAGGATCAGAGCAGAGATGAGGCAGAAAATAGTTGCTCAGGAAAAGCTATAAAAAGCCGACAACCATCATTTGATGGCCGGCAAGAGACCGCCTTGATTATTCTGAAGGCAGTTTTCTGCTCGGTTCTCATCCGTTCACACACGCACGCACCTTGGGAAGGTGTTTTTGTAAAGAGGGCCAGACTTAAGAATTGAACGTAAGAATAAAAATCCTCATGATGTCCTCGAGCAAGCAGGAGAGAAAGCACATTGACCCCTTTGAATGTTGGTGTTGGAAAAGACATGTGAGGGATAGCCCAAAACACCAAGCAAATGAGTCATAGACCGAATTGCTCCAAAGCTCTCGCTCGAGGCACAAATGATCAGGGCCAAACGATCATGTTTTGGACCCGTTGGGTAAAGACCCAGCTCTCTAAAGAAAGCTCTTACGCTGGGAAAGGTGGAAGTTGAAAGCAAAGAAGGGGACGTCCAGATGCTCGGTTATAGCGGTGATGGATTGCCCCATTGGAAGGCCAGGTTGGGGACAGATCTTCCTGGAGAAAATCAATGTAGTTGCTTGATATCACATAATCCATCAGTGTCTTAGAATAATCTGCCCCCCCCAACCTTGTCTTGACATGATGCCCGCTAAACAGGTTTGAAACTGCATCACCCATTGGCAGCAACATTTGAGAGGGGATAGCAGCTGTTACGGGCTCTGATACCTTTCCTTTGTGGGTCAGGCTGTGTAACAGGGAACTTCAGATAGCTTGTTGGATCCTGGTCCAGAAAAACTACGTAACTTGGGTTTCCTTTCCCCACCTCCTCCCCCCACCCCTTCTTAAATCAGCAGCGATCAAGATAGGGGACGGCTCACCCCTTCTCCAGACATCATCGTCCTGTCTGATAATGAAGCCTCCAGTCCTCGCTCCAGTTCCCGCATGGAAGAGAGGCTGAAGGCGGCCAATCTGGAAATGTTCAAGGTACATCAAGGGCTGGAGGAGCAGGGTCGCAAAAGTACATGGAGGTTTGCGGCTTGCACAGGACGCTCCCTGGGTTGGGCCTGGCTCCAGGGCCACGGCGGCAACTTAAACCATGCGAACGGGAGGCAGGAAATGCCCGCTGGGAGTCTTGACCAGCGATCCCTCGCCACCAAAGGCCAACAAGGGCACGAGCCAGCCCTGCAGGAAGGTTGCCAACCATCCTCAGCCCCGGGCCTCTTTTTCACAGGGGAAAGGGGTCGAGGAGAGGCAGCAACTCATCAAACAGCTCCGGGACGAGCTACGACTCGAGGAAGCCCGGCTGGTGCTGCTGAAGAAACTACGGCAAAGCCAGCTGCAGAAGGAGAACGTGGTACAGAAGGTGAGGCGCCGACTGCTGGTGGGCCCGGCCGTCCCTTCCCAACGTGGGTTTTGCCAGGCCAAGTCAGCCAGCCTTGCCAGTCCAGAAGGGGGCACGGAGAACCTTGGTCACCCAGGTTTTCTCCCAGTGCAAAAACGAAACGGTAACTCTGACCTTCAGTTTAGCCAACAACCACGTGGAAGCCTAACTCTGCTTTTCCCCTATTGCCCATAAAAGTTTTTCCCTCCCAAAGATTCTCCCTGGCTGGGTGGGCAGGATCGCCCGTTCCCTGCGAGCTGATAAAGAAAAGTTTGTCTTCTCTTCTTCCCTCCAAGAAACGTCCCCTCCCGTTTTATTCCACAAACTTCTAAATTCTCTCCTTTCCTTTCCTTTTGCGCTCGGCCAGACCCCGGTTGTCCAAAACGCAGCGTCTATAGTCCAGCCATCTCCTGCCCACGTCGGACAGCAGGCTCTGTCCAAACTCCCCTCCCGACCTGGAGTTCAAGGGGTTGAGCCCCAAAACCTCCGAACATTACAGGTGAGAGACCTCCAGACGTGAGCATGTTCGCTTCCTGTATCTTTCCCACCCAGGGCCTCTCCCTGCTGTGCTCCCACCTTCAAACAGACCCTCTCCCTGAAAACTCTCCCCGGTGTGGATCAGAAATGAGTGTATGAAAAGAAACATGCGTGCCTGTAAAGATCAGAAGCGTGCGCGAACAGAATAAATGGTATTCTGCTTGATAGCCTAGTAAAAGTTGCCTTAAAACTATTGAATGTTTAGGAAAGCCAAGAAGGAGTGGCTGATATCTCTGGCATGGCCCCGTCCTGCGAGCCCCCAAAGGCCGTTTGTAGCCCAATCTGAGGTCCATTGTTCCTTTGGAATTAGGGTGAGGGGAGACACGTTAAAGAGGTGGTGGAGATGTTTTTTAATCTGCAGTTGGCTGTTTTGATCTTTCTAAGCCTGTTCGTTGGCCCACTACCTTTTGAACGATCCCACCGATTCCACCAGCTGACGTTCTGCTATTTTTAAGGAGCTTGTTTTTAAATGAGAAGAGAGGAAGCTTTTCTGATTTCTCTCTTTAATGCTCAATAGCAGGCTGAGTGAGATGGTAACTTAAAGGAAGACAAACTTGCATTCGATCCTTTCCCTTCTTCTCCACTTTGGAGGCAGATTGTGCTTGTCTGCCAGCGTGGTCTAGGCCAGGAAGCTAAGCAAGGTCTGATCTGGGCAGGCCTTGGATGGGCACCCCCTGGGTATCGCTGAACTGGAGTGGGAAGTCGGAAAACGGTCCCAGCGTTAGCAAACCAGGCCTTGAAGGTGACTTAACCTTTCTCTTGCCCCCTCGGACAGGGTCACAGCGTCATCCGATCGGCCACCAATACCGCCCTTCCCCACATGCTTATGTCCCAGCGCGTCATTGCCCCCAACCCCACCCAGCTTCAAGGACAGCGCATCCCTCCCAAACCGGGCCTCATTCGCAGCACCACTCCCAACATGAGCCCTGCCATCAACTACCAGCCGGTGAGTGGCGGACGGGAGCCGGAGGAGAGGCCCAGCCAAGCCTGAACCTTTCCGTTGGGAGAGGAAGGGTGGGGACGCAGAGGAGGAGCAGGCTGGTGCCCCACAACCGTAGGGCGAAACTTCGAAGCTGTGTCTTTTATCTCTCTCCCCCCAGCAGTCCTCCTCAGCGGTCCCCTGCCAGCGAACCACGTCCTCCGCCATCTACATGAACCTCGCCTCCCACATCCAGCCCGGGACGGTGAACAGGGTGGCGTCGCCCCTGCCCAGCCCCAGCACCCTGAATGACGCCGCCAACTCCCAGGCCGCCGCCAAGCTTGCCTTGCGCAAGCAGCTGGAAAAGACTCTGCTGGAGATCCCGCCCCCCAAGCCCCCCGCCCCCTTGCTTCATTTCCTGCCCAGCGCGGCCAACAGCGAGTTCATCTATATGGTGGGACTGGAGGAAGTGGTGCAGAGTGTCATCGACAGCCAAGGTAAAGGGCCGGGCAGGGCAAAGTGGGGATCGAAACTTGGTCAGCCGGCGCCAGACTTGAACAGGAAAAGCCCCAAATTTTATTTTCCGTTCCCCAGCAGCCTTCATTTGGGGGGCCGTTGTAGGAGGAAGACCAGCATCCTCCATGTTTTTCCCTAGATTAACTTGCTGCTAACTTTTTCCCCTCTTTCCAGCCTTTTCTCCAAATTCAGCCAGGAATTGGCCTTCAAAAGTCTCTCTGCTTCCAAGCAGATACTGGTTGCACTGGGGAGAAGGTTGGGGGAGATAGGAGGGACCTCTTACCAATAAGTTCAGGAGGCCCTAGAAATCAGCCTTAACCTCGCGCGTTCCTGGTTTAATTGCTTTCATGGCATCCTTGGGGTTCTCTGAGCTTGGTGGATTGTTTGCAGACGTTTCATGACCCAACTAGGTAACACCATCAGGGCTAGTGAGCGTGGGGTTTGCTCCCTGTCCATATGCAGTCGCTTGCCCCACCAGTGTGGGTGGGGCGAAGTTTTCTCCTTGCTAGTCCCTTGATTAGGGCATTGTCTACAAACAGGGAGCAAACCCTACCCTCCCCAGCCCTGATGATGTTCCCTAGTCGGGTCACGAAACGTCTGCCACAAACCACCGAGCTCCGGGAGCCCCAAGGACTCCCCAGTTCGACCCTGAGCTATGTATATTCTCTTCTGTTAACTGCATTCTTTGGATAACACGGCTTCTCCCCCCCCCCAAATCCTCAGGCAAGGGCTGCGCCTCCCTCCTGCGAGTGGAGCCCTTCGTCTGCGCCCAGTGCCGCACAGACTTCACCCCGCACTGGAAGCAGGAGAAGAATGGGAAGATCCTGTGCGAGCAGTGCATGACCTCCAACCAGAAAAAGGCCCTCAAGGCCGAGCACACCAACCGGCTGAAGAACGCCTTCGTGAAAGCCCTGCAGCAGGAACAGGCAGGTGGAGGGGGGCGGGCGGCATGGGCAAAGCAGATCCCCCCCCCATTGCAAGCTACGTAGGACCTCCTGGAGGAACCAGCTTTTGAGGGGCAGAGATTTGGGGCTGGTGGGAGAGGGGATACAGCTGGGGGTGGCCAGACGTGGGGGGGACTGGCCGGGGCGGGTTCGCCTCACAGTCTGGGTTGCGACGGCCTCCCTCCTGCCTTCCCCAGGAAATCGAGCAGCGGCTGCAGCAGCAGGCCGCCCTGTCACCCACCACCGCTCCCGCCAGCGTGGCCAGCGTCAGCAAACAGGAGACCATCATGCGACATCACACCCTCCGTCAGGTGAGGCCCTTTTCCCCCTCGGGGGATCCCGCCTGGCTCATCATCCCCTCATCCCCCCGGGAGTTGCGCCTTCGGTCAAAACGCCATTCGGTTCAAGGGCTCCCCATGGGCGTCCCACGGTTCCCCTTGGCACCCGTTGCTGGCGGGCAGCCTTTTCCCATGTTAAACCTTGATTCCTCGAAGAACAGTAAACGCACAGGCTTGCGTTCGGCCAGCCTCATCCAGCTCGTCCCCAGCCTTCATGAGGACTCGAAACTTAACAGAATGAAAGCCGAGATAGTTAAGTGGTGGGATTCTGTGCTCAGGGCGGGCCTAGAAAGGCCTGTCTGCCGTCTCTTTTGCGCATAAAGGGTCATCCAGCTGGCCTGTGTCCGTGGCCCAGCCCTTGTTTGCTTGGCCCCTTCTCTAGCCAAGCAGGGCAGATTGAATGCCGTGGGGCGATCCCCACGCTTTTCCTCTCCTTCCTGCCTCCCCAATGAAGCAGCCCCTTGGGGGGGGGCTTTGGCCCCCGATGGGAAGTCAGGCCATTCCGTTAACCCGCCCCTCTTTTCCTTCCTCCTTCCCTCCCTACAGGCCCCCCAGCCCCAAAGCTCCCTACCACGCAGCCTCCCCACCTCAGCACGCTCCATGCTGTCCAACTTCGCGCAGGCCCCGCAGCTCCCTGTCGCCAGCGGTCTCCTCGGGATGCCAGGTAAGCGGGCCACACTGGGGCCGGGAGGGGGGCGCGGGGGTTCTTCAAACTGAAATTGTGAGGTGTCTTTTCGGGCGACGAAATTCCCCCGGGAGCGAGTCGCCGCCCGAGTTTTCCCAAAAAGGGGCTTAACTTTTTCTCCCTTTCCTCCCTTCAGGAGTCAACATTGCCTACCTGAACGCCGGGATCGGAGGCCACAAAGGGTCCAGCTTGGCAGACCGGCAGCGGGAATATCTTTTAGATATGATCCCCCCACGCTCTATATCGCAATCCATCAGCGGGCAAAAATAACACCAGCCGTGCCCCCCCTCCTCCTCCTCCCCGTGACTCCCCGTCTGAGCCCCCTCGTCCGTCGCATGCAGCGCCTGTCCTGGTGCCCACGGCCACCCGTGGAGGGAAGGGCCCCAAAAACAGTCGGAAAGAGGAGAAGAAAACCACGCAGAGGCAAAAAGAGAGACAGGAACCTCCTGAAACGTCCGCGCGGCCCACCCTCTTCTGCAGCCGGCTCGCTTGCGCGCCCCGCCCGCTCTGGATTTCGACTTTGGCGGTGGGAGCCCCCGAGCCCTCCCTGCCCCCCCCCCACTTCCCCCTCGAGGTCCGGACACATCCGCTCGGACCCTGCACCGTGGCCCGATTCGCGCTGGTGTTACGCGCTATTTTTTTTTCTTTTTCTTTCGTTTGGCTTTCCGTTTGTAATGGCAACGTGTAGAATTTTTAACGGCCGCTCTTCTCGTTTTTTAACGCCTCCCTGTTGCTTTTTGCCTCGACGGGAGGGTGAAAAGGAGACCCTCGGGGCAAGGGGCTTCTGGGGTCTCGGGACAGCTTTCTCCCTCTGGCCTAAAAGGAGGGACAGGGGATATAACGGTTGCCCCCCTCCGCTGCCGGACTGCGCCCTAGAGCCAGCCCTGTTTTGGGGTTCCCAGGAGAGGGTCCATGGGGAGAAGGCTGCCTTGGGGGGCGGGAAGGCCACCAGCAATAGAAAGAGGGCATCGCTTTTTGAACTGCCCACACTAGGAAAATGACGCTTCCGCACGCCGGAGACTCGCTGAACCCTTGTCTTGGGGTTCCTCCTCCTCCTCCTGTCTCCACGGTGGCCGCAGGCAGTCTCTCTCGGAGAGATCCAGGGTCTCCGGGCTCCGGCTCCCGTCCTGACCCTGCAAGCCGCTGGCCAGCAGAGGGGGCTCCTGGCCCGGGCAGGGAGCCCGGTCCTCCTCGCATCCGCTGGGTCTCTCTGCCCTCCCACCAATAGATGCTGGGTGCGGGAGCAGCCAGGGAAGTGGGGGGAATCTGCGCTTGTGGGTTGGGTCTCCTGCAGAGCGTTCCCGAAGCCGCCAGGCCCCTTTCGCGCTTGACGCTTCCTCTTCCCCCGGTTGTGTCTGCAACTCGCCAATTCTCTGCCCGGCCTGCCCAAGGAGCAGCGAAGCTATTTTCTGCTCAGAATAAGCACCCCAAGAGGACTTCCTGGCCTTTGGCACCGCCATTCCCTCCTTGCTCCAAAGTATTAGCCCAGGACCTGCCAGCAGGTTCTTCGGGGTCCCAAGCAGCCCTCCCCAGCCATCAGTCCCTCTGAAAGACAGGCGGCTCCCGGGACGTTCTCCCCGGCACACCCCTGCTCCCTCTCCTGCCCTCCAACCTCTGAGCACTTACAAATAACAGGAGGTGGAAGGAACTGGGCGTGCACGCGCACGAGAGAGAGAGAGAGAGAGACCTGGTTTATGCGCTTTCGGGCGCACACAGCACTCCTTAAAAGCTCGGGACGAGTCAGACGCAGGCCTGCCCCAGCATCTAAACCTAGACAGCCCCACGCCGCCTTGCGCCTTTCTCCCCCCAAACGTGCAATTCTCTACAAAGCCAGCCTTGCGATGCGGCAGCCTTAGAGGCCTATTTCTTCTTCTCCTCTTGTTCTTTTTAACTAACGGGGCGTTTTAAGCCTCCTCGGCTCACCCTCGGCACACCGCCCCGAATCCTCCTCCCCTCGGCTCGATCTCCGTGGTGGTTCTAGCTGGGTGTCGCCAAGGGGCTCCCCAACTCAGCGGCTCACCCGGCTTAAGATTTGAGGTTTCAGTTTGGTTTGGATATTGTGCCAATTTTCTTTGCTTTTTTCTCCTTCCTTCCTTCCTTCCTTCCTTCCTTCCTTCCTTCCTTCCTTCCTTCCTTCCTTCCTTCCTTCCTTCCTTCCTTCCTTCCTTCCTTCCTTCCTTCCTTCCTTCCTTCCTTCCGATAGTGGTGATGATGTAGGAAATGTGCAGTAATTCTTGCTCAGTAATAAATTGCAGATTAAGTTGTGGGGGAAGGAGTACAGATCCACCAGGCAGGTTCTCCCCGTGCCCGTGGTCCCATACAGACCTTTGGGAATGAAGGGGAAGATTCCCCCCCCAAAAGGATCCGGGGTCTCTTCCTCCTGCTTGTCCCCCTTCCCAAGTTGGCCAGTTTAGACAGGAATCAGACGGACGCCTGTTTGCTTTCCCACCCATTGGGAGGGTCTCTTCACCATCTTGTCCTCCCCCCACCCCCAATGGCTTGTAAGACCCCATCCCGAATCCCCAAGATCCTTTAAGCTTCTCTTTCGGAAACAGCCCCAGCCCTGGGTTTGCTGATCCCAAGAAACCCCCGATTTCTTTCGGTGCCTGACCAGCCGCTCAGCCCGGCCAAGATCACCTCTGGGTGCTCCTTCCCTGCTTTCTCCCATTCCCCCACCAAGTTCTTTCCTCCCCCCCCCCGCCCCCAATCTATGCATCTGCCTGTTTTCTCTGGCCCCAAAATACTTTTAAATGTCAGGAAAGGAGAAGTTTGTACCACAGCCTGGCTCGGAGGAGGGAGGAGGAGTTCAGGAAGAGGAGGAGGAGGAAGGCTCTCTCTTTTTTCTTTTTCTTTTTTTCCCCTAAAAACGGCAGTGCTAAAATGGGAAGCCAAACCTGGGCTTAGCAACAGCCCAACTTCCTGATCGGCGAGTCGCCCCTGGCGAGCCAGTCCGCAGAGTGGGGCGAGTAGCTTCCGAGACCCTTGCTCTGCGCTCCTCTGATGGGGTCAGATGGAGCCCCGTTCGAATTTCTGCCACGAAATTAGCTCAGCCAAAATAGATGGGGGTCTTGCAGACCGGAAGGCAGATTTTCCGCCGGGGTCGTAAATTTACCTGCCCGCCACCCCTCTTCCTTTTAAAGCGCTCTCCGGAAATTTGACTCCTTTCCAGTAACGTAAGACTTTTCCTATTTCCTTCTCTCTCCCTCTCTCTCTCTCTCTCTCTCTCTCTCTGTCTCCTCTTTCTGGAATGTAATATAGAAAAATAACCTTTTTTTTTTTTAATTAAAAAAAAAAAGGTACAGAAATGAAATTCGCCGGCTTCTGTTTCTGTTTTCTTTTGGTTACAGTTTAGTTTTAGCTGCTTTGTGAATCATGCTTGGGGGGGGGGGGTTGTCGTTGTCTGTTTTTTGTTTATTTTATTCCGTTTTATTTTGTATGTAATGGTTCCGTTGGGAAAACGGGGAGGGGAAACAGCCATCCTGCCCCCCCTTATTTTCCTCTCCTGCTCCTTCGCGCCCTTTCCTCAACAAAACCCTCTCTGCTTAACCGTAACCTTGCTGCCGAAAACGTTATAACAAGGACTCCTTTGTTGTATATAAGCTATTTCTTGACACATTAAAAAAAAAAAAAAACCAGAGAAAAGAAATGAAAAAAAGGAAGGAAGAAAGAAAGAAAGAAAGAAAAAAAGTTGGGGGGGGAGAGGGGGAGAAAACAAACAAACAAAAGTTGTACATTGTATAGAGAAAAAGAAGACGACAAAAAAGAGACAGCTTAGCCATGGATATTGTGACCGTTTGTCGATGTCCTTTTGTAGTGTGAACTCTTTTGTGTATGACATTAAAATGTGCAAAAGGCGGTTTCCTGGAGGAGGGGGGGCACCGGAGGGGGTTAGGCAGCTCGCGTCATGCACTCCGTGCACCCCCTTTTCAGCTGCCACCCCCCCCAAGCTGAAATGAATTTGGTGGCTTGTACCGTCCACGGTGCCTTTTCGCCTTCTCGTATCTCGAGCCAGGAGCGCCCCGGCCTTGGCTTTGCTCCTCTCACGCCCGCCGTGGTCTTTTTTCCCAGCTGGAGGGGGCCGGGGGGGCGAGCAAACAATACAAGTATTACCACGGATCCGAACGATTAAACTGTAAATAGATTTGCACTGATTTTTAAAGAATGCTTTAGCTTCGGAACAACAGCTGCTGCTTTTTGACGTTGGGGCTCCCAGAATGGGGAATCCTGTTTAAGCCGCCCGCGTTGTCATCTCCTCGCCCCACCCCAGAGATGGGATCTGGCGCTTTTCAGGAAGGGGCGTTCCCCCCTTCTTGCCTCTCCATCCCAACTTCTGACACTCGTCAGAACTCAAGACATCTTCTGCCTCCCCTTGATGTCCGTCCATCAGCTCCATCCGTTCCTTTCTTCCTTGCTAGAACATCTGAGAAGATCACCGTTGTGGCTACTTAAGCTCTTGCCCCCTTCCAACTCGGGGTTTCGATCTTGGTGTTTCAAGACCCTTGCCTTCTTCTCTAGACCTGCAAAGGGCTCCAGGATTCTTGCCTTGCTTCTCCAGGAACCCCTCTGCCTGTCCTCCAACGCTCCACAGGCCACACAACGTTGGCTTTGGCCAAACCTTTGGAGACAGCGTACCCTCTCTGTTGCTATTTCATTTCTCTGTGGCGCAACGTTGGCCCTCCTTTCGGTCTCCCAAAGTCTTGCTAGAAAGCAAAACCCTATCTGTAAATGTAAGCGAGCTCCCCATTTGGGGAGGCAAGGGGTATATTTTTTACCTGCACCGCGTCAAGGCCTTTCTTCATAGTCCCCTCCTCGATCCAACTCCCCATGTTTCTTGGGGACATTTCTTAGGTTCACCAGCCCTGGGAGCCCCGCTGCGTAATTCAGCCACGCTTGAGTAAAGCAAGCTTCTATTTTGAAGGGAACTGCATTGTGCCTGGCGCGGGTGGAGCAAATTGTTATTTCTGACCAGTTGGACCACTGGAACGGTTCCCCAGATGCTCGCTGAGCCCTCCCCAGCCATCTCAAGTGTTTGCCCAACCCCATCTCCTAACATCTTCACCCTTCCCTCCAGTGGCTGCCATGTTTGCTGAGCCTCAGACCTTGCATTGATGTGAGCGGAGGGGTGGGTCGGTCTGTTTACATCTGGGGTCTCCACCCTTGAACGTGGAGCAGGCCGCTCACCTTGGGCCCAAGTTGTCCTCTTCAGAGGACACGTTGCCCTTCCTCCTCCGTTCTGAAATGTTGGCTCTGCCAGATGGTTCTCCGCTCACCTCCTGACGGGTCTGGGCTGTGTGGGGAAGAGGCATCAGATTCCCCCCTCCCCGTCCTAATCTAAATTTTTGGCCCTGTAGCTGACCCAGGCTTTCCCCCCAACGTTTCAGCACTCCTTGCTTTCCTCTTGTGGCAAGAGAGCAGATCTCTTGCCAAGGAACCATCCACAGATTATTCTGTCCCTCTTCCTTTTCCATCTCCTTCCACTTCCCCATCAGATTGGAAGCCAATTCCCATATTCATCAGAAGGGGTGCCCCACTGGGAAAACCCTTTTTTTCCCAATCACCCCAGCAGTCCTTCCGTTCTTTTCAAGGTGCTGAGATGTTTGCACCTATTCTGTCCGTGAGCAGTTGGTGTTGGCGACACTCAACCTTGAAGGCCATCAAGAAACCTCCGATTTGGAGACATGTCTGATCATTCTTGGAGCCAGATCTTTGCCCCCACTGCGGGCAACCCCCATCTTGGCCTCCGTTTGGTTTCTAGCACCAGCCTTTTTCTGTTGCAGGAGTAGGATCTATTTTGGGGGGCGGGGGGGGAGCTTTGGGACAGAACTTCTCAAGTTCACACCTCCAGCTTAACCCGAGAGCCACTTTGCAGAAGGAATCCAAATTGCAATGGGGGGGAAACGATTGGGGGGGAGGGGACGGGAAACCAGACCTTTTGCACACTTTTAAGAGGGGTTTTTATTTTTATTTTTATTTTTTTGCCTTGTGTTTTTGGATCTGGTTTAAAAGGAGATGAAAGGAGAAAAAAAAAGTTGTTTAAATATTGCCAATTGATTATGCAGTGACCTGATTAAAAATAATAATAATAATAATAATAATAAGCTAATTTTTGGAGAAAGGATTAAAAAAAAAACTTTGTAATATTTATCACTTGCAAGCTATGTTTAATAAAGAAAGGAATGGTTTATACATTTTGACGTTGGTGATGTATTGGATTTGCTCCCGAGGCGGCTGGAATAAATTTGAGGCTTGACCGATTTAGGCGGCTGTAAAAGAGGACTGGATGCTGGTTGGATACTGGTTATGGTTACAGGTTATCCGGGGACATTAATGTCAGGAGCCTCTTACTATCCTCTGCCTTGCAGAGCGCATACCTTAAATTGCTGTTGCAAAATTCCAGCAAAACGGGTACCTTCCTTCCATGGTTATAACCTTTCCAGATGCGTTGTTGCCAAGAATCTCCGGGTTGCACCAGGGTAGAAACGTGGGCAATCAAATCTGATGGACCGCCCCCCCCTTCACCCCACTCCTTGGCCTCGCAAGCAGCGATTCATGCACCGAGACCCCCAGCCTGACGCCGAACGCACGGATCCGGCTGTCGGTTTGCGACAAAGCGTCCATCGTTGCAGACGAGTTTCAACGCTTGGCGCACTTTATGGCAATTGTGAGTCTCTTTGAACATTGGAAGGGGTGCAGAAGGTTTGGGGGGGTAGGGGTTCCCAACCTCTGAAATGGCCCACTTAGGAACAGTTCATTTGCAGAACCGGTGCGGTTGTGCGACCGGAGCCCGCACTGCTCTCCCGACAGGACCAACAACTCCCGGGGCCAAAGATAGAAACATGGTTTATTTTCCACGCCCCAAAGTTGACTCTAGTGTCAACCTGGCCACTAGCAAAATATTTTGACCCATTCTCCCCCCGCCCCAAGAAACAGACAGCCATTAACCGTTTTCCTCTTTTTAATTTTCAGCACAGGCAAGAAAGGTTTCGAAGGCATCACAACTTCAAGGTTCTGAAATCTCCCGGGGCTCAATGCGGTGGTTTTCCGTGAAATGGGCAGACCATCCATTCATAACAAGGAGGAAACATTCCTGAACTCCATCAGTATCTAAAATTAGGAGCCAGCGTTAGGATTTTGAGAAATCATTTGGACGGGTCCGACCCACCCTTGATACCATCTTCTGTTGCCTCGAGGTTTTACTCGCCCGTTCTTCCTTCCAAACACCTCTTAAAAAGACATTTTCTCATTTGGGCAACGTTGTTCAACCTTGGACAGACCATTTGAAGTTGTCTATCAAAGAGCCACGGTGGGATTCCAAAACCTTAAGTAATTTGGGGTTGGTACAAATGTGGGTTTTTTGTTTTTTCCAAAGAAGGGTGCTGATGGAGAAGACCCGAGTTCCAGTTTGGATAGATAGCAGTTTCTCCAAGCTGGAATTGGCAACCCCAAATTTCTTGCTGGCGCTCCAGATGTTCAGCTCTTCTTCGTCCCCTCTTTGCCTGCGATTCCTCTCTTGCGGAGGGCGTTAGCTTTGCCACAACGCAGAGCTCCCATTTTTCCTCTTCCAGGGAGACTCCGGCTGGGTCTTTTTAAAGCTTGCATCTTTGTTCCACAAACACATAACATTTTAAAAACGATTTTTAGGTTCAAAAGCATTTCCTTGTCTCATTGGTCCTAGCCATTTTATTTTCTCCTTTAATAAGCCTGTCGACAGTGGTTCAAGGGCAGAAAGGCCAGGTTTTCGATCGTTCCACCAATTTACAACCATAATGGAATATTTCAAGAGAAAGGACAAATTATCTGGGATTAAAAAAAAGAAAATGAAGGGCAGGTTTTGGTGCGGCGTTTCAGGTCCAAGACACCCATCTCTCCTCAGATATAACTTGCTGCTGAAATAGTTTCCCATCGAAAGAGCAGATGTTTAATTTGGGGTAAAAACCTACATATCTTGATTATTTCCATTGGCATTCTCCTCCGAGAAAATACACAGTTCAGCAGCAACAAAGTGGTAGATAGTAACTGGACGATCAAGCAAAAGAAAAAAACTTATTTATGCAAACAATTAATTGTAAGTCCATCCACTTTTTCAGGAAACCGCTTCTCCAATCACCTCTGTTGAAGGAAAAACATTTCTAGACAGATGCAAAATTTTAAAAAACAGGTTTTTCTTCACCCTACCCTGAATCCATAGGCCGCTAAACTTTGCCATGAATTCTAGAGCAGTTACAATCATGGGTGGGATTTTTAACAGGATCCACAGATTGGCAGAGAAATTGTTCTCCAGAAGCAAGTCCAGATACTCATAAGGAAGAGAACCGATTTTTCATATTTCATTGCTCCTTCTGTACGTACGTTTGGAAGAGTTCCTTATAAAAAGGAAGGGGCAAACTCTTTCTAAAAAAAAAAAAAGTCTCCAGTGCGTTAGAGAAAGAAAAGAAGAATGCCTTCTCTTTAAAATGACATGGAAGGGGGAAAAAATGCTACATGGGAGAGGAACCCCAAGGTCATTAAGAAGGGCCAAGAAAATGCTCCCTTCTGAGATTCCTCCTTCAATTCCCAAAAAAGGAGGGACTCCAAAAGAAGATGCTGGCAAGATTTGGTTGAGCAATGAGTTGATCCCTGAAATTGCCCATGGAGGGAACTTGTGAAAACATTTCTTCAGCGATCCCAAAAAAGAGATGGATGCAATGTTCTTGATTCTCATCTTAGAGGGAGCGAGCAGGGATCTGGAAGGACTACCGAGCAACCTTCCCAGCTGTGTGTACAAGGATACTCTTAGACAAGCAAAAGAGAAAAAATCATGCAATCTTTGGCAAGGCATTGAGGACATGGTCCATGGAAGAGAGATCTTTCAAGAGCTCTGCTTCAGGTCAACTTGAGACCGCCATTAGAGTCACCTACTTCCTGCTGATCTCAGCTGGCCCTCCACTGAAACCAAGTTTAGAGATTGGAAGAAGAGCAGCTGACTTCCAGACAGTGTGCTTTATGTCATTTCCTTAAAGCTCTGCAATCAAAACTCTTGCACACCGTTAAGTCCTAGTAAAACACCCTTGAACGTGAGCTGCAACAGTTTGCTTACAAGGTACCTTTGGTTACAGGCGGAGAACGGGGGATATTAAAACCCCCAAATGGAGCTATGGACCATCCAGGGTCACGTGAGACCTTCACCCTTGCGCCTTCGTCTTACCCCTGCTGTTGAACCACTGTCTGTGCCTCCATACGTTGGGAAGCACGTGCTATTCGAAGGGAAGTGAGGGGGAAAAAAAAGATTCAACTCATTTCAGCTACGGGAAAAACATAGTCTTGCCTAACGTGCTAGAATAAGCCGAAAGAAAAGATTTGGGAAAGAAAATTCAAATTTGGAGCAGGGGAGGGAAGACGAGGGAGGTGTTTTGGTTAAAGTTTCTAGAGAAGAAACTAGAATGAAAAGGAGGTAGGTATAAAGCTTTAGGAAACTTCTATCTAGTGGTACTTTTTTTTTCAACACAAACCTTTGGGTTGGGTTTCCTTTCCTTCTGGAAGCACCCTGACTGACTCCTGCCAACACTCTGAGTCTTAGAGTCTCTTGTGGAAAGAGAGATGGTTTCTCTCTCTCCCTGTCTCCTGTTTTCTTTCTTTCTTAATTTTCTTTTAAGAAAGAGTAGAAAGAGAGAGGCGGAAGGACAAGAGATCACCACCAGTGGGCCAGGAAGGGTGTAGCCATCTTCTCAAGAACAAAGCACCAGGTGTTTCCATCCAATTTCTCTTCTCATCCTGGGTTTTGGTGTAGTTCTTGAGGCCACTGTTGTTTTTAATCTCAAAACGCTGGCCCATTTTCACTTGGAGGTACCACAAGACCCTGACCCTTAAGGACTGAGGAGGCCTGAACTTTTGGTTCCACCTCCATCGAGAAGCCAGCGTTTAGGTGGGAATCCAAACCGAGCTTAAGCTACAGCTGATCCTGCCACGCCAGTTTTGCTGTTCGGGAAAGAGGAGCAAAGACTAGGAAAGAAAGTTTGGTTCAGGAAGAAAAGAAAGGGAAGGGTCAAAGGAAGGGAGGATCTCTGGTGAGGCTACCATCACAAGCTTCTGACATCACGTCTGGATAACGTCACAATGTTGAGTTTGGTCATTCTAAGGCAGTTTTCTATTGGAAAAATCGCCATTGCTACAACAGAGGGAGGTTGGAGAGAAGTTCTCTTGCCTCCAACTAGAGATGACCCTTCCCTGGAGACTCAGTTGGGCCCCCCAAAATCAGAATTGCAAGGGGGCCTATTTGGATGTTTCAATCAGTAGCTCCTTGTGTGGCCTCGCAACCTTGATCTGAAGCTTCTTAATTCCTGCACCAGAGCCCATCCTTCATTCCTCCTCCAGTTAAAGCTTTACATCTTTGGAAGCAGTTCAGCCATTATTCTTTTTTTTATACGTGTCATCCTCTTAAAAATATTTGGATAGAGACCTTATAGATATGCAATATATAGATATATAGATAGATCCACCCCCCCAAAAAAAAGTTTCTGAAAGAAGCAGCAAGGAGAAGGAGGAAAGAGGAGAAGGAAAGCAGGTTTGGGGGCAAGGGTCCCCCCAGGATGGAGGAGAGGTGGAAAGTTTTGGGGGGATCGCTGTTACTCCAACTTTTGGTTTAATGATATTTGGTACGCTGGTGCCGAATTCCCAGGCACCCTGGGTGGGGATAGCAGAAAGGGACTCACTGGGGAATAATTTGGGGGCCTCCACCTCCCCTCTCTCACATTGGCACAACTTCCATCTCCATCCCAAGCCAGGAGCAGCGAGAAGCCAACCATTTCTTCTCCCCACCTTCCATTTCCTCCTTTGGATGGCTGCCACACGGTCTGGAAACTTTGGGGTGCTGTGGAAAACTGGTCCCCACGTTTCTTCCCCCCTTTGGCGAGGAACTACTGGGGGGGAGGTCTTATTTGGCAGCCAGAGTGGCTGGCAGTTGAGGTAGTCTTCGTATTTTGTATCAAAAATAGATCCTCCGGGATAATGGGGAAGGGGGAGTAGTCGAGGGGAAGAGGTGACTGGAGTAGAAACTGGGGTCTCCAGGAGAGGTGAGGTAGTTTCTTTGGAGGTTTGCGGGTGGTGGGGTAAGGGGAGGCCCAACCTCTCTGAAGCTGCCACCCTGCTCCTTGGAAGGCCTCTCCCTACGCCACGTTCCCGGGGCCTTAGGCTAACCGCTGGGCTGGGACGGAAGGCAGCGCTCAACGGTGACTTCAAAATGAGGACCGTCCCGGGTGGTGTGTCCGTCTGAGGAGGAGCTGTTCTGCAAAGAGAAAGCAAGCACGACCAGGTTGGAGCCCCTCTTCGAGGTCATCCTGCCCCCTTCTCACTGTCCGCCCCTGCATCACATCCCCCCTTTTTGCTTCTCCCCAAAAGTCGGGTTTCCTTCAAGTCAAGGTGAACTCCTATGGAACCTCCACGAAATTGTCCAGCCACATTTGCATGGTGCCCATAACGGATCCAGTTTGCCCATTGCTTCTCCCCTTCTGACCCCAGCACCAGAAGCCCCACAGAAAGTGCTTCAAAGAGAGGGCTCTGGATGAGCCCGTTTTATGGCAAGAAGAGCCGTGACGAAGAAGTCCAGCGGCTGCAGAATATAACGCACCCGCTAGCAGAATTCAACACCTGAATTGCTTTCTCTTGCTCACCTGGTGTAGCAAGTTGAGAGGGTGTAGCAAGTTGAGCACTGCTCAATTTACGTGGAGGGAGAAGAAGCAATCACCGTCTGGGTATTATTATTCTAAGTGACCAGCCAAGTGTGAGGCTGTTGGCTTTCAACTTTGCCCAGTCTAGCCCCTAAGCTTGTATATCTCTGGGAAGTTGACTTCTCCATCTAGCTCCCAGCCCTAGAGTTCCAGGGCTTTTCAGCCAGAAGCAGGCTCAAATGATCCTCCTTCGGATCTGTAACGCAAAGACCCAGCTCTTTGGAGCAGGCTGTAATGCTGGGAAAGGTGGAAGGAAAGAGAAGAAGAGGGCAACCAGCAGCAAGGTGGACGGACTCAGTTACGGTGATGATGGGGGCACCATTGGAACACCTGAAGGACCAGGTTGAGGACAGATCTTCAGGGGGAATATCTACTGTATGTGGTCACTAGGAGTCAAAAATGACTTGATGGCACCTAATCAATCAGAAGAGAGGTCATGTAGACCAAAACTTGGCGAGTCACAAGCAGACAGCGCTGCATCGTTCTCTGCTACGTGGTGCCCACCAAACACGTTGGATCTCAACGCCATGAGTGATCCGATTGCTTTTCTACCTGGAACAGTCAGCAAGACGGTAGGAACTGCACTCCATCTGACCTGCTGGCCACCGCGTTGCAGAAGGCTGTCCTACTTAAATTCCCCCAGGGAAGAAGGATCTCCCTCCTTCCCCACCATCCAACCCTTTCTCAGCACCAAGACCTTCTTCTGAACGTAGATCAATGCAACAACCAATTTGTCCTCACCCGAGACACCAGTTCCACCATTTCTGGAGGCTTCGCCCTGCTCTCCGGCTTGCGTGGGGTAAGAGGAGGATCCTGGGAGCCGGTTGGCACCAATTCGGTTCCTTGCGGGACAGTCCAATTTTCCTGCGCTCCTTTCTTACAGAAGAGGCTGGAGAGGAAAAGCAGAAAAAGAGTTACCCCCACCGAAGGGACCCCCACCAAAAGGAACCCGAAATGTTTGTTAAGCGCGGTCCGCAAAACGAAGAAGGGCAAAAAGACAACCCTTGGGGAGTGCTTGAAGGGAGTTAAAAAACACCACCAACTGCCCTAAGGCTGTTTCTGGCCTTTTGAGATAGACTGCTGCAGGATGTGGATGCTCCATTAACTGCAAAGCAGAACACGGTCATTTGAGTGAAGGAAACGGAGCCCGCGGAGACGCAGAAGGCAAGCGCTCCACTGGGCTTCCTAAGACACCTTTGCCTCTTGACATCTTCTTCGAGGTCGCGCCTACCTCTGCGTGCGGTGTAGCTAGTGGGGAGTGGAGGAAAGGAGGCCTCATAGAATGGAACAATTTCAGGGAGGCCGGGGCCTTCAAAACACTCACCTCTTGCGGTAGCCGAACATCAGGAAGAGCACGCAAAAAATAATGCACGCCATGCCGATGTGAACACCCACCACGATGCCGGCAAGGGAGGCGTCCCCGTCTTGCCTGCATTGGCAAACCGAGTTGGCATCTGCAGAGAGAGAAGTGGGGGGGGGGCATCAGTAGATCTCCCACTTTGAAACGTGGCATTGCGATGGGAGCGACCCGCCTAAACTACTCGCAACTCTTCTGCCAGGCAGAGAACAGATGTGTGGGATTCTGGAGTGGGCGAGAAGCTTGAGCGTTCTTTGACTCACATGGTTTGGTCACGTTCCTTCACACCTTCGGTTGGTCTGGTTAGTATGTGTGTGAACACAATCTAAATTGTTCAGGATGTAGAAAACGGGATGCTGAATTATACTCCCCCAACAGGGAATTTAACCAAGGAACACGGCTTCTAAGAGATTTACCCTCCAGGAGACGTGTTTCTTCCTGGAGTGCCTTTCTGTTCTGCAAAGGAGGCGTAACGCGCTTCTGTACGATCCAGATTTAATAACGTCTCAAAAGACTGAGCTCGTTTGCGCTTCGTCTTACATGGATCATTTTTCTTTGCCTTTTCTTATATTTTAGTTTATTTTACTCCCTTTGATGTGCATTCTTTAACGCGCCATTCGTGGGGCATTCTTGTTCTTTCATTCAGCGCAAAATTCAAGACATTTTGGGGGGGGAGATATACTGCCTCGGAACATGGAGGTTCCACCTCACAGCTTTCCTTGCTCCTTCTCCCACCCCCTTGCAACCTGTCCAACCAAGGCTGTTGCTACATCGTGCCCTAGATGTCATTCCCCTAACTTAGTTGGAGGGCAACTCTCCTTGCCAGCTTTTACCCAGCCTCTCCGAATTCTCCTGGAGTGAGACAAATCGCACGCTACTGTTCCCGTCACCGTTCCCGTTGAACGCCTGGAGTTTGATCTCGTAGGTGGCTGCCGGTTCTGTGGGGAGAAGAGAGAGCCACGTGGGGGCAGCTCCAGGGAGAAACTCAAGGGGGCAGCCTTTCCAGCTAGTGAGGGCTACAGCAGGACAATGTAGAAGCCATGGACGGACGGATGGGTGGATGGATGGAGAGAGAGGATAGACAGACAGACAGACAGACAGAGACAGACGGAAGACAGACGGATGGCAGACGGGTGGCAGACAGACAGATAGATAGATGGAAGAGATTAGATGGATGGAAGGAGAGAGAGAGAGAGAGAGAGAGAGAAAGAGAATAGATGATGGATAGATGGATAGATGGATGATAGACAAATGGAAGACAGACAGACAGACAGATGATAGACAGATGGAAGACGGATGGACGGACGGACGGACGGACTGACTGACTGACTGACTGACTGACTGACTGACTGACTTCCCCTGGAACCCACATTAAAGAATTGCAAAGTTGCAGAGCAACATCGGTGCTGCAGCGCTGCAGAGAAAGAATTTTGCAAATCTCTCGGTTGCATCACGGAGCAGCCACAGCAAACAGCGACGGGCTGCGATGGAGAAATGCAGAAGTGTTCCCCTTCTCAGGAACAGGCAGATGGGCTGTGGGGTTGCTCCAGCTGCGGGCAAACCAAGGAACAATCGTCTTTCCCTTCGCGTCCTCCACCAGCATTGCCCCTTTGACGGGCAGCTGAACCGGCAGAGAGGGGTATTTCCCAGAATCTTTGGCCAACGGGGTGCCAGTCCCAAGGCCTGGCCTGTCCTTCCGGAGGCGCAGAGAACTCACCCAAGTTGCTGTAGATAAAGGAGTTGGCCGTGCCAGGCAAGATCTGAGGCCCCTCGTAGTGGGCACTGGGCAGCTTCCGAAGGTAAAGTTTGAACCCTTTGATCCCGCCGGGCTTCAAGGGCAGCTCTAAAAACACCTGGATGGTGCTGACGTTCAGGATCTTGGTGAAAAAGCCCACGGCGGCAGGGACTAGAGAGAACAGGATGAGGGAGTGACTTTCCTCCCCAGAGACGCAAGATGTAGGATCCGTTTTCCTGCCGTCCTGAGCATTGCCTAGCAGTGGACAACCAGAGCAGGGCTTCTGCCCCGAAATTGAGTTCCTGTTATCGATCAGGGCGCGCACCGGGTCTCCAATCTGCCAATGCCCGTTGGCAAAGACAAGGGAGCCTGTTTTGGTTCGGACACGGAGCAAGGAGGATGCTAGGCTGGGCTGCCCCAGCGTTGGACACCCTTCTTCCACTCCCTCTCCAAAGGGCCGATGGGACAAGACTGGAGACTTACTGCTGCCCAGGGTGGTGGCCAGGATGGACTGGGAGTCCTGGCTGGCGCCCAGGGGGGAATAGGCCTTCAGGTAGATCGAATACGTGGTGGAGGGTTCGAGGTTGGTGAAAACGTGCTGGAAGGTGCTTTTGCTGACCGCCTCCTGCAGCTCGCGGCTGTCCGACTCTGCGGAGGAAGCCCAGAGCAGAGGCTGAGAAGCCGCTGGGGGGGGGGCAGGTGAGCTTGGGGGGGGCTTTGGGGGCCCCAAGAGGAGGAGCAAAAGGGCGCAGGGACGGTTCTCACTCACCTCCCGCCTTGCGGATGTGAAGCACATAGCCGATAATGGCCTCGGTCACGTCCCGGGACGGCTCCAGCCAGGAGACACGGATGGAGGTGGTGGAGAGGGCCGTGGCTTCCACGCCTTCCGGGGAGCTGGGCAGATCCTTGGACAGGGCCACGGCCAGCCGGGCACTGGCCTGGTTGGTGCCCGCGCTGTTCTCCGCGATGCACTGGTAGATGGCCTCGTCAGCGGACGTGATGGCCTGGATCATCAGGGTGCTGCGGGAAGATGGGGAGAGCCCCAATGGGAGAGGGCGAAGGCAAGGGGGACCAGGTGGCCACGGATTGATTCAACCTCCGTGGAGCGAGCAAAGCTAGTGGCGGTGAGTTCCACGGACCCAATCACACCCTTGGGGCAGAACCCCGTCTGCAACCCCTTTCTGAGGCTGAATTTTAAGCTTTCCCCCCTTCATTCTTGCCCTCCCGTCTTTCCTTGTTCACTCGGTTGCCCAGAGGAGAGTCAGTGGAAACGTGAACACTCTGCACGTGACTCGGTAAACCTTTGGCTCAACGTTCAGTAGGCATGGTTTCCACCCAGGCGGAGCGAGCCTTGACCTGTTGTTGTGGGTGAGCTTGATGTTTTCGCCAGGGGCCAAGACTTTCCCGTTCTTCAGCCAGATCAGGTGGGGTTCGGGCACACCCTGGGCCACGCAGGTGAAGATGGCGCTGGTGCCAGGCGTTTTGGAGAGGGATTGAGGCCACTGCACAAACTCTGGTGGTGCTGAGGAAGACAAAGTCACGGAGCGTAAGCAAAAAGGCCTTGTGCAAAAACACCAGGAAGGCCCATCGGGGCCCTGCCCATTCTCAGCATTCAAGTTTCTAGTCCTTTGCACAGAGCGACTCCAAACCAGCCTCGGGGATCTTCCACCGCCCTGCCTCTAGGCGGGGGCAGTCATTCATGGCTATCCCAGGAGGGGTGGGTAGTGAGCTGAATGCCTAAATTGGTGCTCCAGGATAGACTGCTCCTGCAGATGGAGGTTCCCTCTTGGTCAAATTGGTGGGGGGGGAACGCCCAGCACGGATCCTGTTGGCAATTCAGTGTGGTGGGGATGGGCAAGGAGGGCATTGAGTGGGAGCAGTTAAAAGCCCAGAAGAGCTGCTGAGGATTAAGCTGGTCCGGTCTGGCCTTGCTCCTCTTTCTGGTGAGGTATGCCAGAAATAATTGGGATCCGTTGCAGCTGTTTCGATTTCATTTAAAAATAAGGAAAAACCTGCTGAGCTGAAGGAGAACGGAAGAATTTCCTAACTCACAGGTCGGCAAAACAGCAGCGCAGCCAGGCCGGAATGGCTTTTCCTGCACGTTGTCAAGGGTTGGGCTAGATGACCCTGGGGGTCCCTTCTAACTCCAACCTCCTATGCTTCTAAGGCCCAGGCTAAGGAAAGAGGGGATTCCTTGTCGGCAGGTAGAAAAACTTTGGGGAGATGATCAAAGCAGTTTGCGAGAAGGGAAATGGATGCCGGTAAATGCAAAACGCAGGATGGGGGATCTGCATCGTTGGCTGATTTCCTGGGAGGGGTTTTCTCGGCGTTTAAAGCTCGCCAACCCTGTCCAGCTCCCCTCTCCCCCGTCTCCGAGGCTGGGCCCCAGAGGGGCAAAGACCCTTGCATCAGCCAGTCCCTGCCCCTCTGCCGTAGGATCCAGGGGCTGGGTCTCCCCATCCTCCTTCACCCCCCTGCCGCCTCAACCCCAAGGAAGGCAGAGAATCTGTTGCCCAGCCAGACTCTGTGGCAATGCTGCCCCCCAGCAAGATGCAAGCCCCCCCTCCGTCGGTTGCAAAACCTGCCCCGCGTCTTCTGGATTGGCACGGGACCCGATGCCAACTACGTTTCCGAAAGGTGGTGGGATCTGCAAGCGCCTTTTTCTCTCCCCAGAGGGGGAAGACCCCTTCCGAAGGGCTGATGGCGCTGCTTGGGGTGGGGTGGGGTTCTCCTCTGCAGGCAAGCAGAGGGCAGCAGCGTCTCTTCGATGTGGGGTGCACCCCCAGAGCTGGGGCCAGCGTGGGAGAGCTGAGAGGCAGATGTCTCTTTGACACGCCTGGCCTTCTCCGAAAAAAGGAGCTTTGCGCTTCCATCCCGTCCTGCATCTCATTAGCTCACCAAAGGGCTGGGAAAAGAGCAGTGAGATTTCCCCCCCCCCAAAGCCCCAGCCTCGGCCTTGGCCCCAAACAAAGGCAGACCCCCCCCCCTTCCCTCTCTGCTTGGAGAGAAAGGGACAGCCCCTTGCTGGAAAATACCTTTGTTAGCCAGACGGCTCTGGGGAACGCAGGCATGGAAATGAGGAGTGGGGGGGTTAACCTCTAACCTCTCCCCCTTCCCCTTCTCCAGACATCCTCCCCCCCCCACCGGTCTCCCCAAGCCTTGCCTGGAATTTGCACCTCCACCATCCCACCGTTTTCCCATCAGGAGCCCGAAGCACGCGGGCTCTGCTACCCTTGCAAGAGGGAGCAGGAATAAATGGGGGGGGGGGCGGTATTGGAATCTGTGGGTCCTTGCTCTGGACAACCGACACCCCCTCCAAAAAAAAAAAAAACATGGGTTGGGGTAAGTATCTGGGTCACCCGCAGGGAAAAGAGGACGCAGTTTGTGATCTTGGCTTGGAGAATTCCAAGGTTCCATTTCTATCCTGGCTAGTTTTAGGCACAGCATGGTTTTGGGATCCCCGGATTTTCCACGTGGAAAAAGGGATCCCCAGATCTTTATCCTCCCTGTCCTGGCAGGCTGCAGGCATGACCCCGTCTCCAGATGCCAGCTGCATCCGAGGGCTCACCCGCCGGGCCTCGTCTTCTCCATCCTCTGCTTCTCAACCCCAGATGTTCCCAAATTTTGTTCCAGACCATCGAGGGGCATCTGTGCTGGGGGGGGGACCAGCCAGGGCTGCCCCCGGCCCTTTCAGAAAGTCAAGTGTGCCGTTCCCAGCTGGAATGCAAATTTCTGAATGTCTGTTTAAGCCCCGTCTCCACTCAGTCGCCATGCAGCTGACCTCGAGAGCGAGGGAGACCTGCCTCGCGGGGACAGATGGGGCCGCCCCCCACCCCGGCTCCCAAACTCCATCCTGTTCTCTTTCTGAAGCGATCTGCTTCCAGAGACTGCTCCTGGTCCCAAATCCGAGGCCGCCGAGCTCCGTCTGGAGAAGACCTCTCCCTATCCGCCAGAGAGGGATTCTTCTCAGCATCTATCACCCGTGTTCCTTTGTCCCCAGGCCCGTGGGTCACGGCATCGACCCCACATCTCTTTATCTGACCGGCGGCCCCCAAATCGATGGTGGCTGGGGGGTGGGGAGGGGGCAGGCTGAAATCTGCCCGTCATTCATGCTGGGATGAGAAAGGCAAGCTGGAAGGGGGGAGGGGGAGGGGGGTGGACATGATGGCCATCCGGGGACCACCCATCTCCAGGGCAGGAGGAGAAGATTTCAGTCCCAGAGGCGCTTCCATCAGGCGCTTTGATAGAGAGCCACCATCAGGAGATCTGTTCAAAACCCACCAATCAAAGAAGCACACTTGGGACCGATTCACACTTACGACTAGAAGAGTTTTGATTCTACCATATTTCTTTTTGGCGGCCTTTTTTGTAGGGGAGAGGGGAACAAGGCGTGACCAAACACCGCCAAAAGACCAAGTGGCCCCAAAGTCCTGCAGGAGAAGGAGAAGCCAGTCCCCTTCTCTCTTTCCCCCCGCTCCCAGGACTGTGTTTTACATGCAACACAGTTGGTTTGATGTTGGCTTAGTGGGTTGGGTAACTCTGGGTTAGTCAGAGGGCTGAACCCAGTCAGGGCTCAGCACAATCTCTTTCTGGCAGTCAATTTGGAAGAAGCCCAAACAGTGCGAAGCGATAGACTGCTTCTGAAGCTGGAGGTTTCATTCCCGCGCCTGTTCCCATCAGAAGAACCTACTTGATTGGATGTTGGGAAGGCAAGAGTTGTCCTACACATCTCCATCACCCCCAACTAGCATCGCAAATGCTAAGGGGGTCTCTAAAATACTTTTGGCTGCAATGTAGCTGCCCTTCGCACAGGGTCAAAACCAGCCTAACACCATCCCTGCCCAGCTGAGGGCACGTTCTGGTCTTCTCCACCAGCCGGAGGGTACAAACATCACCCCAGTAAGCCAAGAGGGAGCTCTTCCTCCACTTTCTGTCAACTTACCTTGCACCATCAGGATACCTTGTGCCGTGCGGCGCACACGAGTGCCGGGACGGTTGGCAGCACAAACATAGACCCCAGCGTGCTTCACCGACACGTCTGAGATCATGAGATTGCCAGTTCCGAGAACCTGGATCCCTTCCACGCCAATGGAACGCCCATCTACGGGGAAGAAGACAATCTGGTGACCATAGGAGGGAGAAGTATCTCCTCGGCCTCTTCTCACACCTTCGGGTCCTCTTCTGACCTGCTCAGGAAATCCTTCCCCGCCCCATCATCCTCTTCCCCACCCCATGGAGGTCTTCTGCAGCATCCCCACTCACCCAAGCGACTCCAGGACACAATAGGGCGAGGATTCCCCGTAGCGATACATTCAAGAATGGCGGTCTGGTGTACCGTAATGGTCAGATTCTGCGGTCCTGACAAGATGACCGGCTCTTTAAAGACCTTGGGCACCGACACTGAAGAAAGAGTGGGGCGAGGAAGTTGAGACCAGTACGCCTTCTCTTGGGATGAGAGGTCCAGAGCCTCTCCCCTCCCCGTGGATGAGAAACTGAGAGGATCTTTGTGACCACTTTGTGACAGTCGTTCTTCTCACCTGATTCCTATTGTGGAGTCTCTGAGCTTGGGGGTGGACTTGCAGACGTTTCATGACCCAACTAGGGAACATCATCAGGGCTAGTGAGTGTGGGGTTTGCCCCCTAGCTCCCTAGCTCACACTCACTAGCCCTGATGATGTTCCCCAGTTGGGTCATGACACGTCTGCCAGCCCACCCCCAAGCTCAGAGAGCCCCAAGGACCCCACAGCTCAACCCTGAGCTACTGATCTTCTATTGGAACTGATTCATATTCCCCAGAAATGTGACCCATGGTTTCCAGCTCTGCTCTCACTTACTCTATGCCCCTTTCCAAACAAGCCACCAGTTCACCACCGTGGCATGAGTTCCACACACCCTGCTCACCGCTGATGCTGAGGGTGGCCTCCTGGCTGTAGCGAGTGTTGGCAATGTTCCTCGCCACGCAACGGTAGGTGCCCACGTCAGAACGTCTCACGCCGGTGATCTGTAGGATGCCCGTGGGGAGAAGTGTAAATCTGAAGGAAACAGGAAGAGAGAAAGGCAAAACGACAAGATGATGTGTATGTGTATGTGTGGGTGTGGGTGTCTTCACATCTAGTGGCCGGTCCTTCCCCTATCAGGTCCAGCACCCTCTCCCTTTCCAGCAGATCTCCTTAAATATCCAAGTTTATTTAAAACATTGGGGTCCGTGTTACTGGCTCACGCATTGTGCAAACCGTGTTGTAGTAGATCTGCCTTCTTTTCCTTGCTCTGTTTCCATAGAATTTATTCTCTTCCTTCTCATGTTCTTTGCTTTGGCCCCAAGACGGAGCAACCCTGGGATTAAAATCACCCCGAGGGCTTCTAAAGGAAATGGGGCTCTCCAGAACAATTTGTCAGTATTCCAGCCACTTCCTTGACCGGATTACGATATTACTGGGCTAAATTCCAAGACCCTGGAAAGTCAATTCCTCCTGGGCAGAACTGGCACCGGGCAGTACCACAAAGACTATTGCTTCTGGATTCTAATATGATTGATGATGATGATGATGATGATGATGATGATGATGATTAACCAAGTTCAGCTCAACACAAGGACTAAGTCTTCTGCTGATCCCATGAAATCCGGTGTGCCAACCCAAGGCTCGAACAAGCTTCTCGATCTTACGTTTTCCGTCTCGTGGTGGGTTTCGCACGTCTGCTGATTTATTTGGCAGAGTCACGCGTTCCTGGGAACGAGGCCTTGAGTTCTCCTGCCCAATCCTCAATCGTCGGAGGAAGCAGGTCATTCCGAGGGTCTTCTCTGACGTGCCTCTCCCAGCAAAATCGAGCATTTTTCCCTTGCCACCCCCACCGCAGCCCCCCAAACCTCACCGATAATCATCCGTCATCAGCGCCGTCTGGTTGTGTTCCCACGTTATCGTGGCTTCTGGGACCCCCTGGACAAAGCACTGGAAGCGAGCGACGCCACCCTCTTCAACCGACATTGATTCTGGGTGCATGTGGAACTTGGATAGAGCTTCAGGGAGAAACAACACGCAGTCAAATTCTGAGCCAACCATCTTGACCTTATGATCTCTATTCGCCTCGTCTACAGAGCCCCCTAAGCTGGACTACTATAAACTGGCCTAGATGGGGCTGCCCTTGAAGCCTGTTCAAAACCGCAGCCAAGGTCTGCTAGAAGGACTTTCTGGATGAGCTTTGGAGAAACCGTCACATCCCTCTGGAGTTGGTTTCCAAGCTCGGTTCAAGGCGGGGGATCTCTAAGTTCCTAAATAATTTGGGAATGAAAAATCTCCCCCACCCAGCCTCCAGATAACAAGCCAGCTTTCATCGGAGCCAGCCTACATCTGCCATCTTCATGCAAGGCTCCGCGTGAAGCGGGGACAAGCCAGCAGGTCTTTTCTGTAGCTGCCCCACAACTAGATCGTGTTCTTTTTCAGATTTTTTTTTTTTAAATGGATGTGGAACCCCATCAAATTCTCTCGGGGCCCGGTTGGAAAAACCCACACTGAGGTCCATGGAAGTGGTCCATAAGGAGAGAAGACCTGCCCCCTTTCCCCCAGATTTTAAAGAGGCAGTAAAAATGGGGCACGGCTGTGCGGATCTTAATGATGTCCTTGGAAGCACGAGGAGAACGAAAATTTAGACAATATTGTATAGACTGACTGGCGATCTGGATCCGAGCCTTGCGGCTGACCAGCAAGCCATAACAGTTCTGGGCGGCGCAGCTGAACTCCCCGGCGCTGGAATTGGAAGGGTCTTGGCTGGGGTTTCCTCCCCGGGGCGGACGCTGGATGCTTTCCAGCCGCAAGGATCCGTTGGCCAAGAGGGCGGTGCGGCTGTCGTTGGAGAGGGCCACCCCGTTGTGGTACCAGGTGATGCTGATGGGCGCCTCGCCTTCCACTTGGCAGTGGAGGACCAACGGGCGATCCCGGACGGCAATCATGTCGCTCGGCTCCAGGATGAACGCCAGCTCTGACGGGTGGGCCGGGCCTGCGGAGGGAAGACGGTGGTCAGGACCGGTGCTCCAACGTCAGCAGAGGGCAGTCGATTCAGAAGCAGAACCATGGAGTTTTTCTGCACACAACTCAAGTTTGGTTCTCTAAAGAGCACACGTCCCCAGGAAATATCTTCCTTCCTTCTTTCCTTCCTTCCTTCCTTCCATCCGTCTTTCTATCTTTTCCTTCCTTCCTCCCTCCCTCCCTCCCTCCCTCTGCTTTGCTTTCGTTCGTTCGTTCGTTCATTCCTTCCATCTATCCATCCATCTTTCTATCTTTTCCTTCCTTCCTTCCTTCCTTCCTTCCTTCCTTCCTTCCTTCCTTCCTTCCATCTTTCTATCTTTTCCTCCCTCCCTCCCTCCCTCCCTCCCTCTGCTTTGTTTTCATTTGTTCCTTCCTTCCTTCCATCCATCCATCCGTCTTTCTATCTTTTCCTTCCTTCCTTCCTTCCTTCCTTCCTTCCTTCCTTCCTTCCTTCCTTCCTTCCTTCCTCCCTCCCTCCCTCCCTCCCTCTGCTTTGCTTTCGTTCGTTCGTTCATTCCTTCCATCTATCCATCCATCTTTCTATCTTTCCTTCCTTCCTTCCTTCCTTCCTTCCTTCCTTCTTTCTATCTTTTCCTCCCTCCCTCCCTCCCTCTGCTTTGCTTTCATTTGTTCCTTCCTTCCTTCCATCCATCCATCCGTCTTTCTATCTTTTCCTTCCTTCCTTCCTTCCTTCCTTCCTTCCTTCCTTCCTTCCTTCCTTCCATCCGTCTTTCTATCTTTTCCTCCCTCCCTCCCTCCCTCCCTCTGCTTTGCTTTCGTTCCTTCCTTCCTTCCTTTACAAACTTAAAGTTTCCCAGAGGGACTGGGAGAAGAGAAAGACCTTGCTATGCCCAGTTATTGGGTGGTTAGAGGCATCCTACATAAATAAGTAGAAGATAAGAAGGATCTGAATCTACATCAAACTAAACCCAGCCAGGTTTGGCCTTCGTTTGAATGAGAGGCAGCTTAGAAGAGCCCTCCATGATTACCTTGAGGTCCCCAATGGGAGAGAACTGGGCTACAGATGGACTGAATTAACTCTCTGTGGCCCCAAAGCCAAACCGGGTTAAGGCAGGTGTAGCTTTCCAGATGTTCCTCAAGCACAATATGCACAGACCCAGTTAGCCAGGCCAAAGGAGAACAGCGGGGAGTGGGTGTCCACTGGCAACCTTCATCAGATGCTGTGGCAACGTTCTGCAGCCATCTGAGGCAGTGGGATGCTTTGCTCCGAAGCCCACCCCTCTGGTTGTCAACACTACACTGAAGACCCATCAGCTTCTCGGTTCCTTCTGTTGAAGCTGAGGGCCCATCTCAGGGTCTTGAAGCATCAGGAATGGTGCAACTTGGGCAGCGGGGAGAAGGGGGCCTGGAGTGTTAGTCTTGAAGATGCTGGGTTCTCTGAGGCTTAGGGCTGAAGGGGAGAAGAGGACACCAGGTGGGGACACTTCCTTCTCTGGAACCAGGTGCACCAGACAACCCTTCTGGGCAGGGGAATCGGGAATCGGAAACCTGGTCTCTTCCAGCTCCTCTTGTGTCCTCACTTCTCCAAACAGATGGAAAGCACTTGGTCTGGGCTGGGGGTCTGGGGCGGGGCGGGGAGGGACAAAAGACCCTTTAATCCCCTTAGGAGTTGGCTTGCTTGCAGCCTCCAGAGCTGCGGGCCACCCCCATCTCCAAGTGAAACTCTGGCAGTGACAATAGCCCCGGGTGGGGGCGGGGAACCGGGGATTGTCCCCTCGACGTCTTGATGGATGTTGGGTTTCAGCCTCGGCTTAGCAACTGGAAGGCGGGTGAGGGAGGCCCTGTGGTGGGGCTGTCGAGGAGCCTCACAGGGGGCCGGAGAGGGCGGACAATGCGAGGGGTCAGGAGATGCGAAGGAAGTCTTATTTGTCCCCTCAGTGGCACAATGGAGCCCACCTCCCTCAGCCCATCTGCCCGGCCACGTGACGCGCTCGGGGTGAGGTTCCCATGCCTTCCCCATCACTCAAGCCCGCTGCTCCCCACCCAGCACCTTCACCTCCAGCCGTCCATCCATCACGACGCCATTCCTGCCCCTGGGCCGGGCCGAGGGGAGCCGTGACCCCAGACCCCTCTCCCCTCCACCCCATCCTTGGGTTGTCTTTGTACTTGGCCCTGGGTTCAGTCACTCGTGAAAGGGAGCCCAGCTCTGGGGACCAACGCTCAGCCTGATGGGGGGATGCAAGAATTTGGCCTGGATGGAAACGAGGTTACTTTGGGGGGCTGAGTGGAGATTCCCCCGAGAACCCCAACTGGATTTCTTCAGTTGCTGTCCCCAAACTTAAACATCCTCAACTCATGTCCCCAAAGCAGCAGGAGTTCTCCCCTGCAAAGACCTGAAGGAGATTTGCAGACAGGTCCCCCTGTCTTCTTCCTTCTACAAACACCTAGGACGTGGGTTGAGCCCCAAGCGAAGTTAGCCTCCTTAGAGCCTTTCCCCCCAAACATCAGATGCTCTGGAAGAAGAGAAGTGCTTCAAAACAAGGAGCAATTTTGAGATAAAAGCGTTGCTCTGTCAAACTTTTCCCTTCCAGCCCATACCATCACTGGTCCCTCAGAACACCACTCTCTGCCCAACGAAGTTCTCCAGAACTTCTCCAGAACGGAAGCAGGAAAAGCCTTGTACATTTCTTCCCAATTCTGTATCTGTCCCACCACCTTTTCCCCAACCTTACAGCCCAGGAAACTCGGCATTGCCAGCCAACGTGGTTTCCCCAAGCCCTCCAGTCCGAATGCAACCATCCCCAGCGTTCCTCAAGTACCCAAGATCTCCTAACATCTCCCAAGTCCCCCCAAAGAAGATTCGGGGGGGGGGAAGACTCTACATTATTTCTCCCTGGGAAAACAAGCAACTAACCAGCATAGGGCCGTGAGAACCAATGGAGAAAAAATGAAATGATGGTTTCCCCAAAATAGATGTTTTCTGATGGTCCATACCATCTTGGTGACCAGTGCAGGAAGAGTTTGTCACTCACTTCTTCTGATTTTTTTAATGCTCTACTGCAATATGTGGAATAACATTTGCCTGGAGAGATACCCACCGCGTATCTCCTCCTCTGGGGACAATTTTACTCAAAAAGCAGAAGGCATTTCTGATTCCTGGTCTGACACGGAGACCACATTTTGGTGGTGGAACATCTGGGTCGGCATCATGGAAGAGACGTCCATTAGCCTGACCTTGACATTTCTTTCATGCATTCAGAACCTGGCTGGGGCTTCGCCAAATGGTTTGGATCTCCGTTCCCCTTTCCCCTCGCTGGCTGGGGATGATGGGAGCTAGAGTCTAACACTTTGGGAGGCCACCACCTCAGGGCACCTGCTCTCCGATGCATGTGGTGGCGTGTAGTTGAGTTAACACTTTTGAGAACTTAGCCCGTTGCCCAAGTCCAGCCCGTTGGCAAGTCCAAACCCCAAAAGTAGGCTTATTCTGCCCGTGAGTGGCCAGTAACCATGGCTAGTTTGGCGCAGCAATTCCACGCAACTTCTTCTCACTTAGACTTTGCAAAACTGATCTCCACCAAAAGCAGGTGTCGATTTTAAATAACCTCCACTTTATTTGTTCCATTTATTTATTTGCTTCCTCCCCATCTTTTGAGTCCCTTTGCTCGTTCTGTGGCAGGAAATCGGGGCATCGTTCAGCCATTCGTTCCTCTAATGTGCAAATTTGCTTTTTTTTTTAATGTGCCTTTTCTCTATTTTCTCCGAGACACAGTTTGGGTTTTTTTTCCCAGTCTTAGAAGGGGGGTAGAAAATCCAGCTGTTAAAATTAGGATGGGACAACTTTTCTTGAGTTTCGAGGCCTGGATTCAAGTCCACCTCAGCCACAGAACCTCACTCGGCCCGTCCTACCTCACAGGGTCGTTGTGCGGGGGTCGAAAGGAGACCCCGACGTAACGGCTTTGAATTCCTAAAGAAAAACGACTGTAGGAATCGGATATTCGTGCTACCAGATATTAAAACAATTAATCACTTTTAGCCACTGAAAAAATTAATCACTTGAATCAGGTCACTTCCACCAGGAGTGAAATCGGTGATTTAAACATATTCAGCGAAATATACGACGATAAATCATAGCTGTGTTGGATGTTGGCTTAATGGGCGGAATCAACTCAGTGAGTTGTGGCTTACTTGACAAACTATAGTTCGGTGAACTTGGGCCTAAACCAACGTGTAATCTCCATGTGGTCACCCCAGTCCTTGCCTGGGTCAATTCTTGCAAGCAACTCTTTACTCTTCGTTGAGCAGGCCGGGCATCTGATCGCCCAAGTTTGTAATGTCTGAATGGGACAACCAGGTTTACTCTCCTACCAAGATGGGGTTTCCTTCTGGCAAACCAGCTTTCCGCGGAAACTCATCTACGGGGAGGATTTAGCGGCTGATCAGGAATTGCAGAGAAAACAGATCTCGGCTTCTGAGATGGGAAGAGAAATCACGGGCAATTCTACCTTCTACCTTTAAGATAGTCAAGCAGGCTTGTTTTAAAAGCCCATCCTAAAATGGTTAAGGTTCTCTCTTTGGCCTTGTGAATGTATTTGCAGGAACCGTCGATAACCTGAGAAAACGTCCGATGGGAACTTTTATAAAGGGCTTTGCTCGGGCCAGACCGAATTCTGCTTTGATTCCCCTTTCAAAGCGGGTGCAAGAATTGGAAAGTGGAACGCCCTGGGATTTCATCATCGGCTTTATTTTCATTTTTTCCTGCTGCTTGAGGAAGTTCCTGAGTTGCTAGGAAGAAAAAACACCCCTGCAAGGAACCCCATGAATTCAGAATCCATTATTCTGCATCGACGACTAAATTTTTTTAAAAACCCTCCCTACTCTATAGGGCATCCCAGCTCGCCCGGGACACTAAACCACAGTTTAGCCAACCTTGGTTCCTTGAATAATTTACAAGCCCTAACCTGGATGGCTGGCATCCTTGGCAAACCATGATTCTAAACAGACCACCTCCAGCTGGATCGTGCTGTTTAAGCCAAATAACCCTGCTAAAAACATTGGTGAATAGCACACCCACCTGCGAAAATATGCACACCCAACACTGCCCGGCTGTCCATGGAAACACTTTTTTTTTTTTTAAACTTCTTAGGGCGTGTCCTCCAAAATACACTGAACCTCCCAACATCAGTGCCCCCCCCCCAAATGATGCTGGTGCAGAACCCAAAACGAACAGCAAAGCTTTGGTCCGAGCGCGAAGGTGCCCTTTGTTCCGATCGCCAGGCTTGGGGGCTCCCGACGGCTTCCACCCCGAGGTTTTTTCGCCCCCGAGCCCATCCCGAAGGGAAATGAGACCTGAAAACGGCCAAGGGTGGCTTTGCTGTGGCCCGGCTTGCTCCCACCATGGTTACTCAATTGTCTCCCCGGTCGAAACCCCGGTTAGTGCGTCGCGTCCCTCCCCAAATCCGTGAGACCGGTATGGATGAACAATGACACTGTCTGGGAACTTCTCAAGCCCCTTGGAGTGCCCTTTTCTGCATCTCGTGCCAGCTCGTTATGAAGAAGATGATAATATTAATAATATTATTAATAATAATATCAATAATAATAATGCACTTACCCCATCCTTGCAGAAACAGCCCGAGGATCATCCAGAATTTCCACGACAGCATCGCCCGCCAACGGCCGGGCAAAGCCACCCAAAACCCGGCAATTCTGCCCCCCCAAAGCCAACCCTCACCCCGACTCCCCCTCACCCGCCAACTTTCGGACGGCTCTCCGGCTAATCCCCCAGAAGAAAAGGGGCCTTCCTCCTTGCCAAGGGGGCCCCGTCGCTCCCCCAATAAAATGAAAATAATCCGCCTCTCGGCCAAAACTTTTCCCCACTCAGCTGCAATCGTGTGGCCCCCCCTTTGTGGACCCCCTCCCCCCGATTCGGGGACCGTTCTCAATCCTGCGGGGATCTAAGTTTGCCGGCTAAGAATTCCCATTGTTTGCCCTCTGTGACCGCCGGAGTCATTGATATAATCGGAGAAGGGTGCAAGGAGGTGGGTGGAGGGAGGCGTGCGTGTGTGTGTGTGTGTGTGTGTGTGAAAGGCAGATGGGGGTAGCCACCCAATTGCATTGGGCTCAGGGGCTGTTCCCTCCCTTCTCCCCCCCCTTCCTGGCACGCATAGATGTGTCCAGCCGGTCCTTCTTTCCCAACATCGCAAGGTTGGACGAGCGCATCCAGATGTGCAACTTTGTATCCCGCGACAAAACTCACCTGGACGCCCACCTGGGCCTTATTTCCATTCAGAAGAGACGGGGGTCCGGGGGGGGGGGTTAGGCAGCCGAGCGAAATGGCTCTCAAAGTGCAACCAGATCGTGGCCTGATCCGCCCCCCCTCCCCAAGCCGAGGCCGCCCACGCCTGCCGACTTCCATGAGGACTACGAACTTAAGGATGGAGCCCACGTGTTTAAAATTATACTTCATCTCCTTTATGTTATAGTCACATTGTAACTCACCTGCTTTATATTAACACATGGCGAAATGGTAATCAATCTACTTGATATTAATATATAGTGAAATGGTAATGGGCGTGCTTTATATTGATCTATCATTAAATGGCAACGGATATACTTTACATTATAACATGATTAGATGGTGATCAATCTACTTTATATTAATATATAAATTAAATTGTAATTAATATACTTGACATTGATACATGATTAAGTTGTAACTCATCTACTTTATATTAATACATAGTTAAACTAATTGATACATTTATACTGATACATAATTGTAATCAATCTACTTTATATTAATATATAATTTAATTTTATCTACATCATCGTATATATATTCTTATATATATATAATTACATTATATATACATATTAATATATAATTAGATTACCTACCTACCTACCTACATACATACATATATACACATAGATAATTATATATATTCATATACTTTATATTAAAGTATCTTTAATGTATGTATAATGTATATACAACTTCCAAGTATCAGATTGTGCTTGACTCATCCCATCGTTCCCCAAAGGAGCCCAGCTTTTTCAGGGGTTGAGGGGGGAATGTAATTTCAGTTAGACAGTCACTATATAAAAGATAGACAGATAGATAGACAGACATAGATTGATTGATTGATTGATTGATAGAGATAGATAGACAGAGATTGATTGATTGATAGACAGACATAGATTGATTGATTGATTGAGATAGATAGACAGAGATTGATTGATTGATTGATTGATTGAGATAGATAGATAGATAGACAGAGATTGATTGATTGATAGACAGACATAGATTGATTGATTGATAGAGATAGATAGATAGATAGACAGAGATTGATTGATTGAGATAGATAGATAGATAGATAGATAGACAGAGATTGATTGATTGATAGACAGACATAGATTGATTGATTGATAGAGATAGATAGATAGAGATTGATTGATTGATTGATAGATAGAGATTGATTGATTGATAGACAGACATAGATTGATTGATTGATTGATAGAGATAGATAGATAGAGATTGATTGGTTGATTGATTGAGATAGATAGATAGACAGAGATTGATTGATAGACAGACAGAGATTGATTGATTGATTGATAGAGATAGATAGATAGAGATTGATTGATTGATTGATTGAGATAGATAGATAGATAGATAGACAGAGATTGATTGATTGATAGACAGACATTGATTGATTGATTGATAGAGATATAGTAGATAGATATAGATAGGATAGACAGATAGATAGATAGACATAGATAGATAGATAGATAGATAGATAGAATATAGATATAGACAGAGACTGATTGATTGATTGAGATAGAAGAAAGAAAGAAAGAAAGAAAGAAAGAAAGAAAGAAAGAAAGAAAGAAAGAAAGAAAGAAAGAAAGAAAGAAAGAAAGAAAGAAAACCGTGCTAAGATTGAGTTTGGTTTGTTCCTGGCTGAGCCAAAGAAAACCCACATTGGATTGGCCATGTTTTCCTGTTCCTATAGTAAGAACAGCAATAAACTGGACTTGCTTTCCAAGTTTTCCAGCTCTTTCCATGAGGACTAGCCTCTTTCAAACCAAAAGAGAATAATAACTTGGCCTGTTCAAAATCCACTCCTCCCCTCCCCAAACTGAGTCAAAGTAACTTTGGAGGTTTTGAATCAGCAAAATGAGCGAGGTCTCATTTAATTTGTACCCACAAATCACCCCTGACAGTTTAATTATTTGATTTTTTTAAGGGCCGTATACACTTTAGAAGCCATCTCGGAGCGAGCGAATTGAGGATGATCATGATAACTTGATAGGGGGATAAAAACGCCACATCCCATCTGAACATCTGGCTGACTGGGAGACCAACCCTAATAATATAATAGAGTTTAAAACCAAAGAGTTACAAGGAAAGGCCCATCCGTCTGCTCAGTCTTAGTGGGTCGTGGGGCCTTTATTTTAAAAAAGCAAATTGCATCCCCATCGATTGCTCTGAACCCATTGAGCCTTGCAGACAGGGGGGAAAACGTGGAAACTAGTTCGAAGCTGGCATAATTGTATTAAAAAGCAGACCGGCTCCTGCTCGCCGCCTTTCTAGGACACTCTTCAAGGTCCGCCCCACGCCAAGGGTTCGGCAGTAGTCCAGCCACCATCAACTCCGAGGGAAACCCTGCGCCAGCCAGAACGAAAAGTGGCTTTTCTGAAATGCTGTCCCAGGTACTGAATTCCCCCCTCGGAGGCACTGAGCCTGGGAAGAAACGGATTTCTTGAGCGTGGAGATGGGTCTAAATGCGAAACGTCGTATTTATTTTATTTATTTGTTGACTTCATTTAAAAGATCAATGGAAACAGGCAACTTTCCAGAGCAAACCACATCGGAAAACCCAGGCTTTGGGGCCCAGCGGAGCACACGGTTTGTCGGCGAACGCCTGTTTTTTGCAGATCATCGTTCTGATCGCTGCATTGCAATCTCGGGAGGGGCTGAGAGTTGAATACCGGAAGGGGCAGGAAAGGATTTGCAATCAGTGAATATGTCCATTTTCACCTAAGTTGGGGGGGGGGTGTCACAAAGTTGGGAATTGCTCCATCATTTGTCCAGTGCCCTGGATTTGCCCGGCGGACCCCCCCCCCGAAAAAACGTGCATGAGGAACAGGTCTTCCAATACCCCGATCAATGAAGCACCAGCTGAGGTTCACCCTGACCCAGCTTTGCCAGTTGCAAACCGCAAGACTGCAAAAATTGCAAATTGCAAAAATTGCAAATTGCAAATATTGCAAATTGCAAACTGCAAAATACAAGCTTCAGCTGCAGGGCCTTTCGCCGACCTGGGGGTTGTGAGAACGTGGTTGTTTTTCTCGCTGCCACGTGTGGAAGTGTCAGAGCATTTGGGGATAACCCCCGGGGACAGGAGACCCCCCCCCAGCTTAGCAGGTGAGAGAGAATGCAAAGGGGCTGCAATAGGTCCCCAGCTTTACGTGGTGGGTAGACCCCCCTTTCCCATCTCTTCCAGCTTGCCCCCCCCCTTTTTTCTTTCAGCTCTTAAAAGCCCCTGTAGTTACCCGGGTTTGGGGGGGGAGAAGTTGCCCCCTTCTTTTCCGCCTTCCTGGACCCATTCATGGTGTCACTTACACAAGCCGATGGCCCTATTATCCGCGCACAATGGGGCACCCGGCCCCTGCCCTCACTTTATGGCGAGGGGAGGGGGGAGCTGGGAAGACAATAGCGAAAGAGGGGAGGGAGAAGAAGAGCCTGTTTTACTTGCAACCCAAAATTGCAAAGAGGGGGGGAAGAGAGGTGGCGAAGAACGAGGTGCAAGTGAGCCAACTCCTGCTTTTAAGCCCGCAGACCGAGTTTGTCCTGGAAGGTCTGGATCCCCGCGTGGCTCTGAAATTAGGCAACGGGTTGAATACTCAGAAAAAGTTGCAGCCGTCCGCTGGGCATGGATTTGCACCCGATTTCAACGGCTACGGGGCTGCCTTCAAAATGCCCCCCTTTGGCCATGCAGCTTAGGGCTCCTGTGAGCCCACCACCACCCTTGCAGGTGGGCCACCCCAAAGGGGGTCAAAATGGCCCGGATCTCTGAGGAATTCAGCCGGCACGTTGTTTTGAGTCTCTTTAACCCATCCATCCATCCATCCATCCATCCATCCATCCATCCATCCATCCATCCATCCATCCATCCATTTCTTTAATCCATCCATCGGGTCTCAGACTGGACTCTTTCACTCTCGGCCGCCTTTCTCCATCCCCTTGCATTTTTTTTAAAAAAGGCATTTGGCAGAACTGCTGTTCTATAAAGTAAAATAAAATATAAAATGAAATGAAAATAATAAAAATAATAAAATAACATGTGATATATGGTAAGGTTTCTCCAGCCCTTTGCATTTTTAAAAAAAAAGACCCTTGGCACAATTGCGGTTCCATAAAATAATAAAATAAATAAGGAGAGAAAGGAAGCCAAGAAGTGAAGAACGGGGTCCGCCTTATCGGCCTCAAGAAGGACAAGAGCCCGGCTGACAAAGTCTTTTTATTGGATCAAAAGTATCCCAAAATACAATAAAAATACCAAATTTTCACCACCACCACCACCACCCCAGCTTCGAAACAGACAGTACGGCTGATTTACAGGCCCTGATTTCCCCCCAAGCTGCCCTGGCAAGATAGATTTATCTGGCCTGCCAAGCAAGACTGTAAGAGAAAACTCGCCTTGTGAGGTAGGCTGCTGATGGCTTAGGGGGAGAAAACAGGGGTTGCTTCAGGTCCCAGGGTGCAAAAACACTGGACGCATCAGCCAGATCCCTTTACTGACTTTTGCATAGCTATTAAGAGAAAATAAATCACAGAAAAGAAATCTACACTCCGAATTATCTACTGGATTTCGTATGGATCCATGGCTGGCTGGGGAATTCTGGGAGTTGAAGTCCACCCATCTTCAAGTCGCCAAGGTTGAGAAACACTGCCTCAGCTTAAGACTCCTCCCTGGACCTCAGTTTTCCCAGCCTCTAAAATGGAACCAACCTTGAGCCAACAGCTCCAACCATAACTATAATCCGTTCGGTCCCCAAAGCTGATTCTTGGCCACTGAACCTCGGAGAAGATCCAAATCAGGAATTTAATACAGAGAGTAGAATCGAGCGGGTTACGAATGATTTCTCCCAGCTCCAGAGATGCCCTGCTTTAAGGTGTCGAAACGAAATGAATTTAATTTCCAGCATCCAGAGAGAAAACCGCCCAGCCCAGTGGGTGTTTGTGCCCCTTGGGGGCAGACGGGGGCGGGGGGGTCATACAAAAAAGGAAGATGCATAGATTTTATTTATTTATGAAATGTATATGCCGCCCATCTCCCCCAGATGTTAAATGCCTTGCTGCAAAAATAAGATCAGGGAATCCGGTTCCGGGTTGCAAGAAACATCACAAGGCGAGTGCCCGGCGGGTGAAAAGTGGCTGCGTAACAAGGAAGAGACACCGTCAGAGGAGACGGGGGGGGGGGGGCAAGAATGGAGGTAAAGGAGTTGGGAAGGGGGTAACATGCCAGGCCAAGGGGTGGGCAATTTGGGCACAATGCTGCCCCCCAACCCCGCGAGCCTCCGGTGCCGCAGAGGCGTGATTGTGCACGGGGAATTGAGCGTGTCTTATAACCGGACCTCTCCCGCGACAATCCTCTTCCAGACGGCGGGGGTCAGAGGGATGTAGGTCTTAGCGGCCACGTCCAGGAAGAAGAGGGGGTCCGAGATCTGGGTGGGGTTAAACCCTTCGGCCACGAGGCGAAACCTCTTCCGCTTGAAGGTCTCGGTCATTTCCAGCTGACCCTGAGCAGGAGAGAAGTCAGTCCGTGAGCGGCGGTGGCAGCCAAGGTTCTTCGAACCCCGCCCTGGCCTCCCTCGCAGGGGCATTGTGAGACTCCAAGAAGACTCTTACATCCTTCGAGGAGCAACAAAATCGAGCGGGGTCCTACCTGTATGCGCAGGAAGCGAGGCCAGGCGAAGGGCGGAAGGCGCTCGGCCACGTGATGGTAGACGTGGGCGCCATCGAAGTCTCGCCCCGGCTGCAGCACCACCGTGGCCATGCCAGCTCGGCCTTCGTGCCCTGGAAGAGGACCACCAAGAGGGGCAACATCTTTGTATCGAGCCCCTCCAGGGCCAAAATCAGGAAGGGAAAAGCTCCCAGCGGGAAGGAAATCCCACGAACCGACGAAAGAAAAGTCCAGAAATGTGAGATGAACGGTTAAGATGAACGCCCGCTCATGGCCTGGGTGAAGTGTGTATTATTCGCCCCTCGAGGGGTAGAAAAAAAGGGGGGGGATCTTTTCCCCCATCATGAAGGCGATTCTTCCCCCCCCCAAAATGACCCAGAAAACTCCTGGAAAATACTTATAAACCCGAACGAACCCCAGAAATGATGAATGACGCATTTTCTTGGAAAAAAACAAGGACCGACCTGGAAAAGGGGCAAATCTGAAAGAGGTCCATTACGATTAAAACACCCCCCAAAACTCGTTCCTGTTTATAACTTGGCTTGCCAAGGGAAAACTCAAGAGCAGACCCAAGCGTGAAATAAATCGAGAGGACGGCTTTCTGAAATAAAGGCTTGGTTTCCTAAAGGAGGTGTGGCCGCTGGGCTAATAACCAATCCTGATTAATAAGTCAATAAGCAATGTTAATTAATTAATACGCATTGTGAATAGGAGTTATCTATTAGCAGCCCTCAAATATGTTCCATCGAAGAATGCAAGAAAACGTTCGCAGAACTGGAAAACGACGCCGACAACTGGACTGGGATTCAGAGATGCGTCTTTTCCCGCCCACCTGACTTCCGACGTCCCTTTTAGCGGCTTACCTGGGACCGCCACGCCGTAAACCGTGACTTCCCGCAGACCGTCCAGCGTGCTCAGAATCTCACCGACTTCCGTCGTGGCAACGTTTTCACCTTTCCAACTACGGAAGAGGATGGTGGGAGGTCAGGAAAAACTTTTTTTTGCAACACCGGGACGGAAAAATTTGCCAAAACAGTCTCAGCTCTGAGGGCTGTTTGGGGCTGTTTGTAGGTTTTTCTCTGGTTTCGTACGCCACCCAGAGTCTGCTGGAGTGGGGTGGCCAATCAATTTCAATCCATGGATGGAGAGTTTACGGCTCGCCCCCCCTTTTCTGAAGCAAGAATTAAATCACAGCAAATCCCTGGGAAACTTTCTTTAGCGAAGGGCGCCCTCGTGTGGTCAGGGTGGACCATGACATGTGAAATGTGGATCAAAAGCGGGACAAGGATGACGTTTCGGCGGGATGTTTTTCTGGAAAAAAACATCTTGTGCCCTCCCTAGGCACCAGATCGCAAAGCCCATCATCCCTGCCCAGCAAGGGATCCTACCGTCGGAAGTCTGACCCATCTTCCAGATGCTGAACTTCCCAATTTCCAATTCAGTAGCTTAATTCTAGTATATTAACGAGATGGGTAACAAATGTGAAGAAAGAAAGAAAGAAAGAAAGAAAGAAAGAAAGAAAGAAAGAAAGAAAGAAAGAGGGAGGGAGGGAGGGAGGGAGGGAGGGAGGAAGGAAGGAAGGAAGGAAGGAAGGAAGGAAGGAAGGAAGGAAGGAAGGAAGGAAGGAAGGAAGGAAGGAAGGAAGGAAGGAAGGTTAACATTCCAGGAAAAAGAAATGTGATTCATCTCTCATTCCGGTCCAGAGGAGCTAAAAATCTTGGTCTGTTGGGGTCCTCTTGATGTGCCATTGGCCAGATTTGGGGATGGACAGGCAGACAGACAGATATTGCTAATTTGCAAAATTTGCTCATGCGATGGCTCCAACCGTTGCCCGCGTTTGCTTATGTTCCGTAGCAGCCCCGCCTGACCATCGGCGAGCCCCAGGCAGGCTCGCCCCTTGCCCAAATGAAACACCAACATACCGGAAGGTGTCTCCCGTACGGTCCCAAAAGCTGATAAACCCTTCAGCATCTTGCACCATCAAGTCCCCCGAGTTAAAATAAACGTCTCCGTTGGCAAAGACGCCACGCAGGAGCTTCGCTTCGGACAGTTCACGCCCACCGGCGTATCCGAGGAAGGGGCTTCGAGATGTCACCGGAGCAATCAGAAGTCCTGGTTCCCCTACAGAAAAAAAAAAAATATAGTAACTAAAACACCAGCTGAGGACGCACACGGGGTGGATGGAAGGGGATGTGGGAAGATGCTGCCCTGAGAAAATTCTTTTGTCACCTGGATCCACGCGCTGGCATCGGCCAGCCTCGTCTCTTAGCGGACCCCCTTGGACGGCGTCGAAACGAACCAACTCAAAGGGGCTGAAGCACTGCAGAGAGACAGAAGCCGCCATTCAGACAATGAAAAAAAATATTTTTTCTCCCCAGCCTTTCCTTCTACGAACGCCGTGCAAGTGAATTCTTTCCTTCTCGCTCTCCTCCTCCTTTTATTTTTATCGAGCGTCCCTCTTTCTGTGCTCTTTTGATTTCTTTGGTGATCGGAGACTGTTATGAAAAAGGACAGCCCTTCCTTTCAGATGCGTGTAATTTAATTATTCATTTTCTCGGGTTGGCTTCGGAAAGCCAAGTTATAAATATCAATGATTGGGTTTTCATCCTGATGAACCTCTTTCAGGTTTGCCCCCTTTTCAGGCGCATCCTAGATTTTCTTCCAAGAAAATAGGGTCCCCGTACTGATGATAAATCACTGAGCGGCTTGGAATAATGTAAAATAAACGGGATAACAATCAGACGACGCGGCGGGATGTCCCCAACCCACTCCCCCTGCCAAGGAACGCCTTGATCCCCCACCTTATAAATCCAAGAGGCGCGCCCCACGGCCCCCACGGTGCCGGTGTAGTTAAAGAGGCTGACGTTGCCTTCGGTCATGCCGTACGTTTCGACCACCTGCACATCTCCAAAGCGGCGGAGGAATTCCCGCCAGACATCCGGCCGCATCCCGCTGCCCACGGCCATGCGCAGGCCATGCTCCCGATCACCGGGGCTCTGCGGGAAAGAAGGAGGAACACAGTGGCACGAGAGGCCCCCGCTTTGGGAACACTGAAACACTTGGCCACCGACGGGCCGCTTCGGCCAGTGAGTCGGAAGGGAAGACCAATATTTGGGGAGTTGCAAAAAGATTCGAAGCCCGGGAAACAGTGATGTTTTGGATCTTTGGCCGAGCCGTTCAGGGTCCCCCTAGCTAAGCAGAATTGTTCTGGCTTTGGGGGGTGGGAGATCTGGGGGGATTCTGGGGAGACTTTATAGGGGAGATGGACTATCCCCTCCCAGCAGGGTGCAGAAGAAAAACGGACTGCAACGGCTGCCTTTTGCTCAGCAAGCTGGCATTCCGCGAAATCCAACCGCGCCTTTCAGCTGCGGGCAGCCAGGCTTGTAAATTTTATTCAGAAATCTAGCCCGGTGGGGTTTGTTCAGGAAGCCACCGATGCAGAAAACCAGTTTGCTGGCAAGGTCTGGACTGAGAACGTTGGGGAGGTCGGGGAATTCTGGGAGCTGAAGTCCACCCATCTTAAAGCATGCTGGGTGGGGAATTCTGGGAGTTGAAGTCCACCCATCTTAAAGTTGCTAAGGTTGTGCGTTGGGAATCCTGGAAAAAATAGCTTCTCTGCAGAAATTCCAGCAGTAATACCAGCCACGGCCACAAGGGGGAGACCTACAGACACACCTTTTCCCACACTTACCTGGGGCTGATTGACCAGGTACCGGCAGAGCTCCCCAATGTATTGGAAGATGGTCACCCCGTGAGTCCGGCAGTCAGGCCAAAACTGGCTGGCTGAGAACTTTTTCTTCAGCACGCAGGTGCCGCCTGGCAAGAAAGGACAAGCCTTTCCTTTTTCCCAGAAAGCTAAGCAAGTTTCTAGTCCTCAAGGCTGAGGAAGCCCCCTTTTCCCTCCCTCCTGCCAGGGAGGTTGACATCCTTAAACTCAGAGGGGGCCAACTTGAGATCAGACCCTCCCCTTCCCCAAAGAGTAGCACTCTTTACTACAGCAAAGTGGTATTCGCTATGGTGAGAAACAGCAAGGGACCTCACAAAAGAAGCAGTGAATCCATGGCAGTGGAGCAGGAACATTAAGTGGAGCCTCCAAAACCAAGAGCAGTATACCCCAAATACCAGAGGGGAGAAGGAGCAAGGGAGGGAAGATGCTTCTCCGGCGTGCCTGAGGACGGGGTCTCCATTCTGGGAGCCGGCAGCAGGAGGCTGTGCTGTTGGTGGCGGGGCAGGGAGGGGAGGGGAAGAACCGCTGCCCCTCGGAGCGCAGCCTTTGCAGCAGAAGGGTTGACACCGCGCCCCTTTCGCATCAAACCGGCCGCAGCGCCCCTGGACCTACCGAGGCCGAACGTGCCGAGGATGCCCAAAAGGCTGCCGGACATGTGATAGAGCGGCAGCGCCAGGTAGATGACGTCCGAGCTGGAAGCCCCAACCAGCCTGTAAAATCCTAAGCAGAGGATGGCTTTCAAGTGGCTGATGCAGGCAGCCTTGGGCAGACCTAAAAGGGAGGAAGGGAAGGGAAGGGAAGGGAAGGGAAGGGAAGGGAAGGGAGGAAGGAAGGAAGGAAGGAAGGAAGGAAGGAAGGAAGGAAGGAAGGAAGGAAGGAAGGAAGGAAAGGGTGTCACTTTTTTAAGATCACCGATTGCTATATTGTATCCGTAGATGAATTCAAGGCAAAACCGTGCCCTAAAGTAGCAGAAAAATCAAGGCAACACAGATGCGATTGTTGCTTTAAGTTGCTACTTTTTGGCAGAGAAGAATTTCTTCCTGCAGAACAGCGGCCATGCTCTTGACACACACACACACACACACACACACACACCCCGAAAGCTCAGCCTCCCCCCGCCCCCAACTGCCCAGAACAGCCAAGTCTTCACCCATACCTGTAGTCCCCGAAGTGAAGATATACAGGCAGGTGTCCGTCAGGTTGCTGGGGGTGGAGAGGTCGTAAGGAACCGGCTCATCTGAAGCTTCCTCCAGGAGATCCTGAAGGCTGCTCACGCCCCGTGGATAGGGCCCCTTTCCCATCACCCAGACCGCAACGTCCATTTCCTCCAACGTGGGAAGGACCGGAGCCACGGCTTCAAAAAGTTCTGCAAAGAGAGGGGGGAATGGGAGGGGGCCGTGAAGTGGCTGGCCGAGGAGCAGGGAGACCGGGGTGAAGCTCCTGCGGTGACTTTGGTCTCTCTCTCTCTCTGGCCTACCTCGCAGGGCCGTTGTGGTGAGAGGGAAAAGTAGGAGGAGGGAGTATACAAAGTACGTCCCGCCCCAAAAGTGGGACGGAAACTGAACAAGCAAAAATGGAAATCGAACGACTAAGCGTTGAAATTGAACAACCAAACATGGAAACTGAACAACTAAAAATGGAAACTGAACTATTAGAAATAAAGCTCAGGTACAGAAAAACTCAAGGGGGTGGGTGGGTCTTTTTTGCAGTCTTGGGAAAGCGAGATTGGAACAGGGCACATCTGCAAGCCGCTTTGGGGCAAAAGTGAAGAAAATGCTCTTGGGGGTCGCTTTTCCCGCTGGTCGGTCCGTGGAGAGGAGACCACGAGGAAAGCCCGGGGCAGGAGAGGCGGAAGGCCTCCCCAGAGAACCCGCTTCGGAGGCCGCCCGAGAAACGGTCTTGCCCTGGGCGAGCCTGGCCGTGCGCCGCGGAGCCCAGCGCGGCGGGAGGGGCGGGCGCCCCTGCCTTCCCGCGACCCTCGGCTCGGGGGCGCGCGGGGCAGGCCCCCAGGCCCCGCCCTCCCCCTCCCCCGCGCGGGCGGGCGGGCGCGCGCACTCACCGTCCGAGGCCAGCAGCGCGCGGGCGCCGCAGGCGCGCAGGCAGTGGAGCAGCGCGGCCGGGCGCAGCGCGGTGCCCAGGAAGGCCGGCACGGCGCCCAGCTTGGCCAGCCCGATCCAGGCCCAGACGAAGGCGGGCTCGTTGCCCACCAGCAGCGCCACCGCCTGGCCGGGCAGCAGCGCGCGCCGCAGCGCCTGGGCCACGCGGTTGCTCTCGCGCTCCGCCTGCCCGTAGCTGAAGCTGCGCCCCTCGAAGCGCAGGAAGGGCCGCGCCGGCCGGGCGGCCGCCAGCCGGCCGAAGCGCTGCGCCACGCTGCGCCGCCCCGCGCGCCCGCGCAGCAGCCGCCCGCCGCAGCTCAGGGCGCGCCCCACGAAGGCCAGGTCGGCGCGCGCGTGCGGCCAGCGCCGCCCGGCCAGCGCCAGCGCCAGCAGCAGCAGCAGCAGCAGCGCCAGCCCGGCGGCCCCCATGGCTGGAGCGGCGGCAGGAGCGCCGGGGCTGCCGCGGCCGGGAGGCGGGCCGGGCGGGCGGGGCGGCGGGCGGAGCGGGCGCGGGGCAGGGGCGCTGCGCGGGCGCGCGCGGGCGGCGGCGGCGGCCCCAAGCGCAAGGGCGGCGTGTGTCTCTCTGCCTGCCTGCCTGTCCGCCTGTCTGTCTGTGTGGAAAGGGGCGGGGGTGTAAAGGGAGGAGTCCAACCCCCCTGAAGCTCCCCCTGCAGACTTTCAGATCTGTTCCAGGGAGGCGTTTCCCAGCCCCGATCCAGGCGGAGAGGCAACCTCGGTGCCAACCCAGAAGAGCGGACCAGGCGGCGCTTTTTCACCCCGCTCCTGATCCAAACGGCGGATTTGCCCCTGAGCCTCCCGGAGCGGGGCCCAAGAGCGTCCCTGCGCCGCCGCCAGCCGGCTGTTCGGGATCGCGGCGGGGGCCCGATGCGCCTCGGGGCCCGAGGGTCAGACTTCTCCCGGCCGGGCCGCAGGACTTTTCTTTTCCCACCCTAACTAACCCGGGCCAAGGAGGGCCCAGCGGGGGCTACGAATTCCCCACCGCTTCCCCGACAAACTTTCCCCTATTCTGCAGCCGTGCAGCCCAGCTGCTCTTGTAAGATCCCGCCAACTACCCCAACCTTTTCCCTACTTCGCTGGCCGGGCGTTGCTGCCTGCCATCCCCAGCAGCTTTCCCATCCTACGAGTCGCAGAGATTTGCGGAAAGAAATCCGAGAGGTTGGGAACAAAACGGCCTCCGCGTTCCTCCCCGGGGAGGAAATGCCCCAGAACAGGAACAAAACAAGTGGCTCGCGACCCAAAACCTCCCTTCCCCCTTCAAAGAGTCAAACTCCAGAGAAAAACAGCCCAGAAACAGCCGCTGGGCTTTAACCAAGAACAAACCTTAAAGGGATGTTGGTTTAGGACGGGGACTTTGGACGGGAGCTAAGATTTCTCAATGCCGCCTCCCGTCCAGGAAAAAAGTCGGCCTCGCAAGAGAACCAAATGTTCTGCCGAGTTAAATTGGTCCCCGGGGGGTGGGGGAATCTCTTGCCAGGTTGATGGTTTAGGGTAGACTGCCTCTGATCCTAGGAGCTCCATTGATCTAGGCCAGTTAGAGCTGCTGGAATAGTTCTCCCGAAGCAGAAGAAATCAAAGGCCTGAGGTTACGCCTCTTACGGGACGGCTGTTAATGTCAGTTTGTCCTGTAATTATTATAAGCTGGGCAATTTGGAAAAAATGCCTTACAAATCAGCGCCGTTCACGTCTTTCCCGTAGGGACATGGCAACTGATCTGCAAGGCTACTTAACCATCTTTTTTCCTCGGCGTCCCTTTCCTCTGCCGAGGACTGCCAATTCGCTTCCAATCCCCAGGCGCTTGGCTAGACCGTTAATACAGAGTCAACGCATTGACGAGATCTTTTCTTTTCCAAAAGGGACGGCATTTTTTTTTTCCTTTTGCAAAACATGCACCTTTTCCTAATCTCGACTTCTCCATTTTCGCTGTGGTTTCCAGTTCCACTTTTAGGTGGCTTGGAGGGGCGGAGGACGGAGATTTGCACCGGGACGAAGCCCAAGCAGAGTGAACTGAATCCTTAAGCGAGTCTCAGTTAGTTTATTCACCCCTCTTCTGCTAAATATTATTTTTGCCTTGATCGTCAATCTGCCCCTTCACTTTTTCCGTTTGGAAAAGAAGACCGTACAGCCAGTGAATTCGGTGTTTCTCAACCTTGGCAACTTTAAGAGGAGGGGACTTCAACTCCCAGAATTGCTGGCTGGGGAATTCTGGGAGTTGAAGTCCCCTCCTCTTAAAGTTGCCAAGGTTGAGAAACAGAGTTAAATTCACCTTGAGAAAGCCGCAGCCCCCAAATGATGGGGAAAGAAACAGAAACAGAGCCGAACAAATCATGAAATAATAATAATAATATCACCAAACAAAACTCAGAAGGATTTTTTTTTAAAAAAAGAACAACCCACCCCCCATTCCAGCCCAGCCTGGTTCACAAACACGAGACAAACCCAGTGGCTTTTTACAAAAAACAAGTTGCCAGTTTTTATTGTCTCTTTTAAAAACCACTTAAAAATGATAATCTCTTGTGGAGTCGATGGGGCATTAAAAATAGAAGGGCTATTTTACTTCTCCCTCCCTGGCCCGGTTGGTTTCTTCTCAATGGATTTGAGGGGTTTTTTTGGGGGGGGGCAACAAGATGTGTCGGGAAGGCGGTCAGGGGTCTTGATTGGCATCTGCAAGGCTGGTTTGGGGGGGCCGTTAGGGGGGGAGGGCACTTGGGGGCAACTCGGCTGGTCGTCTGCGGATCAAAGAAAGTGCCACGGCTGCGCGGCGGAAGGGAACGCCGGACGCAAGAATGAAACCAACCGGATCTTCGCCCCTTTATTTGGAAGCAAACATGACAACTCTTGGAAACAGAAGATCTGGGGATGGCAGGAAACGCCTGGCCTGGCTGGGGAGACACCCCCCCCCAACAAGGCCACCCCTGGGTTTTCCTTGGGAGAAGCACCAGTTGGGGAGCACAGCAGTTCACACGGTTTATTTACATTTCCAAAACGGAAGAGAGGCAGGCTCCATACGTCGTTCTGGCCTCCCTTCGCCGGCGCTGCTCCCGTACGAAAGCCAGCCGGGCAGGCACGGCGAGGGTGTGACGCCCACGGGCAGAGCGCAGCTTCCGTGGCAGGGAGCGAGCCCGCCTGGAGGAACCGCCTCCCGTCGGGCATCCCTCTGGAGCCCCGTCCTCACCAGCGGTTTGCGTCCGCATGGCCGGACCAGAGCCGATCCGGATCTCGGCAGCTGCTTGCCCCGAGGCGGAGCAAGGGAGTGGGGGGCGCAGCGGTGGGCCGTGCCGCGGGGACCCCCCGGCCCCCTCAGTCGCTGTCTGAGCCAACGGCCGAGGAACCTTTCCGCTTCCGCTTGGTCGGTTTCGGTTTGGTGTCTTCCTCCTCCTGCAGAGCAGAGCAAAAGGCGATGTGGGCTGGGTTGAAGGGCCTGTGTGCGGGCGCCGCTTGGCACCCTCCTCCCCAAAATACAAGAACAAAAGAGCGAATTCAGGGAGCTTCAGGGAGGCCAGAGACAGATCCGACAGCCTTCCCCAACCGGCTGTGGAGGGCGGGCGCTTATCTCCAAGACCCTGGGGGACCCCCGTCCTGCAGCCTGTCTTCCCCAACTCGCTTCTCTTCCGAGGGGCTTCACAGCCTGGGTGACAAAGCTCTACCCGTTTTCTTCAGGCAGGGCAGCGGTTCCCCTCCCATCCTGGCCCCTTGGCGGGGTGTGGATTCCTGAAGGCCCCCCGCCGTTCTCGACTCACCGATGCGCTGCTGGAGGCCGACTCCTCCTCGTTGCTGGCCGGCTGCTGGGCCGCGTTCTTGCGGCTGCGGGGGCTCGAGACGGCGGCCTTCCGGCGGCTCTTGGGGAGCTTGCTGGAAGAGTCCTCGTACTCCTCGGCCAGGGAGAAGAGGTCGCTGAACCTGGGCGGGGAAAGGGGCGCTGTCGGGGTCAGGCCTTCCCGGATCGCAGGCCGCTCCCCTCCCGGCACGCGCAAAGGCCGGCTTACTCACTTCATCTTATGGGCTTCGTCGCAGCTGCACTGGACGTGCTGTAAGGACTGGAGGATCGGGGGCTGGCTGAAAACTAGAAGGAAAGCAAGGGTCATGGGAAGCGGGGCAGCTGGGGGGTTCCTGTCATTAACCCCCTGGGGGAGGAAAAGGATGGAATTGCAGAAATCCCCTCTGGAACAGCATCTTCCCCCTCCCCTCCAAGATCTGTATGGCTCCCACCCTAGGGACGTCCAGAAAGTCACTGGAAACCTGGCTATTCTCCGAGGCCTTGGGGTGGGGTCGTTCTCAAGCCCCCGTAGCTAAGTATGGTTAAAGTGACTACGTATGGTCTCCTCGTCTGTGTCGCACGTGCATCGTTTTTAGACTCCCGTTTCCCGCTTTGCAAGTTGTAAGCTGCCCAGAGCCGTCTGGAGCTGGGCGGCCTCTGAATTCTAGAAATAAATACGCTCCGGGGCATCTTAGTCCCTGCTTTAAAAGGAAAACACTCTAGTCCTCATGAAGCACCGAAAGGGGCTGTGGAAGCGGAGGAACTTTGGGTTTGGTGGTGGGGTTTTTTGGGGGGAGGGGGCTTCTCACTGGCGCCTTGGCCCACCACTCGCTGGTAGAAACCTGGAGGCTAAATTTAGTATTATCTAGAGAGAGGGAGGGGACGCAACGGCAAAGGATCCAGGTTTAATCCGGGCCGCTCTCTGCCCCCAAAGGAAAGGGTCCCCAGAGAACTGGCTGCTGTGTGAAGTGGTGGGTTCTCCTCCACTGGAGGCCTTCAGAGACCGGGGTCAGAGGTCAGAGATGTTCTAGCTGACCCTGTGCTGAGCGGGGTTGGACTGGATGACCTCTAAAGCTCCTCCCAACTCTACGATTCTAGGACCTTTCCTGAGAGGGCTGCGATCCGTCCCAGTAAACCATGCCCCCAGGGGTTGCTAAACTACAACTCCCAGCACCCCTCTCTCCATCAACTGTTCTCGCCAGGGCTGCTGGGAACTGAAGTCTACTCCCTAGCGGATCTTGTCTCTGAGGCCAGACAACCTTCTGGTTTCTGCAGGGGGGGCACGTTAAAACCGAGGCGCGGGCAGGGGGCTCGACCTACAGCTCTGCTTGGTGTTGGTCAGATTGAGGCGCAAGTTGTCGAGATGTTCCAAGATCTGCTCCAAGGTCAGCTGGGCAAGTTTGCTGCTGGAGCTGCGCAGGCTGAAAGCAGAGGAAGAGACGTTTTAAGACGAGGGCGCGCTCCGCCGCCTTTTCGAGCTCTACAAAGGACAAGGGTTTTACCGCTGCTGCTTCCTTGCTTCTCCCCACGCTTCTTGATCTTCTTTCTTTTAAATATATATATAATTTTTGTGAAAGGAAGTGTTAAAAGAATAAAAACGATACAAGTTTTGAAAAAGAGAAGTAAGGAAAGCAAAGGAATAAGTGAAAAAAAATACAGAGGAGAGGAGAGGAGAGGAGAGGAGAGGAGAGGAGAGGAGAGGAGAGGAGAGGAGAGGAGAGGAGAGGAGAGGAGAGGAGAGGGAAGGGAAGGGAAGGGAAGGGAAGGGAAGGGAAGGGAAGGGAAGGGAAGGGAAGGGAAGGGAAGAGAAGAGAAGAGAAGAGAAGAGAAGAGAAGAGAAGAGAAGAGAAGAGAAGAGAAGAGAAGAGAAGAGAAGAGAAGAGAAGAAGCTTCTGGTCTTCTTAAAAGCAGTTGCAAGTACATTTATATTTTATCCTCTCTCTGTAAAGTTACAACATAATTCCTGATTTTTTCCCCCCAAAGACCAAGTATCTAGTCCTCAAGAAGGCACACATTTAAAATGATGCACCCCCTACAAACAAGACTAGGGACAGAGCTGAATGAAGCACAGGCACGCAACCGAGACTAATGAGACCAAGATGGTGCCATGGACCGGAAAAAAGCTTGCCACTAGATGTCCTTGTCACTGAAAGCGAAGTGCCTCCGTAGCCCAGACGTGCCAGACAGAATGACTCCACACCCGGGGGGGCCTGCCCCCCATCTGTCCAGCTGGGGATCAGCTCCCCAGCACATGGAGACATTTTTTGGGAAAGGGGAGGGAAGCCTGGGAAACTCCCTGAAAGCTCGCTTGTTCATTTTTGGTTTTTCCCAAACTGGAAGACGGAAGGAATTATGCCTCTGAGGGCAACCAACACACCCCCTTCATCTGGAGCCTGGAAGCGCTGAGCCCCGTTGTTGTATTATTCATCAAAAAAAAGAGATCTTTATGCCTCGCCTTTGAAAACGGTCAGGGGTCCCTTCTTTCCACTGGCACTGAAAAGCAAAGCCGCGCACCGGAGTCCTCCGAGCCGTCAAAAAAATAAAAGTTTCTTCCCAGTTCAGCAACTCAGGGAAGAGTCAGATCTGAAGCTCTGGCTTCAAAGGGGTGGCGGGGGGGAGTGGGAAATTGCCTTGAGTTTGTATGCTTATGCGTGCATAGAGAAGCATTTTTTTTTCCTGCACGTAGCACAGGGAAGGGCTGGGACTTCCCTGATATAATTTTAAAAATCCAGATCTGGTTCACTTTCTAAGTGTGTAGGCCTGCTGGACATCATTCTTATTTATTGGATTTATATCCCACTTCTTTGCTTTCTCCTATCAAAGGTCTTCCCTGCTTCCCCATTTGGCTTTTTAAGCCTTGCATGCGGAAATCTAGCTTCTCAGACATTTTAGTTAGCCTTTCTTTGCGTGCTAAGCTTCTAGGAACGGGGAGCTGTGTCTTCAGAGGGTTGCTCTGAACAGCCTGAAGCCCAGCCTACGAGAAGAAGCTGTTTGAAAAAAGGGTTTCAATGCCAGATTCTACCCGCCATCCTTTCTCTTCCCCGCAATGCCCTGCTTCCCCCGGATCTTACCTTTGGCGTTTCCGGGGCAGACTGTTATTCTTGATCAGGAGAGACTTGATATGCTCTATTAAGTGGTTCTCGTGTTTGATGCACCAGTGCCGGAGAATGCTCGTGGTGAACTGGTCGTCCGGATGACACGGCCGGCTCAGCACCATTTTCACCATTTCTTCTGTTGGCCTGTGGCAAATTATAGCTTTGGTTATCTCTTCCAAACAAGCAGATGGGGATAGAAGGGGGGAGAGGAAAAAATAATCTCTTACAAGACAATCTTAGGTTTAAAGCTCCACTCTCTTCCCCTTTCCATCTTTGCCCATGCCTCCTCATTAAAGGAGCCGATATGCTTTTCACCCCCTCTGCTTCCTCCTTGCACCACATCTCTAACATTTCTCTGGGCGTGCCTCCTAGCATCAGCCTGGGCTGTTTTCTGTTAGCTCCTGCAATTCTCTCCATAGTTTAATCCCTCCAACCATTCATCCACCTTCCCGAACGGGGAAGACTGCAGGGTCGTGGGACTTCGGTTCCCATAATCCCCAACCCTACTGGCAGGGGGAAGGGACTTAACAACCTCTGCTATTTCGGTCCAAGAGCAGGGATACAGAAAGAAAACCTGGCCAGCACCATCGCTGGCCGCAGGAGGCGTAAAAGAAATGGTAAAATTTAACTCTGCTGGATATCAACCACACCCAGTGGGTGATGCAGCCCCAGAATGGTGGAAGCCACACTGAACTGTCTCCTTCAGGTTTCCTCTGATTTCAGGAAGCTGAAAGGTTGCTTCCACAAAGCTGTCAGGAGCCCGACGGCTAAGCCGCATTCGGCAGGGCGGGGAGACGTTCTTTCGTGCGCCTATCAATACGGCAGGCCATCTTCCTCCATAGGTGAAGCTGAGGCCAGGCAAGAGACGTTAAGAGCAGGAAGGAGAGCTTCAATTTCTTGCCCCAGCCTGCTGCAGCCTGCATCAAACCCAGCCAGCTCCCCTAACGTGGCGTCGGGAACAAGGAAGGAGAACTTGGGAACAACAGCCTCCTTCTTTTCCACTTTGCCCCCTCTCCAAGACAATCTAGAAAATCATTCCCCCCACTTCTGGTTGAGTTCTGGGCAGCAGATTGCGAAAAAACGCCAAGGGGCGAACACGGAAGGATGAGGTTCTGCTGGCCAACATCCGTTCCTTAACAACAAGAGGTCTTAATTCACCAGCAAAGCAGATTCCTTGCCAGCGTCTGGTTTCTCCCCAGCTCCGGCGAGGACAGCAGACAGAGAACATCAAATACGTACTTTTCCCGTCTCAGCTGCAACAGTAGGCAGGAAAGGGCCTCGGGATGTTCTGCAAGAAAAAAGCAAGTTTTTTTTTGTTTTTAAATCCCGGCTCAGCACTACCTAGGCCAAGTCAGACCTCAGAGAGCCTTTTTTCTTACGATGCTGGCCGAAAGGAAATTTTAAAAAAACCTGCGTACAGAAAAGCAGCATCTCAGGAAAGAAGAGCAGAGAGTGGAATCCTCGAGAGGCTAGTTGTCTATGTCTGTACCTGCACCGGTTTTGAAAAAAATCAGAGCAGCGACTCTGCATAATAAAGATGCCGCCGTGTTTTTTTTCCCCCCTCACTGTGCCGGAGCTTAGCAGCCGGGGCCGTGCGTAGTTGGCTCACCTTTGTACTTGAGGTGCTGCAGGATGGGGATGATGGTTTCCAAGGGAATGTTGTGTGCCAGAAAGAGCTGCCAGGTGCAATATTGCTCAAAGGTCTCCCACTCCAAGCTCTGAACTGCAGGAAAAAAGAACCCCAAAAAGGAAGCGAGTTGCGCAAGACACAGCGCCCCGCAAAAAACCTGGTTTTGTCTCTCTGTTCGCCCCTGTGCTGACCCTGCCTCTCCGGGGGAACGAGGCCTAGCTAGGAATCGCACTTCCTGGTCTAAGGGGGGGCAAAGGACTCTGGGAGCTGAAGTCCACCACCTCCAAAGGTATCGAAACCCTCCCACCGGCCCTTTGCTGAGATCGCCACCGCTGCCCGCTTGAAAAAAAAGACGGCACTCTCCCGGCCGGCCGCAACTCACTCAGGATATTAAGGACCGAGTCTTTCCGAAACATCACCAAATTCCCCATCATGACGTGGCACACCAATTCCTGGAGCTGCAAAAGGAAAAAAAAAGAAAACACCGCCAGGAAGCTGAGCCTGTGCTGGCTTGATTTCGTAGGTGGTACCTAAACGACCGCTCGGTTGCTTTTAGGGTATTTGGCCGACGTTTCTGAGTTTGCACTCTGAAGATGCCGGTCACAGGTGCCGGCGAAACGTTAGGAAACAAAACTTCCAGAACACGGCCACCCAGCCCGGAAGACCCACACCAGCCATCGTTTCTGAGTTTGTCTGTTCGTTTTATTCTGCCGGTCTCTGACTGTAATTAAAATCTGGAGGAGGGGTGGGGAAATCAGATGAGAAACACCCCCAGTTTGGGATTAAGATGGCCTCTCCAGTGGGAACGGAAAAGAGAAAGCGTCCCGACTTCTGCTGGGGGGGGGTCTTACCTGAGCCGAGTCGATGACGGCGACAATCATGTTTAACAGCTCCCCACTTCGGAGGGTCTCGTCAGGGAACTGGGAGGGAAGAGGAGGGAAAGGGACAGTGACGGCAATGCACGCAGAGTCCACACGACTGAAGCAGCTGAGAAGCATTTCTCCTAAATAAACCCTGACCCTCAGAAATTCTGTATGGGGGGCGCACAGGTGCTATTCCCTGGTTTTCGAGGCAAGGGGATGTTGATTTTTTACAAGGAGGAGAGGATGAGGGAGAGGAGGAAGAAGAAGAGATGGAGGTAATGATGATGGAAGAGGAAGAAGGAAGAGGAGATGAAGGAAGAGGAGGAGGAAGAGACGATGAATGGAGGAGCAGAAGATGATGCAGGAGGAAGATGATGGTCCAGGAGAAGGAGGGAGAGGAAAAGGGGAGGACGGAGGAGGAGGAGGAGGAGAGGAAGAAGAAGATGTGGGAGGAAGATGGTGGTCCAGGAGGAGGAGGAAGAGGAGAAGGGGAGAATGGAGGAAGAGGAGAAGAAGAGGAAGAAGATGACGGTCCAGGAGAAGAGGAAGAGGAAGACGACGACGCAGGAAGAGGAGGAACGGAACACGAAGGAGAGAGAGAAGAAGAAGAAGCAGTGGCAGAGTCACCACGGAGGTGAGATGGCGTGCTGGTCCCCCAGACGTGTGTCCAGCAGGGGGCCCCAAAGCCCGAGGCCGGCATGGCCAGTCGCAGGAGCGGCTCTAACTGGACCTCGGGCTGCAAAACTGGCACAAGCCACCATCATCCAGGGCACGCAGCGAGAGCTCCCCACGCTGCCAGCTGGCTTGTGCTTTGGGGCAGGGGAGGCATTTGGGGGCGGGGAGACACAAAAGCCCTGACACTCAAGGCCAAGACAGACGCTCAGGTAGGAGAGCAACCGAAAGAGTGAAGAAGGGCCAGGTGCAAGTTGGGTCCCCCCGCTTTCCCTCCAAAGCTGATGGGAACAAAGGAAGTCTTTTTTTTCATCCTCTCCCAATTTGCCTCCCCCCCCCAGCCTATTGTCCCTTGCATTCATTTGGGAGTGGGGTTGGGCGGGGAGGAGAGACCCCCCCCAAAAAAGTCAAAGAAAAGTACTTTTCAGATTTAAATCCATTCAAAGCAACAGGCCACCCTGGAAGGGCTTCCTCAAAAGAAGAAGGGGGTCATTTGGCATTTACCGAAGGCGCATTTCAAGAGCTGATCTCAAGGAGAAAAAAAAACTCCGGGGGGATGTTTCTCCCTTTCTCTTCTTCTGCAAAACTCTACCTCCCCCAGCTGAAAGACCTGCCCGGGGGGCTTTTCAGAAGGGAGACAGCCCACGGAGACACACCCACCGGGGATGAGCCGGGCCTTCGTGGCCCCCCCCAGCGTGTCAGCTGGTTGAGCTATGGAAGCAATAAAATGTTCATTAAAGCCGACGGCTGACCGAGGCAAGCCTCCCCCAGGCCCGGAGGCGGCCAGCAACAGCTCCACGTCTGTAAGCCAGATGTTATCGCTCCGCAGGGATGCGAGAAAAACAGCGTGTGGGTGGGTGGGTGGGGGAGACGGGCGTACGGGGGCTGCCGGGGAGGAAAAAGGGCATTGTAATCCTCCCACTTCTCCCTTGGGGTTGGCAGCTGGAATGGATCCCCGTTAAGCTAACATTCCAAGAGACCCCTCCGGATCCTGGAAGGTGACCTTTCCCTTTAATGCAATGCGCTCAATGGGGGGGGGGGGACATTTCTGCAAGCAGACCCCGAAGGGAAGAGGCAAACCAGGACCAAAATCTGGTGGGAAGTTCAGCCACCCGCCCTCAACGGCCTCTTGATTTCCGATGCTGATCCTTCCTTCCGGAGCCTCAGCCAAACAGCTTACTGACCACACTTAAACCTGAAGAGAACCCTGATTGGGGGCGGTGGGGGGGGGAACAGCATCCCGGTTTGCCCTTCTTATGGGTTAGAGGAGTATTTGTTCCAGCCGGGCCCCAACGTGTGATGTGGAGCAAAGTGTGTGGCGTGCAGCCAGAGTAGTGTTTTACAAAACGCTTAAAGTTGAACGTGATTGCTTTGCTCCAAGCTGAATGTGGAGAATACAATCTGAAGACCCAGGACGCTTCTTAATCCAGCTGCCTGCCAAAAAAGCTTTGGCTGCTGCTCCCAAAGTCCACCCCCAAACTGCAGAGACCCGTAATCCTATTTGCCCCATTTCACTCGCTTCCTCTGAATTCCCTTTCAAGGGGTCAGGTTGGGGAGCGGAAAATGGGAATCTCTGGGTTCAAGGCGCCCTTCCCTGGACTACCTCGCAGGGTTGTGGGGGCCAAAAAGAGGCCTTGTACTGTCCTTAGACATCAGTACATAGCAAACCATCCTCAGCACGCTGATCTCGATCCAACCTGGCTCCGTCAGGGAGGTCAGCCCAAAGGAAGCAGCGTTCCCAGCCCTCCGTCGCCACGGCTGAGGTCTCCTGGTCCTCCCCGGGGGCTCACCTCGGTGTAGATAGAAGGCGTGAGGTAGCAAAGGAGGCGGATGTCATCTTCCTGACAGGCCTTCATGTCCATCATCAAGCAAGTGTGCAGGTCCCCCAGCTGCGTTGCCTGGGCAAAGGACTCGTACAGGTTCATCTTGCCAGCTGCTGCTTTGCTAAAAAGGTGAAGTGGGAGGGGAGATCATCAGCTCTCTTTCATAAGTGGGGGGGAGTTTGACCCAGGGCCAAACACCCTTCACGGGACTCTCGCTCAGCTAAGGGCCGTGAGACCCGCGCTCTCCCTGTCCTGAACTGCAAGTCCTTCACTGCCAAACAACACACAGTCCGGGGAAGACTGACCTCCCTCCTTCCACGGCTCCCTCACCTGGCCTTCAGGTAGTAGAGAAGGTGGTATCCGATCTTGGGCTGCTTCTGATAGAGCTCCGAGAGAAGATCCAGCAGGACCGAGAAGCTGCTGTTATCTTCCTGCATCTGGCAGAGGTTCCTGGAACCGGATGGGGAAAGAGTAAAGTGCGCGCGGGTTCCCACGTGCGCCAAAGCCCGTACACACCACGCCCCAGCAATTTTATCCCACAAGCTTCAGACCAAGGAAGACGACAGAAGCAGGGGGCGAGGCGGCGGCCGAGGCATACCTAAATATTAAGTAAAGAGGTTTTCCCACCGATTCTTCTAGAGATCTGTACGGAAATAGGAGAGAGAGAAAGGATGTTAAGTTCACCCACGCCACAGAACCGTCCTCCCATCTTTGCAGTTCTTCACGAGACGAGCCAGGTTTTCCCCAGCTTCTTTTCAGCAATAGAAAGAGGACAATTTGGGGAAGCAAGAGAGGTGGGGGGGCTATTTTGGGGCCATCTTAGGGACACCCAGCCTTTGTTCAGTCCTCGGGTAGCTGGACCTGGGAGGGATTTGTGCTGTCATACAAATCGGTTCTGCGACTGACGCGCACAGCCCGAGCGGCAGGACGGAGGACCGACTCTTCCGCTCTGTCCGCGTGCTTACTCTTCCGTAATTTCTTCCGGCAGCACCTCCCCGCGAAAATGAGCTCGGAAGAGCTCCTGTAAGCAGGAGGCGAGGACCGACAGCTGCTCCTGGTCAAAATCCTCCTGGGGGAGAGGGGAACGCAAGCGGTGAGCCCACCGAGAGAGTCAACAGTCCACGCGGAGGGAATAACATAGCAGGACTGAGGAATGTACCCCCCCGAAAACTAAAAAATCCTGGGCAACCATGCAGGGATTTACTTTGAGGTAAGCAGGCCCGGGCAGGCTTGCACTGCGATTCTCCTAGGGCGCTGCTCCTCTCCGCAGCCTCAAATTCATCCCCCTGCAACCACGCCATTGCAAATCCAAAAAACGGCTGTTTACCTCCAAGACTTGATCCACGATTTCCTGCATGACCTCACACTGAGCTTCTGTATCGCTGCAGCGGCAGCAGGGGGGGGAAAAAAAAAAGGAAATCCAAGTTAACAAGAGGAAAAGACGCATGGAGGGGGTGGGGGCGGCCCTGGGGCTTTAAAAGGAGCAAGATGGGAGAAAAGCGGTTATCGGCTAAAGAGGGGCTCCTCCCACCGACTCCAAACAGCCCTGGTGCACGAACGCTGTCCGAAAACTGCGGGAAGCCTTCCCTTCGGGGGGATTCAAACACAGGCCCGCCTTACCTATTGGATCAGAATGACAGAGGGGTTTTTGCTAGGAACAGAAGGCCTGCAGTCAAACCTTTACGAGCGGAGGCCTCAGCCTCTAAGAATACCCCAAACTGTCAACATCCCTATTATGGTTAGATAAATGCAGAAATCATAAAACACCCTGCAAGCTTTTTGAGGTCCAGAGAAAGCCAAAAAGCTTGCTTTTCTTTCGTCCACGCGGAGCATCGGTCTAATAAAGACACCGTCCTCACACAGATTTTGGATTTCTTTTTTCCTGTCCAACACGGCTGCTCGGGCTCTACTCGAAATGAAACTCCTTCGTTTTCCAGGCCTTGTGTCCACGAAGGGAGGCCCAGCAAGGTGGGGAAAACTCCAGCTTTTTATTCCAGTGTGAGGAACGTGAAGTCTATTTTTGAATCCAAATGCTGAGTCGATCTGAATAATTGCACTCCCGCAAAAAAATTGCTTTGGGAAATCTGGAGGGCGCGCATATAAAGATATGTGCATAAACACTCACATAAAATACATTTTTTCTCATTATGGCGGGAAATACATGTCTAGGTCATAGCTGGGGAGCTTGTCATATGTCTGGATCCTGCTTACAAAAATGCTCTACCCAGAAAGTGAGCATGTTGGGAAGATCTCCCTGAAATGCTTGTTTTCTGTGTGTGGGGAACTCTTCATCTAGGCAGGGGATTTATTCCTGTGAGGTCTTACGTGTAGCCAAATCTGTTTTACTCACGAGGTGACCTTCAACACTGTGCAAAGTTCCTCTTCCCCCTCAGCCCCGAAGCCAGAAAACTCTAACACGCCCACACCAATTTTTGCCTCATTGGTGCCGATTTTTTTTTTTTTTAAAGTCTCCGGCCCTGGGATGATTATTTATTTGGGCCCCCTCAGCAGCTCGCCAACCCAGTCAGCTCGGAGAGCCGACAAAAGCAGGAATCTTGGTTTAATCAAGGCAATTCACAAGCTTTCCCCTTCCCTGCCCGCCCCCCCCAAACTCTGGTCTGCAGAACTTTTGGAAAAACAAACCTATAAAATACTCTTAGTCATGACAGGCTAAATTAATGGAAGGCGTTGGGTCTAAAGGCCTCCCCCAAACACAGAGTGTTGCAAAACTCCAGTTGTGCCCGGCTCGGTTCCAGGGAGAGAGAGCTGAGGTCTGCAAGGAATCGTGCGCACGGTGAGAGCAAAGGCCAACTTCTGGGGGAACAGACCCCTTGCAACGCTGGTCACATTGTTTTAGCCCTTCCTGCACCACCATGGTGGCTCTGGACAAGTCCCTCGGGGTGGTGGCCAAATCGAGAGTTCAGGGGCTCAGGGTTGTCGCAAGATGGTGGGAGGAGAGGGCTCTGCAAAAGGAATCCGGGCCTCGGCACATCGCTTGGGGAGGTTGTAAAGTCAGTTGTTAAAAGCACACAGCTTGGAACGCGCAAGTTATCACCAACGCCGTGGACGTCCCAAGGGGAGGGCTAGAGGAAGGCCCTTGCCTCGTGCCGGGGGAGGCGAGAAGTCAGACCTCAGCTCAGCCCTGCTGCTGAGTGGCATCCGCCCCCTCGTTCCAAAATTTTTGGCTCAGCCACACACAGAGACCACAGAGTACCACCCGGGAGTTCTCTACCCTCCGCTGCGATTACTAACCTCTGACCACGCGAGGCTGGTAATGCAAAGCGTCGGGAGCAGAACGCAACCCAGACTGCGGGATCCTTAAGCAACGGGGGTCAAGGAGCAGGAGGAAAGAGAACGTCCCTGGGGGAGAGTAAACCAACCCCTCCTGGCCGGGAACCGAAAAAGAAGGGCGGCCTTGCCACAGCCGTACTCACCTCCCCTTCTGTAGCAGCAGGATTTTGTCTTTCAGAGACTCGTCCAGCTGGTCCAGGAATGGGGTGATGTCTATGACGGCTTCTTTGATGGGGTGGAAACGGAATTCTCTCTTCTTCCCTGCAAGGAAGGAGGAAGAGCAGTCAGGCTCCCAGGTAGAGCCCCCCCACACACACACACACTTGCTTTTGCTGATAAACCTTGACCTGCAAGGTGACACCTTGGCTGTCTGGATGGCACCTTCTGAGTGATTCCATCCCTTTCTAGTGGAATCAGGCAGGTTTTCAGGAAGAGGCATATCTATGCCTTCCTCCAAGCACCAGACCCCTTAAATCAGCAAGGGCAGGAAGTTTCGGCAGGCTGAATCCGAAGACGCCGCTACGGCAAAGTGTGCCCCACTGGTTACCCCAGACCGCAACCTGAAGATTTAGCTCAGCCCTTGAACGCCATAAAGTTTCGCTTTTACACCAGGGCTAAGGCCCAAAATCATTGCTAGCACTACACAGGGTGACCGCTACACACGTTGACCCATTCAGGCAGAGTGAAACCTGTTTAGCGACCAGCAGTGCTGCAGTGCCCCCCCCAAACGGCTTGCACAGGATCTGTTTTTCCCAGACTTTGCATGCCATGACGTGTCGGGAAGCTGCGGACAAGCCACGCTGCCAGGCCGCCCGCATCTCCCTCACCTTTGCTGTTCAGGTCCTCTTCATCATCGCTGAAGGCGGCTTCCGCGTGGTCGTAACAGCCATCGTCTCTGTCGGACATGTGGTTGTCCATCTCTGTGGCCGCAGGCTCCTCGACTTTGACTGTGGGGCGCAAGGGAATGGCACATAGACCAAGGGAACGTCAGCTCCACCAGGAACATTTTTTCCCCATGACCCGCAAGCGCCTGCTGACGGTGACGCGTGACACTGATGGTCTCAGAGAAGGGAGGCTGGAAGGGAGCAAACGCCAGCCAGGCTTCTCCGGGGGGACTCCTCTTGCCCGGAGAAGCTACGTGGGCACCCCTTGATGCCTCCTTTCGAATAGGAAGGATGAATGTCAGCGGCCCCCTGGCGAGGCTGGCTCCCAGCAAGATCTCCCACAGGAATTGTCTGGACCCTGGTCCACCAGTGGGCTCTGCCCCATCGTACCTTCGACCGGAGGTGAGGGAGAAGTGCAGAACTCTGGGAACTTCTCTCTTAGCATGGCCCGGAGTTCCCTGTCGAGCTTCGGATTATCGAAAAGAGGAGCGAGGTGCCTGCAAGGGACGAAGGAGACCGGGCTGGGGGGGGAGACGTTGACAAATGCGCCTCGTAGATCTGCTTTCAAAAAGGCTTTCAGAGGGGCCCCAAACGCCTGAGTCTCAACAGACTAACATGCCTGTTGGCAGGGTTAGGGCAGGGAGGCCTCAAGGGTCCCCAACCTGGTGCCCCATGTTGGACTCCAGTTCCCATCCTCCCCAGCCAGGATGTGCTGCTTGAGAAGGATGGAGTTTACGGTATCTTTAGAAGGCACCGGCTGGTGGAACCACCCTCTACTTGCAAAAGAGAAGCAGACGCTGCATTGGATCGGGTTTTCAGCAAGCGCCGCAATTCTCTTTTTAGGAAAGAGAGGTGTTATCTGGGCGGGCCGGAAAGAGTCTCCCGCCGCAAGCCGCGATGAGCAAAGGAGCATTCCTTTGCCAGGCCTGGGGGGGGGAATCCACAGCCTCCATGCCAAACGCCTTACGCCAAGACTCGCTTCTCCACGATGTGGGTGAGGGAGTTGAACACGCCTTGCCGGACGTGGGCCTCCAGAGCGGGATAAAAATTCGGGATGATCTGGAAGAGCAAAAGGGGAGGGGGAAGAGGAGAGGGGGCCAGGTTGGGTTGCCAAGCACAGAGAGCCATCCCGGTGGTCTTGGAAATGGAGGGTTGGGGGAGAGCTCTTACCCGACACATGAAGTCCAGCAGGGTAGCCGTGATAGCCGGGTGGGGTTTCATGGAATGATACATGACGAAGATGGCGGGTTCTGCAAAATCCAAGTGTTGGAGTTATAAAGCTAAGAGCAGAAGAACTAAGCAGACTGGCCCGCAGAGGGGACGGTAGAAGCCGCTGGGAAGGGACCCCAAACCAGGCACGTGGTCTGTTAAACCCCAGCTAGGCCCTCACGGCTAAAGCATGCTGGGAAAGGCAGGGTCCTAAATAAGAACATCAGGCTGACATTCCGGGGGTCTCTTTGCTTTCTGGTGGGGACAAATCCAGGGCACCTGGTCAGGGAGGTAGGATAGGAGAAGCCCCCCCCCCCCAAGCACCAGGGGGAGAAAAGGCTGCACCATACCGATATTCATGATGCTGTCCTTGTCGGGGTTGAAGAAAAGCCAATCATAAAACAGGGCGAGTTTGGCATTGGAAGCGGCTACGTTGGACTGGAAGGGAAGAAGAGGGGGAAGAATCTGACGACCCTCCAAATGCACAGGAGGTTCCCTGCTGTGTCTCTGTGTGAGTCACAGTTCTGGCTTCCTTCCAATCCGTTTCTGACATGGGCCAGCCACTCCCTTCCTTCCCCCTTTGGGTTGGGCCTGACCGCACCCCTAGTTGCTAGCAGCCCCCCCAGAACACAGACTCATACAGAACCCCGCGGAATCATTTCCTTTGGAAAGAGCCCAAGAATCTCAGAAGGAGTTCGCTCTTGCTAAGAACCCCTGGCTTGCCTTGCTGGCAACATTATACCAACACAGACTAGAGGAAGACCCAGAAGGACCAGCTATTGATGCTCACCAAGGCCAGGCACTCAAGCAAGCTGCCGAGGGAGGCAAACTCTGACCACCCTGCTACCAGTGGCTGCTCCTTGCTGACCCCCAGCCCTTAATTGCCACAACGGGAGCTGGGGAAGAGGAGTCACCTAGTATTTTCAGGAGCCTCCTTCTTCCGCTGCTGCAGCGGGACCCCGGCGGCTCTCTGAAAATCTCCGAGGCTGGAGGCCCTGAGTCCTCGGCCACCCAAGCCCCTTTTGAGCTGGTAAGTTCTCCCACCCCCAGCCGGCTCTGCAATGGCAGGGCTTTTGACTAGCTGAAGCCAGGCTGCCTCACCCTTCCGTTTATCCCCACTGGATGAATCTCGCTGCTCTGGCCAGGTTAATTAAAAATTAACTTGGCGCCCTTTCTAAAAGTAGCTTTCTTGCCAATTAAACCTCCAACGGGCAGGCTTGGGTGAGAGATGGAGAGGAACGGAAAGGCAGGCGGGGCGGGAGAGCGAGAGATTAGCGACGGAGAACGGCTCGTTCTGGACAGAGCAAATCCTCTTTTCTATCTTCTAGCGATTCGTAATTTTTTCTATTTTTACCCTGACGTTTCCTCTGTGCTTTTAATGACCATACCCCACCCTCCTTAGGCTGCTCGATGACCATAATAAATGTTTGATTTGATACCAGACCAAGTGAAGATGGAAACGGCTGGCATCGGCCAGAAGAATGGGAATAAGAACCCTGAATGTTGAATGGTTCGTTGGGGAGGTTGGAGGAGAGAAAGGAGGGCGTGTAAAGAACCGGGAAAAAAGCCTTACAAAGGGGTTTTCCAAAGGCACAGGAGCTACACGGCATTTCGCAGCAGAAACAAGGCAGCCCTTAGAAAGAAAGCTTTTCAAAAAACCCGAAGCGGGCCGGGCTTACCGTGCAGGTGGTGAGTAGCCAGCCGATGATGGCCCAGCGCGGGAGGATATCCGAGCTCAGCACCTCGTTGGACGGGTGGACCACCCCACAGATGTAGCGGATGAGGTCGCAACGCAGGGACTGGCTGTCCGGGGTGGAGAGGTACTGCCGCTGGAACCAGTCTTGGTACCGCTTCTGCTGGCCCAAACGTACCTGGAAAAGGCAAGGGGGGCGCTGCCTCAGATTGGGTCCGGCCACTGGGCCCGCCTTGCTGTAACGCCCGGGTCTTCCCCTTCCCCAAGCTTGGTTATTTTGGTTATTTGGTCTTCCCCTTCCCCAAGTTTGGTTACAAAAGGTATTTCCTAAGCAAAAAGTCACCCCTGAGGTGGCACGAAGCAACACGCTCAATTTTTGCCCCAAAGCAAGCACGTAGATTTATAACGGGCTTTTAACGCTTCTTGATCGACGCCTTTTATTTTTTGCAATCTATGAACCTGCCCAACGTCGAAGGTTTGAATTTCCTTCCAAAAATAAAAAGGCCGTAGGGTTTGCCCCATTGCTAATACAGTCGCGGGCACCTCTACATCTCCGGAAACTTTCACGCCACCCCTTTGGTTAAGCGGCAGGACGGTTTACGGGTGCTTTTTAAACTTTTGAAACGCTTTGGGAAAGGGTCTGCGGGAAGGTGCTTCGAAACAAGCCAGCAAAACAAAAAGAAGAAGAAGAAAACACAGGTTACCCGAGACGTCATGAAAAGCAGCTTGGTCTCCATATCCGGGGTGAGGCGACAGGCCAGAAATTTGCGGGACGTCCTAGACTGCAGAAGCTGGAGCATCCCTGGGACGGGGGACGGAAGTGGGAAATCAAGACCAACGAACGGCAAAGAATACAAAGTGGATCTTTCACCCACTTTGATCAGCTGGAGATCTCGGGGGTCCATTGGATGGTCCACCTACCTGTGAACTGGGGGCTCAGGACCTGTGGGTTATGGATGATATCCTTCCACAGCTGCTCAAACTCGGGAATCCTCGCAACGTTCTGCAGAAGCCGCACCAGATCTCGGCCGACCATGAAGCAATCCATGAACTTGGCAGGGGGAAGAGGGAGAGAAGGGAAGCTCGCCAGCGGTCAAGGACCAGGGGAGAAGCCTTGCAAAGGGTCATTTGGCGCCCCCCCCCGCCCTCGCCCGATGCCAAGCGTGCCTTTGAAGATCTAAGGAAGCGGCGCGACCGTCAAGAAGGCCACGGGGTTTTTTATGATGCCGGATGGCTGCCGCTGGGTAAATAAATAAGCCATCAATTCTGAGGTCTCCCTTTCCTCCTGAGCAGGGGGATCCTGGAATGCAGTGGTCAAGGCCCTGACCTTGCTCTTCGGCACACCCACCGCCTCCCGCCAAAACGGCGACCCTGATGGGGGTTTCCATGGCAAGGCTCTGATCCGGCCCCCGGGGATGGCATGAGCAGTCAGGGCCGGCTGCCCCCCCCCGAGACACGTTCAAGCCATTTCTGAGCCCAGTTTGCACCCTGGGTCTTTCAACCCAATTTCTGGAGCAGAGGCACAGACGTAAGAGATGGGGAAAGCCGCCAGGCTGGGACAGGTCCCTTGTACAAGGGAAGTGTAATTTAGGCAGCGGGCGCCACAGGCTTGGCCATCTCAAACAGCCAGCCAGAGAAGAAAGCAGAAATTAAGAGCCTGCTCCCTTTGGTCTTCTCAGGTGCCTGCAAGGAGAATGGCGGAGCAGGAAGCAACATTTAAGGCAAACGTTCTGGGTCTCCCTACCCGGTCCCGGAGCAAAGCGATGCAGAAATCTACTTCTTTTTGACGCAGGGCCTGCAGGGACGGTGAGCCGTGGTGGTCGACAATGAGGCGCAGGTACGTGTACACCGACATGGCAATCAGCAACGCGCTCTTGAGCACCCATTCCCTAGGCAGAAGGACCAACACCGCATTGCCCACCGCTCTGATGTCTGCGCAGACCCCAAACGTCCTCACTGGGCAATGGCGGGGCCTCCTACTGAACAATATCTAACAGCCCTTGGGAAGCACCTCTTGCATTTGGGAACAGCCCAATTCCACCTTTCAAGCTGCCCCTGAAAAGTTTAGGTCTGGGAAAGGATGAACGCAAACCCTTTGAAAGTTGATAATGTGATGTGGCATTAAGTCTGGTGTGTCTGTGTGTGTTTTTAACAGTCGCAGCCCAGGATGGGTCCTCGCGGAGCAACACTTCCTTCATCAAGAGGAAGATGCTGAAAGGGGCGAAGGACAGGAGTTTGATGTTCCTGGTGCGAGGAAGGGTCGGTCACCGAGTGAAACGTCTTGGGAAATGGCAGCGGATGAAGATCCAACCTCTTCCCCTTCCTCTTCACGTTCCCAGGACAGCAATAGAAAGACAGAGAACAGGAGGGAGGGCCGCGTTTTCCAGCCCATAGGCAGGGCAATGACTTATCTCGCACAGGGTGGAGTGAGAGTGCCCACCCTGGCTGTGAGCAGGAAACGTGGGGAGGGAGGGTCAGGGGTCCAGCAGAAGAGCAGCAGGATCACCACCAGCAGGAGGGCCGAGGCGGCAGACGTTTGGACTTCAGCACTGGAGGCAAAGGCTGGGGGAGCGGATGACGCAGAGAGCAGCCTTCAGGGCACTGAGGAGGAGGTGGGTGGGGACGTGCCAGGCCACCAAGGGTGACAGAAAATGGCCCGCGACAGGATGGGTTCCTCCCCAGCCCCTTGAGGACAGCCCTTCGGCTCTCAATCAACAGCCGACTCCAGCAAAGAGCAGGGAAGCTGCTGAGTAATGAAAATCTTTGTCTTCCGTCTTATCCGCTCTAGTAAAACTGTCTTGATCCCCAGCTTCTCTGGCTGATGCCACGTCCTTCTATGAGAACTCTTCCTACATGGCAGTTTGTGAAGGAGCAAAAACCCTCCACTGGAGGCACTGAGACCTTCCTTCCTTCCTTCCTTCCTTCCTTCCTTCCTTCCTTCCTTCCTTCCTTCCTTCCTTCCTTCCTTCCTTCCTTCCTTCCGTTTTCTGACACCCCTCTCCACGCACCAGGCATGTCCAAAGCATGTGAGGGGACCAGAGGCAGACCCCCCCACCTTGCATTAGGGAACAGCCCAGGTGAAGCCTAAAGATTCAGAGAGATCTAAGATCTCTCTCTGCCTGGATGTTGGAAACAGCCAGTGAAGCAAACCATGTTGGGGAAAAACACACCATTGTTGTAGAAAGCAGCAACCCAAATTTCAAAAAAGGGACGGCTCATTCCTCTTATCCTCTCCCCATCTGTGAAACCTTCTCAGCTTCCTGCTCAACTGAAGTTCAACTTGTGGTTCGTGTCCTTTCCAAACAAACCATCTTACGGCTTTCTGCAACAGCCTTCTTTGCCCGCCACGGGCAGACAAGGATGCGAGCTGCTTATAACCCAGCCTAGCAGCCAGCCCACCTCATCATCTCAGCTCCGTCTAGCGCCTTTTGCGAGCCCAGCCGAAGAAATGTTACTTTCGTTTGACTAAGAGGGAATTTTCTGGTGGGTATTTGACAGACCGCGTTGAACGTAGCAACTGGGAACGGCCGACACCTTGATAAAAAATTTTGCCAGCATCAAACCGCTTCCTCAGTGCTTGAAATGCCCTTAATCTCCCAGCAAGCACTAGATGGCATTGTGGGGCTAGCTGGGGGAGCTGAATTGTCCTTTGCAAGGAAAGTAAACAGTGGAGGGCTCTTAATAGCACCCCCCTCGCTGATTGAACAGCTTGACTGCATTGCCCATAAGCCATTCAAAGGGAAATTGCTCCTGCTAAGAAACGCAGCCCTGCAAGAACGTTAGATTAGAAACGGTAGCGCCTTACGTTAGCCCCCAGGAAAAGGGGATCAAGACAGACTATAGCTTCCAATGCCCCAAAACAGAGTGGTTCGGGGGAATCCATTCAGTCTTGGAGGTCTGGAGAAGATGACCTGACCTGCAGACACATACCCGCCCCAAATTTAACCACCTTTCAGCCAGCACTGTCCTCCCACTTGTAAAACAAGCAAGGTGAGTGCCCCAAAGTTAGTCAAATTGGGCTGGATTTTCAAACCAGATTATCTAAGGAATCTCTGGAGCGTGAATGCCGGGGGAGGCTACTTCCAATCTTTCCATGCTCATAGTTTAGCCGCCCTGCAGCTTCGCATGGAGAAACCAGCCCACCAAGATGGAGGGTAAACCAGACTTCTTCGCTCTGCCTTGAGCAGAGAATTAAAACACACATATGCACGTTTCCAACCTGCCACCCCCAACCCCAGCTGGGCAGAAGCGGTAGAAACGGGCAAAAAGTGTGCTCTGTGGTTAGCTGGATGGGGCCGCATGGAAGAGCAGGCTGCAAGATGATGTCTACTAATGAGGAAGTCCAGGAAGGATAAAAGCCGGTGAAGAACGTGAAAAGCATGTTCTTGGGGGTTTAGACTGGATAAGACCGGGCAGAGGGAAAGGAAGGAAGGAAAGAGGAAGGAAGGAGGGAGGGAGGGAGAGGAAGGGAGGAGAGAGAGAAGGAAGGAAGGAAGGAAGGAAGGAAGGAAGGAAGGAAGGAAGGAAGGAAGGAAGGAAGGAAGGAAGGAAGGAAGGAGTGAATAGATAAAGGGGGAGGGAGGGGGAGGGAGGGAGGGAGGGAGGGAGGGAGGGAGGGAGGGAGGGAGGAAGGAAGGAAGGAAGGAAGGGAGGGAGGGAGGGAGGGAGGGAGGGAGGGAGGGAGGAAGGAAGGAAGGAAGGAAGGAAGGAAGGAAGGAAGGAAGGAAGGAAGGAAGGAAGGAAGGAAGGAAGGAAGGAAGGAAGGAAGGCAGGCAGGCAGGCAGGCAGGCAGGCAGGCAGGCAGGCAGGCAGGCAGGCCTGATCACCCCATGAGAGCAAGGTTTTGCCGGCTCCGTCTTTTGCTCCTGGGGAGCAAGACGGTCCTTGTAACCCCCACTGCCCAGGCCAGCTCACCAAGCCTACCTCTGTTCCGTGAGTATGTCAAGGATGTTTTCTGCCAGCCAGATGTTCTTTGAGGTCACATCTCCACCTGCAAGCAGAGAAAAAGCAAGAAATGAAGTCTCTGCCGGAAAGATGCTGCTGGCTCCCATCTGGAATTTGGCTAAGTTGCCCGCTGCAACTTGGACGCCCCACATGGCTTGACTTCCAGGACAAATGCAGGGGTGTGCAAAACACTTTGAATTTGAAACATTTCAAGCCGAAAGCGTTCTTCACAGCTCAGAACAGGGAATTTCCAACCATTCTGGATTTTGGGGAACCATCAAGTCTGAAAAGATTCAGAACCAAAATGTTTTGCATGCCCTAAGAGAAAGGGCCCAAAATTCTGGATGCCATCCCCGCTGAGAACTTCATTCCAGTTTGTGAAAGTCACACTGGAAAGTAACTGAACAACTCATGTGAAGGAAGATCAGATCGCTTGGAAATCAAAAGGGAAGATGCTCATCAACAGCCTGGCTTGATTCAAGCCGGCATCCGATGTGGGAAAAAGCCACTGTCGATTGGCGCGGTCCGTGTTTTGAAGGCTGCTGAGAAACCGGCCACGTCACAGAAAGTTGAAAGACTAAAGGAACATTTGCTCCTTTATCCTATGAGAGTCAGGATGTCCCCAGGAAAGAGAGATGCGGGCCCCTGCTGGCAAGATTGCCCTCTTCCGACACGCACAAGAACAGCACTGGGCACCACACCACATCAGGCCCCAGAGGTGAAACCGGACACTCCAAATTTCAAAGGCACCGGGTGGCTGGAGGAATCCGACAGCAAGCCAATCATTGCTTGTTTGATTTTAAAGGAAAGTCAAACCTTCCTGACCGGGGAGTTGGGTAGCCTATAAATTGAATAAATTATTCCTCCTCCTCCTCCTCTTCCTCCCCCCCAGAGGGGAGATCAGGATACCACCCAGCCTGAGAATAAGCAAGGCCAGGATCAAGTCTTCGAATCAGTTTCACCTCTCTACATTGGAGGCTCAGCGTTCCTCGCCAAGCTATGGGGGCTGCACCCAGCGTCTCCCCCAAGACACCCACCTGCGATCTGCTTCATGAACGTCATGCAAATCCCGTCGATGCCGAGAATCCCGCTCCTGACCATCTCGCGCAGCAGCCAAACCAGCTGAAGGGAAGAGAAATCACTCTGCCGTGGCTGTCAGGACGGACCGCGTGCCTAGCGATGACCCCGTATTCACGCCAGGCCGCAGCCGTGCCACTGGGCCACAACTATAGAGGCCTAAGCAAAAACTAGGTTGTTCTGAAACCGAAACCCCAACGCATCTTTTGTGTCGCAAAAGAGATTGTATCTCAGGGGCCACACTGGACCACCCCAATGGCCTGGTTCTTCTTTCCCAACTTTATAGGCCCTTTCCCGATCTTGAAAAAACCTCCTTAAACTTCCTTAAGCCCGAACCCATCTTTTCCACAATTCATCCCAGATCTCGACGGAAGGTGAAGAATGTCACAGAAGGGACAAAACTGGAAGGCATTTCTCACTTTGTGTCCGCCCAGACTCGCTTTGTGTCAGATGGGCGGCTACATAAACACGATAAATAAATAAATAAAAAATTTCTCCCATTTCCAAAGCGGGCTCCGTCAGCCGCAGAAGTCCAGAAGGGCCTCCAAGAGTGCTCTTCTTGAGGTCAAAGCCACTTCTGGGCATGCTCTGCCCCTGCCCCCCCACCCCCACTTTTAAGCGCCCGGAGAAACCCGCCCAGATGTACGCTACCCACCTGAGTACGACAGGTGTCTTGCAGTTTTAGGTATTTCTCCATGAGGATCTGGTTCATCTTGTTCAACACAGTATTCAACCCATCTCGGCTCACCAACGCCAGGTCTCGGTAACACTGCGGAAAAAGAAGAAAAAAGAAGACGGAAAGAGAAATGCTGTTACAGCAGAAGGAAAGGAACAATAGGGGTCTTTTTAGAGGACACCAACCTGTAACAATTAGTTGAAGGGCGATGGATGAATTCATGAAAATGTATGTATGTATGTATGTATTAAATTTGTCCCCCGCCCATCTCCCCCCAATGGGGGACTCTGGGCGGTTCACAACACATTAAAACAATAAATAAATATACAATAAATAAATAATAATAATAATGCCAATAAGAGGAATAACAGTCTTTCTGCTTGGAGAGAGAGAAAAAGGAGCAGGAAAAACAGGGCGGGATGAAAGCAGCTGCTGGATTCTGCTTCTCTTCTCTCTTTACTGTCTGGTTCACACGGACTGGAAAACCGGAAGCCTGCAAGAAGCCTCAGAGGCCACCGCGCAGAACAGAAGAACCACAAGAAATGGGCTTTTGGAAGCCACGAGACACGAAGCAGGCAGCAGCAGCAGCAGCAGCAGACTGCTGGGAATCAGCTTCTCCAAAATGCACCACGGTGTAGCTGCCCCGAATGACTCCTGCTCCCTCTGGTGGGGTGGGAGGTAGAAAGCTAGAGATGGGTTGATGATTGGAGGAATGCACGGGTAGACAGTCCCACCTGGTGGGTTAGTTGGTTAGAGAGATGAATAGGATGGATAGATTGATTGATGCCTGCCTGGTTGGCTGGTAGAAAGATAGAGATGGGGGATGACAGGATGGACGGATAGAGATTCCCACCTAGTTGGTTGGGGGGTAGGTAGGTAGGTAGGTAGATGACTGATTGATGGATAGATAGGCATTGATTAATTGAATGATTGATTGATTCTCATTTGGTTAGTTGGTTGGGAAAGAGAGATGGATGAATGGATGGATATTGCCACTTTATATCGGTACATAAACCGACAGATAGACAGACAGATGTCAATATGTTGGAAGAGAGCTTGAAAATTTGGGCAGGGGAAGGGGGAGAAATGGCTCTTGCCTTTGCCCTGATGCAACTGAAATGTCAGCATGCAGGAAAGGAGGAGGAGGAGGAGAAGTGGCGGGGGGGGGGACCCACTGGCTGGCTGGCTTCTCCATTAATGCTAATTTGTGTCACTAAATGTCACTCCACGCCGGAAAAGCAAGGTTGAATGTTCCATATTCCCCTTCGAGAGGTTAACGAGCTTCTGGAAGAAGCTTTTGATTAAATTCCTGCCCTGCAGAGACCTGGTCCAAACCAGGGAGCAGCTGTGCTTAGCCTCTGGAAATGTTAAAAGCCCAGCTCCGAATCCTAAACTGATCCTACTGGGCATCCGGAAGAAGGCCATTCTCCCTTTGAACCGCCGGAAGTTCCAGCAACTTCTTCAGCCACTTAAAGAAGGCGCAGTTGGAAAAGACGGCAGGAGGCACAGAGATGGGCAGATAGGGAGAGGTGGGGCGATGCTTCACCGTTCCCTCCAGCAGAGGGGAAAAACACGCCCGCCGTGACCCCCAAACAGGTGGATTGAAAGGCAAGGCTAAACACACTTTGGATTTTATCAAGGTGAAAAGAGAACCGATTGCAGACCGTCCTTTCTCCATCCGTGGGCAAAACGAACAGGTTATAAAAGGGGAATCGTGTCCCCTGCGACCACAGTCACAAGATGGGTTACCCAGTCCGCCCTGAGCCCTGGGGGCTACGCATTGCACAAATGTTCCAGCTTATTTCAAGTCGGTTGATTTGTTTTTAGGCGGCTTGCTGCATTTGGCATGCCCAGAAAACGGGCTGGATCCATCGCCGCCGTGCAAACCCAGCCCTTTGGAAGCGTGAGCGAGCAGATTTGCACAGCCCAGCAGGGTAAATGTGTACTTATGGAGCCCGGGTTTAAAATCTGTGGGAGGTTAGCAGCTCTGGGAGAGGGCAGCAAGAAGGGAGCTGAGCTGCCAGCATAACCCCTTTCATTAGCTGGAAAATACGACTGCCTGACGGACGTGTCATTTAGAGGAAAAAATCAGGGTGAAACAGCTACGGATCGCTCACTCAAGAAATGCCAGAGAAACAGCCAATTCGAGCAAAAGAGTATAAGATAAAAACTTAGGAAGGGGCTTTTTTGGGGGGGGAGGAAGAGGAAGAGGAGGAAACTCCCTCCCTCTGTTGCAAAGAACTTTCATTGAAACCAAAATCCAACCCCGAATCCTCTGGGTTAAGAGGAGGAGGTTGCCAGGCCTCCAAAAGCTGGGTTAGGCACGCTTCCACCACATGCAAAATGGGAGCACCCCTGCTTCCTTTCGTTCATGCCCTTAAAAGACTAAGGAAGTTGTAAAATTAAAGGGAATTGGACGGGGGGTGGATTTGATTAGGGCCCTCCGCCCTCTGCACCAAGGTTTCAGTCTCTGTACCGTTTGCTTCCACAGGAAGAGAATCAGAAGCCCACGTGCCTCCCCCCAGTAGGGACCTTTCCCATCTCTTCCTACCCCCTATCCCCCACCCACAGATCTCTTTGCCTGAGATGGAGCTGCGGTGGAGGAATGCGATCTTGCAATGCCCCACAGGGGAAATGGGGGCCGTGTGCTAAACCTGAACAAATCCGAACAAAGGTCTTACTTTCTGAGCTTGAGCAGGCTCCATCAGGATCATGGTGAAAAGCCCCAGGCAGACCTCCTCGTGCTGTGGGGCTCCTTTGCACACCTGGAGGAGCAAGAAAGAAAGATCACACCACAGCCTGCGCTCAGAGGTGGAGGAGGGGGAGGCAAAGGGCTCGGATAAGGAGCTACGAGGCTTTTCAAGCGCTTCCTGACAAAATGTGATGGAGAGCCATGTTCTCTGAAGGTGAGAGGAGAATGCTGCCTTTCTAGATCAGGGAGGGCCACTCTGCACCTTTCGGAGCCTCTGGGAATGCTTTGCCCCACTTCCGTGGGACTCTATTGTCCCTGACTGGCTGGAGGTGTCCCTAAAGCAGCTGCCAGGAGACCAGTTCTCAACAATACAGGGTAATACTCAACAGCACCATTCAGAGGCCAAGCTTCTAATGTTCTGCACCAAGGCAGCAGATTAAGGTCAGAAAGCAGACCTTAATCTGCTGCGATCTGGCCAGGGTGGAAAGGAAGTCAGCCAACAAGTATTTTCCAGAAGTACACGAAGAACATCTATCCAAACTCAAGTTGGCTCAAGGTCACTGACACGACGCCATCCATCAAAGGAAGAGCCCACCCTGCTTTTTCCCAACCTGTTTCATTTCCATTCCCCCTTGAAATCCTGAACCTCTGGAGAAGACCCAGGAGGAGATCCAAGGCGAAGGAGCCAAAGACACTTACGTGCGCATTGAGGGCGTCGTTGGCTTCCCGCTCGGAGACCCCGCCGGTCAGGGAGGTCACTGTGCCCGCGCATCTTTCGAGCCTCTGAAAGGGAAGAAAGGAAAACACGGGGCCGATTTAAAGGAAAGGCGAGCCACTCCTTGTCCAGAAGATGTTCAAGTGATGGACCAAGAGTGTCCTTGGAAGCTTCTCCTCCTCCAAATCGAGCTTCACCCCTTGGTAAAAGACATGGAAGAGGGTGGCCAGTCCTGTACCAGCATACTGATGGGTTTAAAGTATCTTGCAATTTAGGATGGGGATGGGGGGCTTCTAACCACCATTAGGGAAGACAGAATAACCTGGGGAGGGGGGGATTATTCTGCTATCCCTTCTCTCAACCACCCATGCAGAAAAAGCTGTGGGGAGGCACTGACATGATACACAATAGCTTGGACAGACTCGTTCTCTCTAATCAGCGACTTTAATCAGAGCGACCGTCAGTCAACCGTTGGGGGGAAAGTTTGCTGTGCCGATGGAAGATGCTGGAATCCCAGGAAGGGGTCCAACTTTCTCTGCTCAGCTTCTCCAAAACTCATCTGGGGCCTTGAATTGCTGTTCCCATCTGTACCTTCAGAATATCTTATTCAGAGTATTCAAATGTACCTCCCTTCTTATAGCTATCTCTCTATTGAAGCACTTAAAACAGTTAAAACATTGCCTTCTTTGGCTCCAAAGAAAGCAAGCCCAGAGCCCTCCAAATATTTTTGCTGAACTACAACTCCCAAGATCCCCCCCCATTGGCTATGCCAGCTGGTGCTGCTGGGAGTTGCAGTTCAGCAAATCAGGAGAGCTTACAGGGTCCCCTCTCCTGGCAGGTCAAGGCCTTCCAGATGCACGGAGCCAAAACATACAGCGTTGGAGAGAACGGGGCCCACCGCAGGAAAACATCTGCTTCTGCTTCATTAGCAAAACATTATCCAGAGGTCACCTGCTTAAGTTGGGTTAAGCCCTTGGAGGCACACCATTTTTTTATTCAAGCTGCAGAACGGTCAACAAGAGGTAGAGAAAAGATTCGTTACTCTCCAGCCACGTCATGGTCGCCAAGAGAATTAGGAAGGCCTTAGAAAGGAGTTAATTGGGAGACTGTCATGTTGGCTCGCGCCCGAACGCCAAGCAGATGTTTTGGACTTCAAGGCTCATCAGCCCTTCCGGGGCGATCAGTATCATAGCAATGCGGGAGTTTTTAATCCAGGAGGCCTTGCTAGGCCAAATACAAAATTCTGACAGCACCACCACTGCGAGAGGAAGGTAAATGCTTCTCTGGTGGCACTTCAAGGTTTCCACCCCTCAGAAGTTCCAACAGCCTTGATGAGAAACATGAGCTGAATGCCAAAATAAGCCCCAATCTCCAGAGACTCTAAGGCCAAGTCAACATCTAGAAGAATTTCAGGGGCAGCAAAATAAACTTCTTTCTTTTCTTTCTTTCTTTCTTTCTTTCTTTCTTTCTTTCTTTCTTTCTTTCTTTCTTTCTTTCTTTCTCTCTCTCTCTCTCTCTCTCTTTCTCTTTCTTTCTCTCTCTCTTTCTCTCTCTCTCTCTCTCCCTTCCTTCCTTCCTCCCTCCCTCCCTCCTTCCTTCCCTCTCTCTTTCTCCCTTCCCTTCCCTTCCTCTCCACTCTTTCTTTCCTTCCTTCCTTCCTTCCTTCCTTCCTTCCTTCCTTCTTTCCTTCCTTCCTTCCTTCCTTCCTTCCTTCCTTCCTTCCTTCTCTCTTTCTCCCTTCCCTTCCTCTCCACTATTTCCCTCCTTCCTTCCTTCCTTCCTTCCTTCCTTCCTTCCTTCCTTCCTTCCTTCCTTCCTTCCTTCCTTCCTTCCTTCCTTCCTTCCTTCCCCTTCGATCCCTCCTTCCTCCCCTCCCCTCCCCAACTATTTCATACCTCCTCTACGCCTGTACGCCACAGACACTGAGAGGTCTCCTTATAACCCCTTATGCTTCTTTAAAACTATGTCCTGAAATACTGCAGGTAAGTTACACCTGACCAGAAAAAGGAAAGGGTCCAAGAAGACAAGCCCTGAGTACACCAGTCCTGCCCCATTCAGATACTCCTCACAAGCTGGATTTACATAAGCCAGCATTTGCTTGAACCATGGTTTACTAAACAAACTACAGTTCGCACAATGCAGAGCCATAAAGCCCAATGGCTAGGTTCGAGGAATGTGTTAGGATGCCAAGGATAAGCAACCTGGGGCCTTCTGGGCATCCCCAACTTGTTCTCCAACAATCTCTGCCAACTGAAGCTGAAGAACAAACCAAAATAACTCAAGGGCCTCGAGGGCCTAACCTTAGAGCTAAACCAGAAGCCTATAAGCTGCATTACGCTTAGCACAACATGCAAATTTACATTTTATTACTTTTTAACCTCTCTGGAGGGCACCCCCTCCTCTCCACCCCACTGTTCTTTCACCAGGCATCCTTACCCACCCCACTCCACAAACCTGTGGATTCCTCCTTAGCAGGCGGGGCCACCACCGAGGTCCCGAAGACCCCAGATTTCTGACCCCGCTGGAACCCGTCCCACAGCATCAGCCCAGGGGCCGAGGGAGGATGGCGAAAAAAAACCCGCTTTCCTAAGCTAATCTCCAAGACCCAGACTCCAAACATTTGTTCTGGCAAGCCTGTCTGCCCTTAAACACTACCATTCGCGGTGTTATGCTAACACACCAGCAAATAGCCTCCCTTGTTTGGTGGCACATCCAGCCGAAGACGCACATTCAGGCCTTACGTGCGCCACCTTCGTTGTTGTTCTACTGCAAAGAATGTTCCTTTTTCCAAAGAACACAATTCATCTCCTCGCAGGGAGGAAAAGAGACCTTTTATCCAAAGATGTGAGAAATCAGGAAAGACCAGTAATGGATTCAATTAAGAACAGCTCGGCAGCAAGAGTCAGTTACAATCCGAGCTTGCAGCACTAACTGTGGGAAAGACACGTTTCTGCCATCACAACTCCGGGTTGTCACAGTCCTCGGCCACCTGCAGGCACAGATCAATTCCTGCGGGAAGGACCAGGGAGACTTCTGGCCAAAAAGGTTCCTTTTGCGTGTTTTTAATGCCTGCCATGCGAAGGACAAGATCCGGCCAAAGACGCTTTCACATCCCCCCTCCGAGATTTCTGAAATGTTAACAACACCGAGCTTGAACAGGAAAAAAATAAAAATGCTCCTAATCAGGAGGAAAAGCGGCCCTCACTGCTTTCACCCTCAAACTGGTGGTGTGCAAATTTAATAAATAAATAAGTGGTCACCGCCAGCTGCTGTCCCCAGCGGGGCTTGCACAGATTTTCTCTCGCGTGCAGCCCTGAACTAAAGGAACCCCCCAAAAAGGGTTTGCGATCCGACCCGTGCCGAATCCAAGGAGAGAAAAGGAAGGAGGTGGAAGAGCGAAAGAAACTAATTCAGAGACCATGGCCTTGAGCCAAAGCAACTCTTAAAAAGCGAAAGAGCCATCAGGCCCAGTCTTGAGGCCTCGCTGCAGCGAAATGGTAGACCAGTTTCACTGCTATGTAGCTGTAAAAGAAGATCTCTCTCTCTGTTGCCCTCTAATTGGGGGGCGGGGAGCGAGAAATGTCAATTATTGGCTTTGTAATCTGCCTGGCATTGCAAAATGAGGGTATGCAGGGAGAAGAAGACTGTTCGTGACTTTGTAGGAAGAGGGCATGGTTCCAATCTGCTTTGAGCTGGGCAAGGCGCGTTAGGTTGGCATAGCCCTGGATATTTCTGCCTTGTTCCCCCATCTGGCCCCGCTGCTAGCTCAGTCGCCAAGTTTACAAAGCACATGAGGTTGTGGAGAATTGTGGCAGCAGGTTAGAAGCCCAGGCCTGGCTAGTCTGGCCATGCAACTTGCCAAAAACAGCAGGCCAGCACGAGCGCTCCAGGAGATACTGTGCTCTGAATTTCTTTCTCTCCGACCCGGGAGAGATGGTGCAAGCCAAACCTTGCTCACGTAGGCAATATCTACTGGTGATAAGCCTGTAGTATCCAAATTGAGATTCCTCATAGAAAAGTTGGAAAGGCCGACCTCCCCAAAATAAAGTTTCGAAGGAGAAATGTGCACTGATCAACCACTGAACAAAGTAAACGGGCCACAAGGAAGCCGACACAGCTTTTGGCTCGCAATTTGGACCAAAGGCACCAGATCCAGAGCAAGGAAAACATAATATAGCAAAGTCTTCCTCAACCTAGCATCCGTCCTGGGTTGAATTCTTGCAGAATTCCTACTATATGTTGCAGCAACGTATCTGGAAGGCATCAAGGGAGGAAAGACGGGGTAAGACAACACAGAGGGAAGTTGAGCGTGAAAAGAAGACAGACCTGCTTTGGGGAAGCTATTCCTGAATGATCAGGCACACGTTTTTCAAAGTTCTCCATTCGTGAAGGCAAGGAAAAAGTTTACACAGTCCCCTAGCCGAAGAGTTGGAAGCCCCGAGTGCGGGGCAAGGTGGCCCCTTTCAAACCCAACCCCCTTCTATTATCAACCTCCCCGTGCAAGAAAAAAGAAGTCATAAAATCCCACGCTTGCGTGTATTTATATTGGTGTGTATGGCCGCCCCTCTCACCAGTGTGACTCTGGGCAGCTCACAGGAATTATACTACAATCTAAATGCAACGTATATGAAAAATAAATCCATTTCCTCTGTGGACGAAGGGGCACTGAAGGTGAGTACATCGGATGCTTCTGCAAAGAAAGGTCTAAGGCCAGCCTCAGCGTTCATAAAAACAGCATCAGCTTTCCAAGCCCCAAGAGGGGAAAGAAAACTCTCTTGTGATCCCAGCAAGGATCCGAAAACCACCCGGCTACCTCCAGCGACATCTACCCCTGGTCTGCCTGTGCCCACAAACACAATCTAAGAGAACGGCCACCAGCTTGGGAAGATCTTCCAATGCGGCTCCTTTTCTCCTGCCAAAGAGGCTTCGGGTTCCCATCAGCCGAGAGACCATCGCCCACGGCACAGGAAGAGCTGGCTGCAGCCCTCAAAACCCGTGCAAACTTCTGGTGTAACTTTCTGAACCATTTGTTGCAGGCTCAAGTAAGCGTTATCATCATCATCGAACGAGAAAAGAAAGGAGGAGGAGGAGGAAGGGGAAGGAAGAGAAGAGAAGAGAAAAATGAAGGAGGAGGAAGAGGCAGAGGAGGAGAGAGAAGAGAGGGAGGAAGAGGAGGAGGAGGAGGAGATGAGTTTGGAGGAGGAGGAAGAGGGGAAGAAGAAGAAAAAGAGGAGAAGGGGGAGAAGAAGAAGAGGAGGAAGAGGAGGAGGAGGAAGAAGAAATAATAATAATAATAATAATAATAACAACAACAACAACAATAATAATAATAATAATAGCAGCAGCAGCAGCAGCAGCAGCAGCAGCAAAACAAAGCACCGTGCAAATATTCCACACAGTCTTAGGCCTAGGAACAGGTTCAACTCTTAGAGTTGGGGAGGCCAAGCAGAGGTTGAAAAGCCCCTTCCTTTCTGACACATCAAATGACCCCCCCCCAAATACCTACCTCCTCTAACTCATCCTTGGCATCCAGGCTGGTGTAGATCAGCAGCTTCCCTCCTCCTCCTCCTCCTCCTCCTCCTCCTCCACCACCTGCTGCAGCGGCTGCACCCCCTTTCCCCTTCTGCATCTCCATGGCGGGTGGGGGGGCAGGCACCCCTCCCTCCCCCTCAGCGAGCCTCCCTCTTCCTTCTCCCCAGGCGAGGCAAGGAGGGGAGGGGGGGCGAGAAGCAGGGAAGCCCCCCACTCACCCCCCCGGGGCTTCACTCAATAGCAGGGGGGGAGGGAAACGCCAAACTGGAGGCCGGCCAGTGGGGGGGGCAGAGAAGGGGGGACCCAGCCTGACGCCCCCCCTCCCCACATACACACCCTTGTCTCCCTGCTGGGGGGGCAGCCCACCCTTCAGCCTGGGGGAGGGGAAAGAAGGCCTGTCCCTAGCCCTATTTGGGGAGGGGGCTCCAGCTACTATAGGGGGGTCTCTCCACGGTCTATATTAAATTGTGTTTAACCACTGAATGGGGGGGTCTTTGAGGGGGGTGATGGGGCAAAGGGGGGGCTGTCCTGCTCCTAAGGGGCGGGGCGTAGGGGCTGGGGGCTCCAGGGGGCGTGGCTTCCGCCCCAGGAGGCGGGGCTTGAGCGGCGAGGCTCGAGCGGGAGCCTCTCTGGGGAGGCGTTGCTCTCTTCGCCGCCCTTTTTCGGGAGAAATTAAAGCGGGGTGTATAGAAAAGAAGGGGGGGGCTCTACGCCTGTGGGGGGAGGGAGGGGGAGTGTGCGCCGCCTCGCCCCCCACCCAGCAGCACAAGACCGGAAGTCAGAGCTTGGGGACGAGCGAGTGTGTGAGGGAGCGGGCGAAGGAAGCAGCCCCGCCGGAAGCGCCCGCCTCTCCGACGCGCCCGCCTCCGCTCCCTCTTCGGACCTATCACAGCCCGAGGACGGCGGTGAGTGACGGCCCCGTTCCCGGCGGGCCAATGAAGAGGAGGTGGGGCGGGGAAAAGGGGAAGGAGGCTGGAATTCCACCCGGCGGCGGACGTAGACTTAGCAAAAAGATGAGAGGAGCAACCCTCCTTGACGGGAAATTCACTTCCGGGTCAATTTTGTTCCCGTGGGACTCGCGCGCCACGCGACGCATTTTAGAATCAGGATTTAATCCTTACAGCCCATGGGGTGATCCAAGGAGGCCTCCCTGGGGGGGCAACCTACTGCCTGGGGGGCCTGGGCACGTGCCCCATAGTCCTACTCCCATATCAGCTCTATTTTAATATGTCCTAGTATTCAACGAAAATATCACTGCAGCCCGAGAGGCAGTCTCAAGAGCGAAAGACACTGCAAATTGTGGTAATAATAATAGTAAGAGTAATAATAATAATGACAAAACGAACCCGCCAGCCGGGCTACGAGCGAGCACGAGGCTTATCTTCACGTTTCGTAAGTCTACGGGGGAAAAAACCAACCTGCCTCCCTCTCCCGCCCCTTCTCCCTCGCGCATGCGCTTTGGGCACCAGGCTGGCTCGCTCGCGCTCTCGGGACCGCCTCAACGGCCTCCTCCCCAGCTGGCGCCCCGACGCATGCGCCGTCCCGTCCTTTGAGGACAGCCGCCTTAAGGCGCAGTTATTCCGCAATAAAATCCCCCGCAGCTGAGCTGTAATTAACTGTGAATAAGAGGGGCAGCTTAACACTTCTGTTTAAATTATTGAAATAGAAAAATGCCCAGATTGATGGGGCTTAGTGTGCACGTGTGTGTATATTTGTGCAAAGTGGTGGAATCGTATTTGATCCCGCCGAGATTTATGGGCATTATTGTTGTTAACTTATTCTTTTGTTAGCTTTTAATCTGCTTTTTTCTTTCTTTCTTTCTTTGTTTTGTGTTTTATCTCTGGCAGTTTGGATACTCTGAGCCGGACACTGTTCCCGAAGAGGTAAGATTTATGTTTCAAATGTTTAGGAAATGATTAAAAAAAAGAAAGAGAAACCTAGAAATCATCATTCTTACGGAGAAACGAAACCCATCAAAATCCAACAGGATGTTTGGGTGAAAAACATATGACAGGGCCAACTCCTTAAAAACAAATGGTTTCAAAATATTTCCAGAATAGCTAACCATGTTATTCTATTGCAGCCAAACCAAACTATCTTGTGGCAATTTGACGGCTAATAAAACTATTCTAGCTTTGCCTTCAGAGAATATGGCAGAAGGCAATTATTCAAAGTTCCTGAAATCTCTGTCGCTTAAAAACGAAAACTCAAGGCAGTCCACAAATATCTATGCAAGCTTCTTTTTTTTCCTTTTAAGCATGATTTGCAATGGTCCAAAAGTACGGAGGATTATTTCCACATGCGAGGGAAACATATTGCTGTGAACGGCTAAGTAATACAATTGCGATCAGCCCGGAGGAAATGAAAACCAATCAGTTAATTATCCTTTTTCCTCGGATACATAACAGCGTCCGCTCTTTTTTTTCGAAGCAGAACACTGGGGAGTCGTTTAAGAAGCAAATGCCGTTTTCTTCCTGCACGCTGGCTACTGACCGCGCATCTGAAGTCCTCGAATCACAACAGGATTTGCACACTTTACGCTCACAGCCACAACAGGTGTGAAACGGCTGACTTGGGAGAGTGCCATTCCGGATAGGTGGCGAGTCAGCTGAAGGCGGAGAAATCATTAACAAAAGCCACCGCTTTGGATCAGCTGAAAAGGTGGACGTGTCTCAACGGTGAGTGATCTTTAGGAATCGGGGAAGGCAGAGTGATCTCCGTGAAAAAGGAGGGAGGGAGGGATGGACAGAGAGACAGAGGATGGACAGAGGGATGAAGTTACGATGCAAATACAAAGCTATGAAGATTGGAAAAGGAAGGGCGATCCATGTTTCTTTCCCATTCCTGGAATCTACCCCCTGCCACTGTTTCTCTCGGACGATTGTAGCCCATCTGATTCAACGCTCAATCGTGCAAAAAGATTGTTTTTTGGAGCACGTGCAGACTGCCACGCAGCCGCAAAACCCAAACGGGCGGGGCCCTTCCAAACCTTCTGCATCACATTGAGCTTCACACCAGCCAAACAAAGGGGTCGACACATACATTCCTTTTATTGTAAGATCCGCAGTTCCAGGAACCCGCATGGTGTGCGCATACAGATCCACCGTCACAAGGACTGCGCAGGGTCCCTGCCTCCCTAGTCGTAACGCGGACTCGACAACAGAAGTTCCAGACGTCCGGAAAGGAAAGGAGGTGGCCCGTAGAAGCGCGGGAGCCCGAGCCGACTTCTCCGCGACTTTCCATGATGCAGGCAGAGAAGAAGGCAGATCACCTCCTGGTCACCTGCAGGTCACCCAACCTTTGGAACTCAAGGCTAGATTTGCGGGGCGGTGCACAAGCGAAAGGAAATTGGGCAGGGGAGCAAGTATAGTCCTCCGGGGTCCATCCATAATGCCCTCAACTCCAAGCCAATAGGTCCCCCGAAAACAGTCTTGGGTGCCTCCTTGAAGGAAGCAGGATTAAGCCTCTTCTGCATCTTTCATCACCCTCGGGTGCTGCTGACCCGTTCCCCCGTCAGCCAGTATGTCCGGAGCTTCCCCTTGCCCTGCGAGATGGAAAGAGGTGGAGGACAGAAGGTCTTTCGGAGCACCAGGCAGAAGGTCCCCCCCCAAGCGGCCCAGGAAACCACGAAAAACACAGAGCCTGGACCTGCAACCCAGCCCACCTCCTCCTCACCTTCATCTCTATGTCTCCTCGGAGGTCGAGTTCGAAGCACCCAAACTCTTCAAGGATGGACTTGGTGGCCGCCGACAAGTGGATCTTCAACGCTGGAATGACCAGAGATGTGCATTAGAACGGCTGAACAGGACATCTGTATTAGAACGGCTGAACTGGAGAAAGGAAGCTAGGATGGAGACTAGGAGGACATCCCAGGGCTTGTAAGCGAGCCTGGGAAGTTCAAAAACTCCTGGAGGACCATCGCTTTGCTGCATGGATGCAACCCTGAAGGATCTGCCCTTGATTTGTACTTTTCAAGATGTCCTTGCTTCACACGGCCCTCGTAGGGGTGCCTTACAGCAACAGCCTTAGTGGAAATTGTCCCCAACCAAATAGCATCATAGTCTTCTCCTTGGCCAGTCGTTCCTGGTCATTCAACCCTCTCCTTCAAGCATCCCGCTGGTGGGGAATGTCTGAACCTCCCTTCCCCACCTTCTGTCTCCTTCTCCCAAACAATTTACCTTCGCCGTTGGATTCCATGCGCGAAGCCGTGTTCACTGTGTCTCCAAAGAGACAATAACGAGGCATCTTCAAGCCGACCACTCCAGCACAAACAGGACCTTGAAGAAGGAAAGACGGTGGGTCGGGAGGGTAAACGAGATGGGAGCGTGTGGCTAACGGCCTGGCCTGGCTTTATAAGGACTGGTCCTGAAACAACACTATTCAGATCGAACCAGGAGTTACAACGGATTTTTTTCTATTACCCTGGTCTTCTTCCCTTCTTCGGAATACAAGTGAAGGATATCAGATGTTGGTTCTTAAGGTTGATTTCCGAGGTTGCGCTGAATCAGAGCTTGTGGGAATTGAAGTGCTGACTCCATAGCAGTGTTTCTCAACCTTGGCAACTTTAAGATGCGTGGACTTCAACTCCCAGAATTCCCCAGCCAGCATGGGAGTTGAAGTCCACGCATCTTAAAGTTGCCAAGGTTGAGAAACACTGCACAATACCATGATTTAAATCTCCAGGCTGTGGCCAAGCCCCCGTTTGTGGGGATCTCCCCCCCCCTGAGAATTTCTACAACCTGTTGTAAAGAGCCGCCGTTCCAAGTCACACCCCAAAACATCGTTCGTCAGTGCAGGAGAAATCACAACGCGCAAACCATGGTTTGGGGGCGTTGCATGGTCAACCTCCATGGTTGTGTCAAAGCATGGCAACGTGTGGAGACGCTGCAAGAAGCTGGGTTTATCTCCTGAGCGGGTCAGTCCGATCCACCGGGTTCAGAAGAGTCTTTCGCGCACCCCCTTCTGCACCACCCCCTGCGTTTGGGTCAGCTGCTCACCGCTGTGGATCCCAATCCTCAACTTGAGCTGCTGTTCAGGCCGGTGGTGAATTTTGAAGTTGCGGACCGCTTCCAGGAGCGCCAGGGACATGCGGGAAATCTCACGGGCGTGCAATCGGCCATTGCGAACGGGTAAACCGGACACCACCATGTACGCGTCCCCGATAGTCTCTACCTGGACAGAGAGGCATATCTAATAGAATATAGGTACACCCCACCTACGTGCCCAGAATGAATATTTCTTTCTTTTTTTAGAGTCTGCATAGTTGTTGGTTTTAGATTCTGTATATTTTTTAGATTCTCTATATTTGTTGGTTTTAGATTCTGTATATTTTTTTGATTCTGTAAACTGTTGATTTTAGATTCTGTATATTTTTTAGATTCTGTAAATTTGTTGATTTTAGATTCTGTAAATTTGTTGATTTTAGATTCTGCATATTTTTTAGATTCTGTAAATTGTTGATTTTAGATTCTCTATATTTTTTAGATTCTGTAAATTTGTTGATTTTAGATTCTGCATATTTTTTAGATTCTGTAAATTTGTTCATTTTAGATTCTGTAAATGTGTTGATTTTAGATTCTGTAAATTTGTTGGTTTTAGATTCTCCATATTTTTTAGATTCTGTAAATTTGTTCATTTTAGATTCTGTAAATTTGTTGGTTTTAAATTCTGTATATTTGTTGGTTTTAGATTCTGTATATTTGTTGGTGAGCATAACAACCCGAAGATAGGATGAAGTACAATCATAAATGGGACAGTCCTAATAAAATCAGAAAAAATAGAGAATAATGAATAAATGAGTGACCTTTGTAAAAACTCCAAGTATATCCCTAAAGTGTTACTGTAGAACCAAGCTCAGTCCTTTAACATATTATTAAATTCTGGGAGTTGAAGTCCACCTCTCTGAAAGTCGCTAAGGTTGAGAAACACTGATAGTGAATATATAATAAAATGAAAAAATGAAAGGAGAGCCTACATGAAGATATTTCTTTTACAATAATAGTTCCGATCTTAAGATAAATTACTTGTTATTAAAATCTCCATTGTGTTGTTGCATGGTGTATATGTATGTGTGTGTGTGTGTGTGTGTGTGTGTGTAGATATAGAGATAGCCCGGTGTGGCACAACCCACCCCCTCACCTTGTAGACATCAAAGTTGTCAATGATTGCATCAAAGCAGGTGTATAAGTCGTTCAGCAAGGCCACCACCTGGGAAAATAAAGAAAAAAACCTCGTTTACCTGGCCCTCTTTCGTCTGCACTAGCCCAAATTCTGCAAAGGGTGCATATGGGGTGGGGTGGGGGAAAGAATCCGAATCCTGCCACGTGCATCATTTTTGCAGATCAAGCCCTTTGGCTCCATATACGGTGCCAAACATATTCTGCAGAATTCAGTTCTGTTTTTGGGAAATCCAAAGAAGCACAGAACTATTTGGGGGGGGTCTTCTCCCCCCCACCCCCGGGAATTTTACTCAACCTTCTCTGGGGCTTGCAAGATTTACTAGCCCTGGCTACATACCTCCCACCCGCCGCTGTTCCTTTGCAAAGAAACCTATTGCTTCAAAGGGAAATAAATTAAAAAGTTGAGCCAAAGAATGGCCTGAGAATAGCCTTGGGGGGGGGGCTTTTCTAAGGAACGCAAGCGGTTATTTTCTCTGAACCCCACCTTAGGGACAGAAACTCGGGGCGTCTTATGGTTCGGCTGGCTAAAACCTATTTCAACTGCAGAGGTCCGAATTCCTGCAGGTAAACGATGCCACTGACGTTTCTCGCCAAATTCGCCCTTGAAAACTGGGAACGGGGGCTGGAAATTTACCTGTACAGGTGAGTTCCCCGTCCCCAATCTGAGGCACTCAAGGCCCCAGGTGTGGGTCTCTCCTGATCTTTGGCGTTGTCCTCAGCTACCCACATTTCCCATCACAGGTAACCCTGGTTGTGCTGGGGACCACAACCATGTGGGAAAAAAATGGGTAGCCCCCAACTGCCCCAGTGTGCCCAGGGCTCTGCGATGGGGCGTTTTTTTTTTTCCACCTTCCCCTCGGGATGGACCTGGAACAAAACAAGATCTGGGGGATCCTTTCAAGCCTAGAAGCACTGCAACCACGCGGGCATTCGGGCAGCCCCCACCCCCCGATGCTCCCCGGCTCCCTTGCCTGCATGGGGGTGCTCTCGGCCGACAAGGCGGTGAACCCCACAATGTCGCTGAAGTAGATGGTGACGCTGTCGAAAGCCTCTGCCTGGACTGTCTCCCCACGCTTCAGCTGCTCAGCCACCGAGCTAGACGTGAAGGGCACAATGTCATGCCCGTGATATGCATCCAGGCCGGCGCCAGCCTGAATCGCGTGCCACATCTCGGCTTGGCTAGAGCCGACCGAGGTCCGGCCGTGGAGGGCAAGGCTCGGGGGAGAAAGGGGCAGCGTGAACCGGTTTTCGGTGCCCCCTGTGCCCCTCGCAAAGCCATGCCAACTCCCCCTTTCGGCATTGCCGGGTATCCCCCTCCCTCATTCCACCAGATCCCGTTCCAAGGAATAGGTTAAGGAAGCGGGAAGAGGATCCCTTGTGACCCAGGGAACAGAGGCGGGTCTTCGGTTTGGTTTCGTCCCTTCCTAGAGACATCCGAGTCAAAAGCCCCAGGCTCTCGCCCCCGCCTCTGGCGTTCGATGATAGACTGCTCCTGCACAGGGAGGCTCCATCTGGCGGCGACAGCTAACCGCTCTTCGCGGGGGGGACGGGAAGAAGCGGACTTACTGGGGTAAAATCTGGTACAGCAGGGCCTCCGCTTTACGTTTCTCCTCCAAGTAGGCCTGGGTGCGCTCCTCCACCAGCTCCTCCAGGTTGTTCGCGTACTGCTCCATCCGCGACAGCAGCGTGTCCAGGAGATTGCAGCTGCTGTCCCTGCCAGCGAGATTCAGAGGCTGAAGCGCTCAAAGCCGCTTCCCCGCCAGAGACATCCCCCGGCCTTTTCCAGCCTTTCGTTTGGAAATAAAACAAAACCAAGTTTCTAGTCCTGTCTGTCGAAGGCCCCCTGGGCTCCTGCCTCGCCTTTCCACCAGGGGGCCCCTGGCTTCCCCAAACGGACTCCGATCCTTGACGCCTGCCGGGGAATCCACCCCCCTCCTGGCCCTGGCCGCAGACCGACGGGGTGTACCTGTTGAACTTCCGCAGCATGCCTTTGATGTGCTGAAAGTCTGGGCGCTCCTGGGGGTCCTCGGCCCAGCACCACTGCATGAGATGCACCACCTCATCCAGATTGGAGGGCAGATTCGCCGAGGGGCGGAAGGGAGGCTGTTCCCCGCTCGCGACGCGCTCAATGATCTCTGGAAGAGCAAGAAATGTGGTGGGAAGTGGGGGGCATTAGGAGACGCCTGGGGGGCCGTGGGGAGGAGGAAGACGATGCAGAGAGGAAAAAGGTTTGCATTGGGTCTGCCCCCCACCAGGAGTTCCAAAACAGACGTTGCTTTCCGCAAGGAACAACGGCGGATCACGCTCGCAAGATAAAAGTGCTTTTGCCCGAGATAAAAATATTATCGACCGGGGCCTTTCCCCACTCACCTTTAGGGCTCAGATCCACCCCTTCCACGTAGAAGACGCTGTTGCGCAGGGCGATTTCTTGCAAGATGATGCCAAAGCTGTAGACGTCCCCTTTCTGAGTGCCCAGGCACGGGGTGGTCCCCGACCGCAAGAGCTCAGGCGCCGTCCAGAGTTTCTCTGCGGAAATGGGAAACGGGGTCAGGGGGTGGTCAGGGCACCTCGACCCAGCACACGAGACTGTGGAAGGTGAAGAAGAAGAAGAGGACAGACAGATGGATGGATGGACAGATAATAGATAGATAAAGAGATAGAAATAGATGATATAAATGATAGATAGATAGATAATAGAGAGAAGATGATGGAGAGATGAATGATAAAGAAAAAGAAGATAGATGATATAGACAGATGATATGTAGACAGATATATATTAAATTAATATCCTATTTTTTTCTGGTAAATTTCTCTCTCCATCACCCCCCTTCCTCCTCCCAACTGTCTTGTAAGGTAGATCAGCGGGAGAAGGAAGGCTCAGACCTTCCTAGCCCTAACTCCTAAACCTCTCGGGCCAATCCCAACGACCCTTCTCAAGGACGCGCCATCTCCTGATCCCAAACAGGCCTCGCGCTCCAGGCATTGCCCACCGGGGCAAACCCGGACGGTCCTCTCGGCCTGCCTGCCGAATTCGCGCCTCCAAGCCCCGGCAAGAGGTGGCGGGGGCTGGGCGCTCCCCTCGGCGCTGCCCTGCTCCCTCTGAGGGCAACTCACTGGCGAAGAGGGCGTGCGAGTCATCGGCCACCTCGGGCGCCTGGCGGAAGGTGCCCAGCCCGTAATCGGTGATCTTCAGCACGAAGCGGCTGTCCACCACGCAGTTGGAGGACTTCAGGTTGCCATGAGAAGCGATCACGCTGTTGTGCAGGAAGAGCATCCCCTTGAAGCCGGGAGAAGACAAGGGTGCAAGAGAGGAGGAGGAGAAAGCATCACTGGAACGCCCCACTCCGGGACCCGGGGCTGAGCCCCCAAGTCGATCAGGAGGCCCCAGATCCCAGGCACGCCTTTCAGCCTGGCACCCCTTTCAGCCTGGCATCCCACGATCACACCACCATCTTGACCTCCTGCCACCCTGCAGACACCCTTCGGTCCTCCACCCTACTCCCAAGCCGGATCCGTCCACTCCACCCGCCGGTCCGACAAAACCGCTGCCGGGGGCTGAAAAAGCACGGCCACCCTCTTGGGGGGCGGACTTCCTGGAACCAGGTTGGCCGCCCCAAGATGCAAGAAGAGTTGCTTGGGTTGGAAGCCCGAAAAAGCTCTTTTTGCACCCTCGGTTACCTTGACGATGTCGTTGGTGAGCGAGTAACGGAACATCCAGTCCAACGTGATGCTGTCGTTTTCTAAAATGTCCTAAACGGATGGGGAGAGGAACATGGGTTTGCGAGCAATTTCAAAGCATCTCTCCGTCCCTTCGCCCCACTATCGCTTTTAATTTCCAAGCCCCGCGGTTATATTTCACCTCCTTGACTATTAATACGCCACCTGTTTAAACATTTATACGTTGCCTCTCTTGAGGCTTGAAAACACAGTCAGATCCCACCTAGCAAATCCAGAAAATCCAGCAAAATACAATTTTTAACCCTGTTTCTTCCAGCTCCTGACAGCCTCTAGTCAACCTGACCAGGGCTTTCAAAGCTAAGCAGGGTCAACCTTGGTTAGCGCTTGGATGGGAGACCACAAAGAAATACCGGTGTCGAAGGCTTTCTTGAAGAAACCGCTGACACTCATAGCCACAAGGACCGAAGCCACAAGGAGACTTTTTCTTTTTAACCTTGTTCCCTGCATTCAGAAATGAGCAACTCTGGGGTGGGAAAATATTAATTTGCTTGGACTTGTCGCGAGGAAGACCGGGAGTCGCGTCTTTAAATATTCTTTTTTCTATCCTTTCTCTTTCTCTGCACATTTTTCTTTACTGTTTTCTTTAGCGCTTTCTTTCTTTCTGATTTTGTGGTAGTGCCAAATTCTTCCATAAAAAGTATTTTATTAAAAAAAAGAAAATAAATGTCTGGGTAAAGCATTGTAACTAAACCCGCCTGTCCCAAATTTGATTCCCAAGGTGGCTTCGGTGTTCTCATCATTCCTGCTTTGGCAGCTGAGCCTCTCAAAATCCAATATTCTCTTTCCTGTGCTGCAAGCCAACTCCTACCCTTTCTCTGCCCGTTAGAAACCTTATCAATTTTTCCTTTTTTCCCCCCTGCCTTTCCCCCCATCCCTGCCTCTCTTTTACAAAGTTTATCTGCAGCGGGCAGCCAGAAATCTCGGCATGTAGAAATCACTGTTCTTGGACACACACACGCACGCGCCCTGCTCATCCGATGTGCCATCAATCACTCTCTGGAATTGGCTCCTCTCTGGGCAGAGAAGAGCAGCTTCTCCAATTTGCCTTTTAATTAAAAGCCCCCGCCCGCCCTCGCCTTGGCCTCGTGCCCAACCGAGATGTGGCCGCCCCGTCGAAGGCAGAAGAAAGAAGCCGTCAGCTTTTCCTTGCTTTTCTCTTTGTCCCAAGCTCATTTCGATGCCGTTTTTGCAGGCGCATATGGAAAGAAACGGGCACGCCCGCCAGGGATGGTGCCAGCTGGGCATTGCCCAGCCCGACTAGCTGGAGGTTGGCACAGAGGGCTTCTCAGGAGCTACCCCTTGGCACCGCTTCTTGCTCCACCGGAGGGGTTCGTGCAGGCAGGCAGGCGAGATGGTGACCTCCGTGCCAAGATGCAGCTCTGTGGGGGGCAGAGGCTGGCAAGGCCGAACTCTCCTCTTGCCGAGGGTTTTCCGCGTCAGCCCAAAAAGCCGGCTTATCTTAAACCAGCTTGGCTAATTGAGCCACAGATAAACAGCACTTCCAGGTCAAAAGTGGCTAGCTGCCAGGTTTTTATTAAACTACCTCCCACTCGCCCACGGTCTAACCCTTCCTGGAATGAAAATCATTTTTAAAAAGGGCGGACAAGGAGGAGGAGGAGGAGGAGGAGGAGGAAGAAGAGAAAAATGCCAGAATGATTGGCCTTGGGCCCTTCCCTGTTTCTCCAACACCCCCCTGGATTTTTCCTGTTCTCCCCCCCTTCCTCTCTCCCTGCCACCTTGCCCATCCCCGGGTACCTGCAAGCTTCCCCGGGTGCAATACTCCGTCAAGACGCAGATGTTCGGGGGGTCGATGCAGGCGCCGATGAAGCGCGTCAGGTGCTTGTTCTGGACGTCCCGCATCTGGGGAGGAAGAGGAGGAGGAGGGAGGGGGCACAAGCCCCCTTAGTCTTGCTAGCTTCCCCCCACCCCACCTCGCCCACACTTGCAAATGCCATCCTGGGACATTTCAATGAGGAGAATAGCCGACGCCCTGCTGGGAAACGTGGCTTGCCTTCTGCACATGGACAGAGTGCTTCTAATCAGCAAATGAGAGCCAAGGGGGATTGGGGGGAAGGGAAAGAAGTAGGAGGGGGAGACCCAGACATTGAAGCTTCCGGGGCCAACTCTGGTCCAGTCCTTCCCTTCCTGTCCCCTGCCTACCTCACAGGGTTATTGTTCCGGGGAAAATAGGAGGCGGATGAATCCTGCCTTGGGCAGAAGGCGGGATATAATTGCATCAAGACACCGGCAAGGTGGCACCTCCCTTATTTCTCCAGGGAGGGCACAGAGGCACCCTGCTCTCCAGGAGGGCAAAGGGTGGGGCAGGATGGGAAGAACCGAGGGGGGGTGTCCTGGGCATCTCCTCCGCCGACGCCCAGGAGGGCTCTGGGTTCCCACCAAGGGAGGGAAGGAAGGAAGGAAGGAAGGGGCGGGCATCGGAGGCCAAACTCTGCACGAGGAAGGGGTGCCCCTCCTCGGTCAGGTCCCGGGCCCCGGGCCCCACAGCCAGCCAGCCGAAGGTTCCCTCGCCCCTCCCGCCCACCCGCTAGTCCCCAGCCATTGTCTCCGAGCGCCCGTCCTTGGCCCGCCGCTTCCTCGCTGGCCGCCCGCCGGCCGGCCGGGCTGCGCGGCTGTCCGGCGGAGGACTCCGGCCGCCAATTACGGGAGGCGCAGACGGCGGCCGCCCCCGCTTCCTCGCTAATGAGTCACGCGCCCGGCGCGGGGGGCGGCCCGGGGGGCAACCGGCCCTCTCCCCCCGCCGTGCCCTTTCCTCTCCACTAATGAGCTGGAGGACGCTGCCCGGGGGCACCAGCGCCCCCCCCGCGCGTCCTGCAAGATCGCCAGGAAGGGAAGGGAAGGAGAGAGAGGGGGGAAAGAAAAAGAAAAAGAGGGAGGGAGGGAGGGAGGGGAGAGAGAGAGAAAGGATGGAAGGAGGGCGGGTGGGCCAGAGGGAAGGAAGGAAGGAAGGAAGGAAGGAAGGAGGGAAGGAAGGAAGGAGGGAATGGGGAAAGGAAAGGGAAGGGAAGGAAAGGAGGAAGAGAAAGAAAGTGAGAGAAGGAAGGAAGGCAGGAAGGAAGGCAGGAAGGACGGAAGGAAGGAAGGAAGGAAGGAAGGAAGGAAGGAGGGAGGGAATGGGGAAAGGAAAGGAAAGGTAAGGAAAGGAGGAAGAGAAAGAAAGAAAGAGAGAGAGAAGGAAGGAAGGAAGGAAGGAAGGAAGGAAGGAAGGAAGGAAGGAAGGAAGGAAGGAAGGAGGGAGGGAATGGGGAAAGGAAAGGAAAGGGAAGGAAAGGAGGAAGAGAAAGAAAGAAAGAGAGAAGGAAGGAAGGAAGGAAGGAAGGAAGGAAGGAAGGAAGGAAGGAAGGAAGGAAGGAAGGAAGGAAGGAAGGAAGGGGAAAGAAGAAAGAGAGGGAGGGAGAGGGGGAGTGAAAGGAGCGGGAAAAGAGAAGGAAGGAAGGGCCTCTCGCCTCTTTCAGCCCAGGCTAACTTGAGATAGCAACACCCCGCTTCTAACGCTTCCCTGACCGCTTGGACCGACGGCCATTTCAGCCGAGGCTCTGGACACCCCAGAGCACCGTCTCCGAGGATCCAAAACGCGGCCGTAACAGGCTCCTTCAAAAGCCGAGGAAAGCCGGACAGCGTCCACCGTGACGGAGCCAGGCGGGCCGTCCTCGACAGGGCGGGCAGAGGGGAGGCAGCAAATATAATTACATGTTTCAGCTCAAACAAAACGTCCCGCGTGAGGTCGATGCGCTTCCGGCTCACGTGCTTCACGGCCACGAGGTTCCCCTGGAAAAAAGGGACGGTGACCCAGGGTGCGGGAAAGGAGAGACCCTGCCCAAATTTGCACATGTCCATTGCGCAGATCTGCACCAGGTTTCCAGGGGCTCCTCCCCAAATGTCCCCATCCTTGCCTGCTTGGATGAACAGGGCAGCCTGCAAAGAAATCATGCGCACGCCGGGGGTCTTATGCCAAAGCAGCAAGATGCAAAGGGTCTCTCCCTCTCAAAGACCCCCAAAGCCGGGGTGGTATTGCCCAAAGGCCCAGGCCCTCAAACCCAGGGCCTCCCCTTCTTCCAAGAACGATCAGAGTCTAAGCTTACTTTGTAATAAGCCGTCTTGGCGTAAACCTGGAATTGTCCTTCGGTGGTAAGCAAGGATCCGTAATTTGAACCTCTCTAAAGTGGGGAGGGGGAGGAAAAAGCAGTGAGGACGACCCCTTTTGCAGGAGACCCTCCCAAACAGGATCTTGCTGTTGAGAACAGATCCCACCCCTCTGGATGTTTGAGCTTGGATCTCGCCTCGGTGGCGGCATCACCCTCAACGGGTGACGCGGGCCTACCTCGAAGAGGCGGCGTACGCATTGCACCAAAGCAATGCACGTGGAAAGAGCAATCCAAGCGGGGAGGGGGCCTGGCACAGAGCTCAAAAGCGCATGCTGTTAAATTGAAATCCACAAAGGAAACATCGTCCTATCTGGAGGTCGACAGAGCTACCAATGCGGGGTTCAGGGTAGTCAGGGATGAGGGTACGCACCAGCGAGAGCGTGAGCTTGCTGCCCATGCTTCGTAAATTCTTCTCCAAGTTGCTCGACTGCACATCCTCCCAGCAGACACGCCAGAACTCTGAAGCCAGCTCCTTTTCCAGCTTCATTTTCCTAACGGCCGTGGGAACACACCAAAGCAGAGGGTATGGTCGGCCTGTCCCTCATTCTCACCCTTCCGGCTGCTTCCTTTTCTTTATTTCGCAAAGAGTGACCGATCCACACCGCTCCACACGGTTAAAAGGCCCAGAGTCTCACCATTCCCCCACCACCACCCCCTCTCAGAAACTCTTCAAGTTGATTAGCAGCTCAGAATTGGCTTCGCTTTGACAGCACTGCTCAGAACTGGCTTTGGGGGACTACGTTGCTCGGAACTGGCTTGGCCAGATGTTGCAAAAGTGGCTTTAAAAGGGAGGGGATGGGCCAACTTTGATTAAGAATCCTTCAAATAATGCATTATTCTTATCAGAGTGCATCACTGGACACTGATTACGGAGTAACGGACCAGGGGAGGAAGCTTCAGCGCACACTTCAGCAGGAATTTAGCACTGCCACATAGAAGGATGGGGCGGGGGGTAGGCTGATGGCTTGATTTCCAAGGATCGGAGACAAATCTTTGCAGGAGAAAAGATCTGGGTGCGGTGGCAGTCTACCTTAGTGTGGGTAGACCGGGAACAAACATAGCGGGAAACCGAGAAAGGGATCCAGCAGCTGCTCGGGGCCAAGAATATCATGCCTGAAAATTGAATGGCTCCCGGACCGGAAGCAGAAGAGTTGGTCTTCTGCCCACGGGGTGGGATCAACCCTGCCAACTCACCGGTAGGCGAAGAAGGCCGTGATGATGATGCCAAACAGAAGCAGCGTCATTGCCAGCGGCAAGATCTCCAGCAAGGAGAAGGAGGCTGTGCGGGAGAAGGGGGGAAAAGAAAAGGGAAGGAGTTTCTTAATGCACAACAACAGGCGATTCATCATTCGGCGACTTCCACCGTAACTCAAACCATAAAGCAAATGAATGAAAAACACACCCAGAACGTCTTCAGCCTGGCGCCGTCGGGGTGGCGTAAACTCCCCAATGCCCCTTTGCCCGGCGGGAGATCAGCTGAGCAGGAGGCAGCCCTCCCTTGTGTCGCCCACCCGGGCCTCCGGGGTCTGCTGGTTTCCAAACCTTGTCCTCAGCCAGACCCACGCCAGGCGCAGCCTCTTTCCACTCCTCCCCGGCCCATACCTTTCTGACAAACGGGGTTGTCGTTCTCGAAACCGCAGAACGGCACATCTCTTGGAATGGCGTGGCCCGGCCAGTGGATCCTTCTTCCCGGGACCATTTCAATCTTCTTGGTGGTCCCGTTGTAGTCAGCAACGATCTGGGGAAAGACAAAGGCCGGGGCAGGGAGGTAGGGGGGACAAGGTGAAAAAGAGGTACCTCCTTTGTTTGGGACTGGACCGCCTCGTCTTTCGCCAAATGGGGAACAAAACTTTGGAACTCCCTGCTGCAGGGACGGGCGATTTAGAGGCTCCTTAAAAGGGATTGGGGCTCCCTTTGGGGCAGGGGAGTCCATCGGGGACCCGGTTCTTGCAACCGCTGGGCAAAGCCTCCATTTACAGAGGCAGGCTACCTTAGAGTCCCGCCACAAAGGGGGCAACTAGGCGAGGGGGCGCTTGGAGCCTCCGCTGGGCTCCCCAGAAGCTTCTGCCAGGGCCGTGTAGAAATTGATTCAATGCGATCCCATTGCATGCTGGCAGATCTCCGGAACTCAAAGCCGTGTCGTCTCGCGGCCCCACCCACCTCAAACTCTCCCCTCGCCGGATCCAGGTCCCACAGAGAATAGTCCGTCTCCCGGTCTCCGTTCTGATCGATCCGCAGGGGCCCCGTGATTCCTGCGGGGCAGAAGAGTTTAGAAGAGGCAACCCCAAACGCCAGCATTTCCCCGTGCAAGGAGACCGTATATTTATTTGATCGATCGATCGATTAAATTTGTATGCTGCCCATCTCCCCCACTGGGTGACTCTTCTCTGTCTTCCCTGGGGGTCCCCGAAACCCTTTCAGGGGCTCCACGCACTCAAATCCCTAGGCAAACCTTTTTAAACGTCTCCGTTTTAATTCCTAATACGGTCAATCTTGATCAATATAACCCAGATAAACCAAAGCTTTTGGGGTCTAATTACAGACTCAGGGCGCTGAGAGGTACCAGCCTAGATTATTCCCCCCTCCCCGGTCTTGAGGATGGATATTCAACGCGGGCCCCTCTGCAGGGGCTTTGCCCCCAGGGAATGCCCCCCTCTTCAGCAAAATCACACACACACCCCGGCTTAAAACACAGGACCTGCAAGGGAACTGACCGTAGAAGGTCCGGTTCCGCATCTGGAGCGTGATGGCCGTGGCATTGGACAGAGAGCCGCCCTGCTCCAGCGTCTCGTTCACCGCGTGGGCATAGAGCATCACCCCGTCGTGGAAAGCAGCCGCGATGAAGTTCTCCTGGAAGATGGAGAGGTGGGGCAATCAAGAAGGGGGTGGGCAGGGCTGGGGAGGGGGACCGGACCCCAAGCGAGGCTCTGCATCGGGGGACAGACTGGTGGGTGGCAAGCTGGACCCATGACGGGTGCGCTTCTCCAACAGGGTGGACGAGTGCCAACCAGCATCACGGCTCAGCAACAGCAGGGCTTGGGGAGGGGGGCTGCCGGAAGCTCAAAATGCCAGCTTGGCTTAAGCCCCCTTCGGGTAGAAGGGGCGACTGCTGATTTTACGATCGTGCCCCCTCGATGCTGGCATGCCCACATGCGGGCACTTCCACAGCAGGCCCGAAAGATGGCACGTTGGCAGCGGAAGAAAAGATTCAGCTGGCTAAGGGTCGGAGACCCTTGTCCTGTTTAGCCGAGCAACACGCATGTACACACACGCGTGCAAGCAGGTCACCTGTGTTTTGCACTGGTCTGAGAAATCAGAATTTACTTCTCTATCAAAGGAGGTCCCAGGCACACTTCACCTCCGGTTCTTAACCTGGCAGGGTTCACCCCTTGCCCTAATCTAAAATGACAGTTTCTCAACTTTAAGATGGGTGGACTTCAACTCCCAGAATTCCCCAGCCAGCCATGCTGGCTGGGGAATTCTGGGAGTTAAAGTCCACCCATCTTAAAGTTGCCGAGGCTGAGAAACAGTGTAAAATGAGGCGGTTTGGTGCATGGCATCGCCAAAGCAGATGCCACCCAGAGCCAAGAGGAGTCGGTGCCCCATCGTTCCTACCACAAAGGGTGGTTTAATCCAGCCTGCCGATTCAGATCACAGGGGAACCGGGTTCCCAGGCTGGAAACCAAGCCAAGCATTGGGGTCTGGGTGCCAGGATCACCACTTTGCCACCCAAAAAACAGGTTTCCCCCTGCCATTGCAGCTGTCAACTCTGTCCCCACCTTACCAGCCCGTCTTCCATGGTGAAGTTAAACTGCTCCTGGGCGGTGCGCTTGACCTGCTGCAGGAACGGTCGATATTCCGGGTTTCTGGGCTCCGTGTAAGTGATCACCATCACCGCCTGGGGAGGGAGGCAGCGCCGAATGACTTTGCCCAAACTTTGGGCAGGGGGAGATTTTCACATGCCACCCGTGGTGCCCGCGAGCCTCTTTAAACACACTTCAGGATTAGGGTTAGGGGATCCGAGAAGCAAGCAAAGAAGAGCAGGAAAAGACATCACCCCACTTTGGCAGGGGAGGTCGGCGCTTGGACTACAACTCCCATCGTCCCTTCCCAACTGCCCAGCCAGCAGGCGTTTTAAATCCCCCAACGTTTGGAAAAACTCCAGCAGCCCAGCTTTGATTCACAAAGCCCAGCAGCTTCTTTTAACAGTCTTCCCCCCCCGACAACACTCCATGGGGTCAGGTAGACTCTCCCTACCCATGGAGTTTCCGGTGAGCTATTTCACTGACCAGATCATCGGTAGAACCATAGAAAGTAGGGAACTTCAGAGATCATCCAGTCCAACCCCGCCCGGGGCAAGAAATCCGTCCCTAGAGCGTTGCCGACACCCAACCTCGGCTGAACGCCTCCCGGGAAGCTTAAAAGCCTCTTTTCCTGGATTGGATGCCCCGAACCATGCTGCTGTGCAAAGGATGCGATTCCCCCCACTTGGGGTCCCTGAAGCCCAGCTCAAACCTTCGGGGAAACGAAGCTGGGTTTCCCAAGGCCTGCCGGGTTAAATATATTTTCTCTAAAGCCCAAGATAACTTATGGGGGGGAGAGAAAGTGACCCGAACTGAGGATCTCTGCCCCTCAACTCGTCTCATTCCCTCTGCTTTTCCATAAACGCCTCTTGCTGGGGACTCCCGGGGCTTGCCACTTAGCGTGGTAGACTGCCTCTGCGCCTGGAGGTTCTACTGAGGGGGGATGGAAAAACAGCCACGGATGAGCGTTTGGGGGAAACGGTCCAGGCTCTTTTTAAACCCTTTTCCAGGGCTGTGGGCTCTGGTCCCTCCCTATCCCCTCTAGTTTAAAAGAGCGGCTTTCAGCTCTCGGGGGTTATTAATAGCTGCAACCGGTCGGCTTCTCCATCCGGGGAATTATCTTGCTTCCTTCCGCTCTTTCAGGCCACGCTGGACCAAAGAAAAGCAGGCTGGCCCAGCTGTGCGCGAGCCCCTTCCGTCTACTTTCTCCGACGCCTCCTCATCGGCCCGGTCGGGGGGGGGGGAGCTCAAAGAAAGCCGAGGATCCGAACCCAAGACGCCTTCCCAGCCCCGCCGCGACCATTTGCCGTGATTGAATCCCGGCAAAAAGCTTTGCTGTTGAGTTGGCGGGCTCCAGAGGGATGGGGAACACCCAACCCTAGCCCCCCCCAGCTATTTCTGCCTTGAATGAAGACCCCCCTCCCCATGTGGCACTTCCCATCACACACTGGGGGCACGTGGCCTCCTTAATTCAGCTTCGCCCATCTTGATGGGGTGGCCAAGACCCAGCCCTGACTGGGCAAGGCATCCTCAGTCCAAATGGCATTATGGCCAGGGTGCTTTTCCCCCACCTTGTAATGAACTGTGTGACTTCACACCTGCCCTTTTATACCAATCCCGGGGTTCCAAAACCTGCCCTTTCCAGCCAATAGGAAGAGGCCTCCCCACATCGCATGGGCATTGGCCGCTTGGAGCCGGCTCTGGGACCAATGGAAGGGCCCGGCTAAGAGCCAATTGGAAGCTGGCCTCTGAAGTTGGGCCACCAATCAGCTGAGGGGGGAAGGGCCAAAGAGCTGAAGGCTGGGAGGAGGAGCAGCCCCTGAAGCAAAAGGAACTGAAGTCACTATGAGCCTCAGGGTGGAAAGGAGGCCACCAGGAGAACAAGGTGAAGACCAGGAAGAGGAGCCTCGGAAGCAGAAAGAGCTGCTGACCTCAAGAAGCCAATGCAAAGCTGCCTGCTGGGGGGCCAACCAAGCTTGGGACCTCCACTTGGACCTTGACCCTGAAGAGGCTTCCCCACAACCCCCAAGAAGAAACACCTGCCCTGCCTGTGTGAATCTACCCTGAGGGAAGCCTGCAGGTTGTCCTTTCCCAGGCCTTGCAGAACATGGGATGTGATGTCATGAATCGTAAAGTGCTGAGTCACAAACCAGGGCTAGCCCTGCCCAAGGAAGCCTTCAATAAACTTATGTCACGTTTGCCTCAGCCACAATAAGACAGAAAAGCCCCAAGTGAGGGTCATCTTTGGTCCTTCCCTCCAAAAACAAGCTTCTAGCCCTCAAGAACAAAAACTTCAACACAGTCTGAAAAAGTTACCTCACAGTATGGTTATGTCAACTGTTACATAATTTATATACGCTCCCTTTGGAGTTCCCTGGGGGGGCCAACCAAACATGAAAGGGTGGGGTCCCTTCCTGATGGAGTAACTACAGGACCCATCATCCTCAACCAAGCTGGTGGGGGGAGAATAGGAGTAGAAATCCAACAGGAGTTTTAGAAAGGTAAACTGCCAACAGGCGATCCTGGCTGATACAAAGGAGACAATGCTCAACCTGGCTGCCAACTCAACTGCCAAGCCAGGATAAAGGCTCCATTGTTGCCTCCTGGCCCAGTTTGGCCCCTTTGCTAAGAAGCTGGCCAAATGCCACTTGCTCCAGGCCGCCACCATCTCTGCCCCCTGTGCCATCTGCGCCCCTGGCGAGCCTTCCCCGTTTCTCAGCTCCCCCGTCCCCTAATACCTGCTCAACCTTTTCACATTCAAGGCACTTGGATGCAGACCCTTCTGGGCCACAACCCCCCCTCCCTGTTGAATGTCTGCCTGACGCTGAGCAGGGCAGTGCCAGGCTGAGAGCAACCAGCTGGCTCCCACCCAGACATCCAAAATGAAAAACATTCAGACATTTCTAACCAAAGCTGCAAAAGGGCTAGTGAATTGGCCTGCGTGGTTAATTTTAACCTTGGCCAGTTTTTGTATAGGGTGTGTGTTTGTGTGTGTGTGCGTGAGAGAGAGAGAGATTTGGCATGGGATACACACCCAGTCATGCAGTGTATTGTGCAAATTTCCCCAAACAGCTTAATTCAATGGGCCGAACCGACTTTAACCGGAGTTTAAAACTCTTCCCTTCGAGCCTTTTCTGTGCATGCTCGTTTTGCAACATCATTTTTACCCTCCAATGTTGATTTTTTTACCATGGTGATAAATCACCGCCAACTGTGTCTCAACACGGAGAGCGGGCGGTTGGCATGGAACGGCACTTCGTAATCCCCTGTTATCTGACCCCTGCCAACTGGCATCTGGGGGGGCAGGAGAAGCGATGCCGTAAGTTAGTTAGTTAGTTAGTTAGTTAGTTAGTTAGTTAGTTAGTTAGCCCATTCCAAATCCGAGCCAAGACTTTCATTTCAAAACTCAGCCATTGGCACCGACGCTCTGATCGGAAACGCACGCAGACCCCCGAAGGTTTGTGCCAAGCGCTCACCTGGTAAGCCTCGCGGGCCGCGTCATCGTTCCCGTCTCCGCGTCGCCAGGGAAGCGTCCGGTCGGGGAATTTGGAGCTCCGCAGGCTCGTCCCAAAGAGGTCGATGTAGAAAAAGGCGTAGTCGCCTGCGGTGAGCCCTTCGTGGTGTGCGTGGAGCATAAATTCGCGGAAGGTGTCGGGGGCGCAGCAGATGTACACAACTGCGGGGAAGAGAAGGAGCCACAACCGCTCACGACGTGAACGAGCCACGTGGCAACCAGCTGAACAACCTGAACTGGCACTGGGGTCTTTCAAATCCTACAGGAGCAAATGAGTTTTATTTCTAAAACGCGTTTCCCCAACTGTGCCTTTCAGAGGCTGGGCAACAAAGCCCATCGTCCCCAGCCCTCCAATACATCCGGAAAGAGAACTAAGATGGGAAGGTTGGATCTGATCTGGTTTCACGCCTCTCTCCTGGGTCACAGCCCCTCAAACCCGCTTGGCACCAGCTCCCTAATCCGTAAAAAGGGTCTTTTTTAAGCTGGTTTCTGATTCTGTGCCGGACCCATCGCAAGGAATTTTAAGTCTGAGTGGCCAAAACTATGTTTCTTCTGGTAAAATGATGGCAATTGGACCCTCTCTGGAAACCCTGAACAGAAAGGTTTTTGTGATCACAGGCATCACAGATGGCAGCGATCCCCCACTCGGGCCAAGAAACCTCACGTGGGCACAGAACCAGAAGACGCCAAGTGCGACTCGGACTTCCTTAGCCGTGACGCCAATGTGCCATCGCACCCAAGACGGCCAAGAGAAAGAAGCAACCGGGCCACTCACACGAAAAACTCAGCGGGGGCCACGAGATACTAAAAAAACAGGCCCAGAAGCTGCGATCTGGGGCTGCCTGGTTAGGGGCCCCGAAAAGAGTGACCCGTGGCCCCGGAGCCAGGCACAGCCTTGCTAGGCAAACACGCAGAGAGGTTTCACCCCGGCTTTGCTCCTGGCCTGGCCCTCGTTCAAACCAAAGCCGTGCCCTGGAGCCCAGTTTGCGCCCCTGCTTGGAAATCTGGAAGCTCTGGGGGCAGAGACCCGGTGCCTCCCCGAGGAAGCATCGTGGCTATCACTCCGCTCTCTGCCAGGGCCCCCACGCGGGTCTCTAAAGGCAAGAACCTGTGCCGAAAGGGAGCAAACGTGACGCGTGGCTTTCTCTCTTCCCCCGTCCTGCACGTTCAAGCCCCCGGGCGCTGCCCGCACGCTTCTCCCTTCGCTTCCAAGTTGGAACGGAGTACCACAGCCTCTCCCCTCCTCTCCCTGCAAAGCTAGGCTCCCTACGCCCCACTCTGCCGCCAAATTGCGAAATGGGTTCGGCGTGGCCTGGGCCCCCTTCCCTGGCCGTGTTCACCACCCGCAGCCTCTTGCAAACCCAAGCGAGGCGTCCAAGCGCCCCTTTCCCGCCTGCCTGTCCCAGCCGAGAGGCGAGCGAAGGGAGGCGGATGTCAGCCGGCCACCTGGGTGCCCCCAGAAACGGAAGGAAAACCATTCCTGCGATCCAAGAGCCGATTCCCTAACACCCTCCCTGCTCTGCTTTCTAGAATCGGCGGGCTGAACGGCACCAGCAGCACCGACCCCTTTCTGCAGGAGGATCCCATCAGAGCAGAGATGCCCAGGAGAGTAACTCTTGCTGGAAGAGGCAAAGCCACTTCTCTGCATGAGTCCCGGTTCAATCGCTCAGGGAGTAAGGTGGCAACGGTGCGTGCCGAACCATTACGGTGTCAGGTCTCCATTTGGGAGAATCCAAGTGCCAACGAGAGATGCAGACCTTATCTAAAGCAGATCCCTGCTCTTCTCTGCGATCATGTGCAATCATGTGGTGCTCAGTTTCAACCAGGTACCTTCACCGAACAGGACACTGCCCTATTTCATCTCTGCGTGAGTCCCCGATCTAATCTCAGACATGTCCGCAGAATGCTGCCTTGGGCAAAAACTGCCACTCATTCTCCTGGATCAGTGTTTTCCAAACTTGGCAATTTTAAGAGGGGTGGACTTCAACTCTCAGGATTCCCCAGCCAGCATGCTTTAAGAGGGGTGGACTTCAACTCCCAGAATTCCCCAGCCAGCATGCTGGCTGGGGAATTCTGGGAGTTGAAGTCCACCCCTCTTAAAGTTGCCAAGCTTGAAAAACACTGTCCTAGATGCTCTAAATTAAAACTTTCCCGGTAAAAGGAGACAGAGTGCTTTCACATCTAATTTATTTAGAAAAGGAATGGACCCCTTCAGAGGTTTTGGGGAGATCTTGCTGGGAGGAACCCATCTAGGCCGCCCAGCTCTTCTGCCGCTCACCTATGGCGAGGAGAAACGAGCTGCAAGCGACCAGTCGGACGGGTCCATCGCAAGACCTCTCCCCCGTTTCTCTTCCCTTCTCCTGAGCCCATCACCCTCGACAAATACCTCTGGTTGATTATTTCTAAGGAATAATCCATGGGGAGGCCGAGCAGCCAAGCATGATAAAAACCTAGCAACCTGCCCTCGCCCCGTCAGTGCCGACCTCCTCCTTGGCAGAACGCTGGGCAGAACCGGGCCTGCCCTGCTGCGAAGCGGAGGAGGAGAAGCGCTGCGGAGGCCAAGAAAGACATTCTAACGAGCTCCGTTTTGCTTCGACAAGCAGTTTTGCCGCAAGAAAAAATGAGAAATAAAACAGGACTCAAAACATATTTCAGCAAAAGGAGACCCTCTCCTCTTTTAAAGGGGCGCCGTTAACCCTGGAGGAAGAAACAACCCTTAAGGGTCGGTCCAACGGATTACCCCTTCTGGATCCAAACGGAAAAGGGGAGTGCGTTTTAATCCTCCCCCCAAAAAAAACCCAATTCAGATTTGGGGCGGAGAGGCAATCAGTTGGGCCTCTCTGGAGCTACTTGGTGAAACTGACCCACAGAAGGGGCCCAAAGCTTATTTGTACGGGGAGGAATTTCCCCCAGGACTCTCTGCCACCAGAACCCCCCGCAATCAAGTTCTCCATCCTCCCCCTTGAACCCAGGGCCTCCTGCAGAATCCAGGAGGAGAAAGAGCCGAGAGAATCGGACACGTCTGGGCCTTGCACCCCGGAAACGTCCAGCTGACCACCCTTGGGAACCGGATGCTGGGCAGGGCAGCCCATCTCGGTTTGACACATCCTTGCCAGCCTTGGGACTGTCCCCGCTGCTGGCATCGCTGCCGTCCCCAGAAACAGAGGACGAGGTGCCGGAGCATTGCCCAGGCGAGGAGGCGGGAGAGGCGGGCATCCCCGTGTGCCCGTTGCGCGCCTGGCAGAGCAAGGCAGGCTGGATTTTCGTCCTCCTTCCCTCCTTCTCAGCCACTCGCTCTCTGCTGGGCCTCCAGCCGAGGGACATCCTGTTATTTTCCTGCTGAGCGTCCTTCCCGCCACCGGCAACCGAGGTCAAGGGACACGTTCTGTCCGCCGGGTGGGGTTGCAGCATACGTGTCCCCCCCAGCCGGCTTTTTCCTGTTTTGCTGACTTGCAAGACAGGGAGGAAAAGTGGAGGGCCACGGCTGAGGCTGACCGTTTGGGGCTTGGCTCTCTCCCTGTCCAAGAAGCACACTTCAGCCTTTAAAAAAAATGCATTTTCTGCTCTGTCACTGGCACACATACACACACACACAACTCCAAATGTTGGTTAAATCTTAGGCTCTTTCAAAGCTGCCTTCCCAGCCTGATGACTTCCTCAAACCGGAGGGGATCCCACGGGAATCTCTGGTGGGCAAAGTGGACGCTCTAATGCAGATCAACCACCTTGCTTTCCCACTCCGTGTTAATTGGAGACCAACACAGCCAGAGGGGACCA